>NC_090219.1:1064855-1664855 GCF_033026475.1 Channa argus
TCACACTAAACACCCAGTATGCATTCATTTTTGTCAAGGTGACAGTATTGTTTTGCAGTAGTGCAGTAAAAGCGCAGATTGATTTGAAATGCCCACAGTAAATATACTAAACTGATAATTAACAGCTGTTAATGTTAACTGTGATAGATTCCCAAAGAAAAACAGCTTTTTAGATTATATAGAAATGGATGGAAAACTATGGTTGCATGCATTTGAACATGCTAAATACAATCTAAAGTATATTTATACATATTAAGCCACTGATATCAGTTGTTTGTTGTTATCAAGGGAATTTTTACCATGCTAATTAACTTATTTAACTCATCATTTTCTTGCCCAATCCTATTTGAGAGCATGTCCATCTGGGATTTTACAAAGGGATATGTTGGATCCCTGCACACATTTATGCTGTAAAAAAATAATGTAATTACACAACTCAAATGTCTGTATCTTGTGGAAACCTGCACAATATTTATTCTAATTGTATACTAAAGGAGAAACACAGATATAGTAGCAAGGCAAATAGCATGGGAAAAAACTTTCTTATTCAGAAGACCACAGCCTATACATAGAAAATGTGTATATTTAGGGTTGATCCGTTTGCTGTTACTTTACAAACAAACCTCTCCAGAGTCAGAGTTTAATGCCCTCTGTTTGGTTATTTAGTTCACACAAGTTCAACAGGCTCATGTTTTACAGTGAACTTTGTCAAAGCCTGAGCCATAATGGAATAATTTGGGACATAAAAGCTGACATATGAAATATGAAAGCTGTACCTTTACAATCACTGTTTTACAGTCAGAGTCTATCAGAGGAGGAAGCAGGCATAGGGAATTGGGAAGGGGGTAATCATCCACAGTAAGTGAGACTTGGGGCAGACCATCAGTGGCATTCTGCTCTGCACATCCCATGTGAATGGCATGCAGCAGCCCTAGCCCTATTCTCCCCACAGAGAGACCATTTATGGCCCTCGCGAAGGGAAGAGTACATGCATAAAACAAGGCTGTGCCCCTGGGGTTAGTGTGTGGATGGGAAGCATGGGTGCAGAAAATTCACTGACACAGAAAGCCTCTTATAAAACCAGAGAGGGCAAATGGAAAGGAGAGCTACTGCCGGACACACAGAGAGGATGATGGATACCAGTAGTTTTCCAATGTGGGGTCCAGGGACATGAAGGGGTGTTTCATGATGATCCAGCAGGTCTTCAGTAAAATAAATGTATTTGTGTCAGGCATTAAATTTTGTTTAATTTTAAACAATATCTCTGCTTTAGAAAATGCATACAAATTCAACAAAATTTAAAGGATTGATTGCATTTTCACAACAAACAACATTTAGGATTTTAATGCAATTAAATAATCTTTTCTACTTAATTAAATCTAAATATGTAGTAGATAAAATCGTCATGATAATAGAAACAGGAGTTGCTCTGGCTTTAGGTCTCCACTTAAAAACATGTACATAGGTTCAGACCATTTACTCAGTACTTGAAGCACCTTTGATAGAAATTACAGTCTTGAGTCTTTTTCGGTGTGTCACGACAAGCTTTGTACACCTGGATCGGGGGATTTTCTCCCATTCTTCTCTGCAAATCCGCTCAAGCTTGGATGGGGACAGTTGGTGGACAGCCATTTTCACGTCTCTCCAGAGATGTTCAGCAGGCTGCTAGTCAGGGCTGTGGCTGGCCCCATCTAGGATATTCACAGAGTTGTTCTTAAGCCACTCCTGTGTTGTCTTGGCTGCGTGCTTAGGAATGTTGTCATGTTGGAAGGTGAACCTTTGGCCCAGTCTGAGGTCTTGAGTGCTGTGGAAGAAGTTTTCATTGAAGATATCTCTGTATTTTACTCTATTCATCTTTCCCCCAACCCTGACCAGTTTGCCAGTCCCTGCTGCTGAAAAACACCTCCAGAAGCATGATGCTTCCGCTACCATGCTTCATTGTTAAGATGGCATAATGCACATGATGAGCAGTAGTTTCCTCAACATGATGTTGAGAATCTTGTTCTTCACAGTTTAAGAGTCCTTTAGATGCTTTTTTGTAAACTCCAAGAGGGCTTTCATACGTTTGGCCATAAGAAGAGGCTTTTGTTTAGCCACTCTGCCGTAAAGCCCATCTCAGTGGAGAACTGCAGTGATGGTTGTCCTTCTGGAACTTTGTCCCATCTCCACACACGATCGGTCAGTTCTCTTACTCAGCCCCTTTCCACGATTGCTGAGTTGGGTCAGGTGACCAGCTCTCGGAAGAGTCCTAGTTGTGTCAAATTTTGATAAATATAACGGCTATTGTGCTTTTGCGAACCTGCAGTGCAGCAGAAAAAAACATTCCCCAGATGTTTGTCTTGCTATAATCCCTTTTCTGAGCTCTGCAGGCAGTTCCTTTGACCTCATGGATTTTGCTCTGAAACAATATGCATTGTCAGGAATTCAATTTACCACATGTGGACTCCAGTCAAGGTGTAGAAACATCTCAGCAACAATAAAGAAAAATTTGAGGCACCTAAATTTCAAGTCTGAATACTTAGGCCAATGTGATATTTCAGTTTTTACTTTTTCATCCATTTGCAAACATTTCTAAAATTCTGTTTGTCTGTAGTCACTTTGTCATTATGGGGTACTGGTGTACATCAATGAGAAAGGAAAATTAATTTGAATTATTAAAGTATCAGGCAGCAAAATAACAAAATTTTGAAAAGTGAATGGGGTCTTAAAACTTTCTGAATGCATTTAATGTAATATATAATGGATTTCACATAGATTAAGTTTTTTTATTTTTCATGACAATAAAATGCAGCTTGAAGGTCTTTATATCAACACGTAAGAAAATTAAAAGAATATATGTAATTTGACTTAATTTGATTTAATTATAGTATAGAAATAGAACACAACGTTATTAATCCCTTGGGCAAATCCCTTCTGGGAAATTTTTAAAAATGTCACAAACCATGTAACTATAAAGTTAAGTCAACCTGATATCGAGTTAAGTGAATTTGTCAAGTTAAGATAACTGAGTCAGTTTTACTCATATTCAAAACCTGTAAACTGACTTTTTGAGTTGCATATTGAAGGCAGCAAGTGAACTGTAGTTTAAAAGTTTAACAAACCAGAATTTACAGTGCTGAAAGAAGTTGTACTTGCAGTTCTTTTAATGGAATTTAACCAGTTTCAGGGAAGGGGGTACTTAATTGTGTTTTTAGGACAAATATGAACCTGTTTACTAAAATCTTTATTAAATTGTTAAACATATTAAACATAGTTAACTGTGGCACAGGACGGTAGAGCGGTCAGCCACCATGGTTGGTTTGATCCCGAGCTCCTCCAGTCACATGTCAAAGTCACCTTGAGCAAGACACCATCCCCCATCTGTGTGTTGGTATGTGTGTGAATAGGTAGAAAGGGGTTATATAAGTGCAGACCATTTAGTTATCATTGTCATGTACCCATTTCCACTCCTTAACACTGTACACACTGAGGTTTTCCTGTTGAGTTTTTTGTCCCTGACCTTTATCTTTGCGGTGACATCACAGTCTCAGCAAATGTGACAACCGCATGGACTAGCACAGATTATTAATTCATACTGGGAAAAAAAGACAGGAATTATTGACAAATGCTGCACTCATTCCTTGTGGGTCTACTGTATAGCATATAGCTGTGGATTTGTCATTAGCCACCCAGGGAATCATAAGGACCAAGTGGACTGGCTGTCACATCCATTGGACATTTTCCTGGATTGGCTTGATGAGTTTTGGAATGCAATCAATACGCCCACTGCCTGCCATCCATCTGTAATGCCTTCTAAGCTTCATCCCTCACGCCTACACTTCTACATGTTACACACTAACCATGCTACAGACAAGTGCTCTCCATTTTAATAGATTCAAACCTTTATCCCAATTGGCTACAGAAAAACAGTAGTGGTATACTGAGAGAGCTTTCTTCATTAGGCAGCTGGGGAATCTTAATCAAAAAGCTATCTTCCCCCCACAATTGATTTGTGTCTCAGTGTTTAGATATAACTGTGACAATTCGCTCAGAACTGGGTGTCTTACTTTGTATTTCAGGTGATGATAGAAAATGGAGTCTAAATCCATAAACAGAGAAACATCAATTGGAGAGGTTTCATCTAATATACCATTCAATATATTTGTTGTAAAGACAGAAATTACCCTAAAAGCATCAACCACTAATATTGTGGGATAAGCTTGATACTTCTCCCCTATTCCATCATATTAGAAAAAATTCAGGATATAGTCCAATTTAATTTGATTTTACATTCATTCTGTTCTGCTTTGTCACATTTTTATTTAGCCAAACTTTCAAAGGACTGTTTCACATTTTTCATTAACACAGAAACACATACCTACATACATAGACAGAGAACCATTTACAATTATAGCTATGGGTAATTTTAGAGTCACCACTTAACCTAACATGAATATCTTTGGACTGTGGGATGGAGCTCATGCAAACTATAAAAGGGCACAGTCAGCTGTCACTCCACCACCAAAATTATTTACAAGGGTATTTTTTGGGCAGCAGCCAGTGGGCCTGATGCCTCAATGGTTAGAGCATTGGGTTGGGATGCAGAAGGCCACTTGATTGAATCCCACCCAATCAGGTGTGGCCTCACCTGGCAATCAAGGGCCCGCTTGGTGCCCAATCAGCTTCAAATTGTTTTCATTAATTATTAAAATAAGTTCTCCTCTCTTCCCGTGAGCACAGGTCTGGACCAGTGCTGGACAAACTACACAGATGCTGGCGGTGAAAATTCTGTGCAATGTAATATGTGTGTGAATATTGATAAATGTTAGGTGAATATCTTGAATTGGTTTTTTATTCATCACTGTTACTGTGCGTGGTTTTGGTGTCAATCAGCTGGAGCAGCTCCTCCTTTCTCATCTCACCATGTACTTTATAATACATTTATGCGATTGCTTTCCTTATACTTTACTATTAGATTTCACTTAAAAATGTCTCTCTCTTTTCCTGAAGTGATCACGGTTCACATGTCGGCCTCTAAAACTGCAGGTCTGACCTTTCTTTGTTTTTTTTTGTCTTTTTGGCTTATCCAGTAAGTTCAAGATTGCCACAGCAAATCATTTATCTGCATGTTGGTTTTTACTGGATGCTCTTCCTCATGCAACCCTCCCCAATTTCTACCGGGCATGGGACCGGCACTTTGCAGCTAAGGATGGGGATAGGCTGTTGGGGGTTCAGTGTCTTGCCCAGGGGTGCTTCAACATGTGGTCAGGAAGAGCGGGGCGACAACTCTACCAACTGAGCCACTATCACCCTGCACTAAGTTTGATTATATCAGTTTTTATGCTGATCTCTTTGCCAGTGAACCAGCGACCGGTTTCCAGTGCTGGCTCCTGTTCATAGCGTATTAAAATGTTGTAATTAATTTGGAAAGATAAAAGCCGGTGTCAGCTGTTGGCTAAACTACAAAACCACTTTCCACTGCTGTCAATGAGCTCATCATCATCAGACCACTTAGATATATATTTAAATATAGCTATAATCTTCATTGAACGGGGAAAGATTGTATCACGGTGTGTAGATTGGATAAATAAGCTGTTTTGAAACAAACCGGCTTTTTGAAAGAGCACAGAGAGGCAGAAAAGTAAAAGTCTGCTTGTTTTTACATCAAAGACTGACCACATTTCAATGAAGCCGAAACTAATACAAGGTGGCCTGGAGTCCTGTAAAAGTTTTAAAAATTCACCATTGGCATGATTTATGAATGGCTTTTTTTGCTCTTTTGCTCACTGCGCTGCTTCCTCCATCAGTCTGTCAGCTAGGATCTATTTATTATTATTATCTCCTCATAGACTACCATGTGTCCAACATGTAGTTCAGTGTTGTTTAGAATGGTTTAGTTTTCATGATTAGATTAGTTAAAAACAATCTTAAGCTGTTTTACAGAATGGTTAATAAACTACCAGCGTGATCCACTGCCTCACATTGCCATGAGATGTAAATGAAGGGAAACCCCCAAACCCCTGCAGGCATCGGTCTGGTTCTGCTATTGCTGTACTTTTACCATGCGATCAAATCCACCGCAGGAAGGTAGAGCGGTTGTCCACAAATCTCGCAGTTGTTGGTTCAATCCCAAATGTCGAAGTGTCCTTTAGCAAGGCACTGAACCCCAACTTAGTTGCTCCCGGTGAGTGTTGGCCAGCTGCATAGCAGCTCCCCCATCAGTGTATGAGTGTGTGTGTGATTGTGTGTGTGAATGGGTGAATAAGAAGCAGTGTAAAGCACTTTGGGTGCCAATAGGTAGAAAAGCGCTATATAAGTGCAGACCATTTACCATTTTGTCACAATCTCACGACTATACAACAGAGTGAGTTACTTACAGTGAAAACCAATTTAAAATTTAGACAAGAAGCACATATACTAAGTTTTTGCTTGTCAGAGACAATAAGCACAATGTTAACTGGAATCACATGAAAGTAGAAACCTCCTCCACCTCCAACAGTACTTTCTGTTTACGGCTGTGGAGACGGTCTGTTTTCCTGTATATGTACACAGCTAAAATCAATAGTGGTGATGGTGATGGTGTGATTTTGGTGTGTACCTGTATACTCCGTTCTGAATGTTTCATTAACATCAACATTAAGAGACAGATGGTCAAAGTGCGTCTCTGAAAACTGGGAAAGAGGCAGCAGCGGTTAAACCTCCCCTGTCCTTTGGTGGGGGGGACCTGAACACAAATACAGAAACTACAGTCCCTTTCAGACATGCAGTGGAATTCTGGCTTTTTTTTTTTTTTGGAGTGGGTGTATATGTGAACAAAAATATCCCAATAAAATGACACCGATTATATCCTACGAGCACCCGCTTGCAGCTTCTCTGTGGAAGGTCGAAACTTCGAGAAGTTGCTGTTCTAAATCAAAAATTGATCACGAATTCCGGCCGCTGGAGGTTACAGGTAAAGTTTGTCAAACACTGAATGAATTAAGAAGAAAGTTTTAACTTATTTATTACACTGAGTAAAGTGAGTGAAAACCTCGGTAGTATAGCTGTCATATCTACGTTACATTGGTTAACGTAGTTCACTAGTTACGTTACTGTTACATGTTTTCTGTATGAGTGGAGAGTATTTGTAGGGTTTCATTTGTTAAAGCAGAGCTAGTTTCTAAATGCACTAGCTTAACTCTAACATTACAATGCTAATGGTCATGGGGTGAATTGTGGAATATCTTGGCAACATCACAGTGAAATTTACCTCTCTGACATAAATTCTACTTTTAGAAGGTTATACTACTGGAGATTGTATTAAGAGGTGTTTTTTGGATGTCACAGAGCTTCAGTATGTTAAATATCCTGGCCAGTGTTACAAGTGACAACAATGATTTGTCTGTGCTAAAAATTTATTTCTCTCTGCAGCCATGACTAAAACAGGGAAGTCCTTCTCCTACTGGATGGAATCTGCTTTAAGTATGCCCAGGGCAAGTACCATTTCACTACTGGCGAAACCTGGTAGCAGGAAATGGAAAGAGGCCCTGGAGCGTATTGATGCTTGCCCATTGCAGAGCCAGAAGATGGTGGACCTTTTTGGCCGACAGATCATTTGTTCTTGTGGGTTTCATAAGGTAGGTAAATGATGAGTTGTCAAGGTTTTATTATCATGCATGTCACCATATCATATAGCAGAATGTTTTACGTGGCATGTTCTATACCCATTTCTATGTATGCACATTTCTGCATAAAACTCATCTGAGGATTATTAGTGAAATAGTTTTTTTTTACAAATAGTTTGACCCTCATGGACTTCCCCTGCCCTCAGTCAGCAGAACAAGTAAGGATGGAGGCAGGAACAAATTCAAAGAGAGGTAGCTGCTCAAGTGTGGCAGAGGCATCCAACTACCACAGTCCCACCCACTCCATTTCCCTCTCCTGCATCCTACCCACCATTTCTGAGCTACCCACCTGCCCCACCCACTCAATTTCCCTCTCCTGCATCTTATTTACCACTTACAAACAAGTTTGCAACAATACTGGGCCTAGGAAGCGTGCATGGAGAAGGTAGAAAAGTGCAGTTGAAGATGCACAGAGAGTGGCTAGGGGGGACCTCTACCATTATATCTGCAAGGAGTGTGGAAAGTCAACAAATAAAACAACTGGTCACACTCATCTGAAGGGGCAGTGGTATTGTCCAACATCAGGATTATCCTTGGCACAGTGGAGGGAGACTTTACATGGATTTGTGTAATTTGTTACTGTGTGTTGGGTTTTGTATATAGTCATGTTTTACATTGTTATTGTATATAGTCTTTAGTTGTTGTGTTTGCAACCTCTCTTTGAAAAAAGTGGGAAAAAAAAACACAACTCTTGAGGTGTAATAGCAACACATCCATCCTTTTGGTGTAAGACTCCAGGTTCAAATCCTGGCAAGAGTGTCATGTGCACAATTTCATTTAGTATGTTTCATATACCAGTTTTCATTATTTTTATTATGATCTGTAATCATACTATGTGTTTTTATTGAGGAAATAATGAGTGGTTGAGGTGGGCTGAAGTGCAAGTGAATTATAATAAGATGTGATTCTAATGATTTGGCCTAATTCATGTTTAAAATGAATTGATGAATTGGGGGCAAAACCTTTGAACCATATCTGAATGTATGCTGAAGTATTAACATTTTCTATCTTACTGTGTGTTATGGATTTTATATTGAATTTTTCTTCTTTCTCTTCCCCAACACCCCTTCTTTTTTCTCTGCCCCCCCCCCCCCCCACCCCAGACTCTGGGTGGTTTGGAGGTGCTTCAGATGACTGGACCACTACAGCTAATTTGATCAGGGAGACAGGTAGGAGGGTACTCGCTGTGTCATCTGGAAAGAGGAAAGCGGACAAGGAGACTTGGTGGTGGAACGAGGAAGTTCAGGAGTGCATACAGGGAAAGAGGTTAGCAAAGAAGAAGTGGGACACTAAGAGGACTGAAGAGAGTAGACAGGAGTAAAGGGAGATGCAGCGTAAGGTGAAAGTAGAGGTGGCAAAGGCCAAACAAAGAGCATATGAGGACTTGTATGCTAGGTTGGACACTAAAGAGGGAGAGGTGGATTTGTACATGTTGGCCAGACAAAGAGATAGAGATAGGAAGGATGTGCAGCAGGTTAGTGTGATTAAAGATAAGGATGGAAATGTATTGACAGGTGCCAGGAGTGTGATGGGAAGATGGAAGGAGTTTTGAAGGAAGTTTGAAGAGTTGATGAATGTGGAAAATGAAAGGGAACGAAGAGTAGAAGAGGTGATTGATGTGGAGCAGGAAGTAGCAAAGATTAGTAAGAGTGAAATGAGGAGGACGTTGTAGAGGATGAAGAGTGGAAAGGCAGTTGGTCCTGATGACATACCTGTGGAGGTATGGAAGTGTCTAGGAGAGGTGGCAGTAGTTTCTGACTAGTTTGTTTAACAAGCTCTTGGAGATTGAGAGGATGCCCGAGGAATGGAGGAGAAGTGTACTGGTGCCCATTTTTAAGAACAAGGTAGATGTGCAGAGCTGTGGCAACTACAGAGGAATAAAGCTGATGAGCCACACAATGAAGTTGTAGGAAAGAATAGTGGAAGCTAGGCTAAGGGCAGAGGTGAGCATTTGTGAGCAGCAATATGGTTTCATGCCTAGAAAGAGTCCAAGAGATGCAGCATTTGCTTTGAGGATGCTCATGAAGTACAGAGAGGGTCATAGAGAGTTGCATTGTGTCTTCGTAGATTTAGAAAAAGCGTATGACAGGGTGCCGAGAGAGGAGCTGTGGTATTGTATGAGGACGTCTGGAGTGGCAGAGAAGTATGTTAGAGTGGTGCAGGACATGTATGAGAGCTGTAAGACAGTGATGAGGTGTGCTGTAGGTGTGACAGAGGAGTTAAAGGTGGAGGTGGGTCTGCATCAAGGATCTGCTCTGAGCCCCTTTCTTGTTTGCTCTGGTGATGGACAGACTGACAGATGAGGTTAGACAGGAATCTTGATGGACTATGATTTTTGCTGATGACATTGTAAATTGTAGTGAGAGCAGGGAGCAGGTGGAGGAAAATCTAGAGAGGTGGAGGTCTGCTCTGGAAAACAGAGGAACGAAGCTTAGCCGCAGCAAGACAGAATACATGTGTGTGAATGAGAGGGACGCAGGTGGAACGGTGAGGTTACAGGGAGCAGAGGTGAAGAAGGTCCAGGACTTTAAGTACTTAGGGTCAATGGTTCAGAGCAAGGGAGAGTGTGGCAAAGAGATGAAGAGGCAAGTCCAGGCAGGTTGGAACAGGTGGAGAAAAGTGTCAGGAATGTTGTGTGACAAAACAGTATCAGAAAGAATGAAAGGAAAGGTGTTCAAGACGGTGGTGAGACCAGCGATGTTGTTCGGCTTAGAAACAGTGGCACTGAAGAAAAGACAGGAGGCAGAGCTTGAGGTAGCAGAGCTTAAGATGTTGAGGTTCTCTATGGGAGTGACGAGGATAGACAGGATCAGGAATGAGTACATCAGAGGGACAGCTCATGTTAGATGTTTTGGAGATAAAGTCAGAGAGGCCAGATTGAGGTGGTTTGGACATGTTCAGAAGAAACTGTGAATATATCGGTAGAAGGAAGCTGAGGTTGGAGCTGCCAGGCAGGAGGTCTAGAGGAAGACCAAAGAGGAAATTTATGGATGTAGTGAGGGAGGACATGAAGTTAGTTGGTGTGAGAGAAGAGGATGCAGAGGACAGGGTTAGATGGAGGCACATGATTTGCTGTGGCGACCCCTGAATGGGAACAGCCAAAAGGAAAAAGAGGAAGACTGGAAAGGCTAAACATTAACCCATGCAACCCAATGCACACCAGAAAACAGAGTCCAAAAACCATGAGTCAGATAAACTAGAAGATGGAGGGCAGTGGCAACCAAAGACAATGATCCGACGGGGAACCGTTAACAGTTAAAAACAATTGTGAGCGGTGATGAATGGTGAGGCTGGAGAAATGAACTGGGGACAGGAAGTGGAGAAAAAGGGATGCAAAATAAAAGTCCAGGGCAGGAAGTGACAGATCATAACAGCTCCTGTAAAAGTGCAAATTGGTCTAAATTTCTTCCTTACATCTTTAAAACTTTAAAACTTTTGCTTGAGTAAAAGTAATCTGAACTTTACTAGAAGTACAAAAGTAAAATTACTCAAATAAATAGTACTACACAATAGTACTTATTAGTACTTAGTATTAATATGTTAATTATGGCAAAACATGTACAGAGATATATATATTAACTGAATGGAGCATGCTACTGCAAACAACAGTTACATAGAACAGCTTGAATAAAATTACTAAACTCGATAATTGCATTATATTACTGAAATTAAACCTTAATTAACAATTGTTGTAACAATTATGACATTAAAGTCAAACTTTCTTCCTGACAATCCCTTTCTCTAATCCCTTTTCCTACAAATTATTCAACGCTGTGAACAATTTAAAAAATGCAGTGTCTGGATATGTCTACATGTCACCATTTACATTATTTTAGGCAGGCAAAAGCTCCTGTACATTGTTTGTAAACCAGTCAAAACTAGTTTCACCTTGGCCAACTAAAACACAAAAATGATGCAGTCATTATTGGAGCATTACATCAGTCATAACCATATACGTAATTTATTAGTCAAGGTCAATTTAGCTTTTAATAGTTCTATAATAAGAGGCACTACATCCTGGTCAAATTTACCTTTTTTTTCAGTATGTTTTGTTAAGTTGTGTTCTTTCTAATCCTCTGGCTTCTGTCAGAGAAGCTAACAGCAATTTTATGGTAGCAAATTTACTTTAAAATGAACCATAGTGATAATTGTAGATCAAAGTGTTAAATTAAAAAACAGCTTTTTACCATTAGTTAAAAACTCTCATCCTGTCAATATGGTTGTGTCTGAGCTCACAGAACATCCAATTAAAATGTTTTAAATTGCTGAACTGGTAAAATAGAGAATATGAATATTGTTTCAATCTGGGATGAATACAGTGATTTTGAATTTTGAGATACCATTGTGGAAGGAATAAAAGCACTATACAACCTAATGTTGGTAACCACCCCTCATTGAACACGTTCATTTCTTGGCTAATACTGATTTGTTAAACATTTCTCATCGAAAAAACGTTTAAGAGTTAAGAAATATGTCACCCAGAGATTGGATCAGAGATTTATCTCATTATGAAGGAATGACATAAGGTTCTCAGTCATCCAGTGTAACTATATCTGTTACAGTGAAAGTCAATGAACATGTTCAAGCTCTCAGGCCAGTATAAGTAGAGGTTAAATTAGGTATTGAACCAGCCTCAAGCTAATATCATCCATAGTTTAATTGGGCTCTGACAAGCCAGACACAACATGATTCAACGACTACATAATCTGTATGGCCCTGATCCCTCAGCAGCAAAAAATTATTGATTTACATGATACATGATATGTATGAGATTGAACAGTTTTACACTAAAATGTGTAAAACAAAATTTTGTTATTCAATCAGTTTTGGTTAGAAATATCACAGACTCATGCATGTACCAGAATTTCAGTCTAATTCGTTCTTTGTCTAACAAGCTCATAATTGCCAAACACTATACTTCTTAGTCAGCTTGAGCATGGTTTGCACTTTTGTCATTTGCAGACCACAGTTAAGATGTGGTCTGCATGTTGCATTTCCTTCAAATGCAAAATGCCTGTTTATGGCCAAACCACCAAATGCTACATTCACAACTCAGCAGACCTTCTGTCTGCACTGTCTTTAGACCAGAGCTTCATCAGGAAGCTGTCGTAGCAGGGAACACATAGGAGACGAGTGGCCTCAGATACTTGCTCATTAGATTCCTGACCACTGTGTGTATGTTCTGTAAGGTTGTTTTGCATTGAGTCATTCCTTTGTGCTTTTATGTAAATTCAGCTGCTGAGCTTAGTTTTATGTCACATTTATGCAGAAATAGAGAAAATTTTAAAATCTGGCTACACAGCCCAACACACACCAAGCTGTGATGCACGGCATTCTTACACCTGTCGCTCATTACATTTATCCTATGACTCCTGCCCACCATGTAGTATTAATGCTGTATATATTATAGCAAAAACTATAAGAAAAAACAGGCTCTTGAAACAATATAATTTTCTTTTAAACAGCTTGTTAAGTACTGATTCAGACAGATGGTGGGTTGATTGCTGCTCTATTGGTCAGGACTAAAATTAGGACACATTACCATAAAACAACTATAACAAACCTTTAAATTATTCATTGTGGTTTCACAATAAATCAAGGTTGAGAAAATATGTGGCCTCAATTTCTACTGAAATTGAATGAAAATGAAATGTCCAACCCCTATGTCTTTTAGAACTTTAAGTCCAGGCAGGACCTACCCACCAGGCCCCAGTTTAATATGAGCTATGGACCCCTTATGGTCACCTAACAATTCAGTTAAACCCATATTTATAATACAGTACTTCAACACTATAGACATCAGGCAAATGGTCCAAGATTGTTTGGAATCAGATCTACGACCACATATGACCCAGTGACCAAGGCAATTTAGTGTGTTCACACGTCCACAGGGATAAAAAGAAGTCCAATTTGGGTAATTTGAGGAGGTAATCATAAACATGAACACACCAAAAATATTGTAAGCTGTGTTCAATAGTTGCACCAATGTAGAACTCTGTGTGTTCTCTCCCGTAGTTGTCTTTGTCCTCCTCTGTCCCCCTCTCTCTGTCCCTTTCTGCAGGTGTCCCCCGGCTTTGAAGCTGTGTGTCTTCCAGCGTGAAGCTACTGGTCCTACCAATCTGCCCGATGTTTTGTTGTTGCTTTTTGTTGCTCTGTTCTTTTCTCTCTCCCCTTTCCACTCACCCCAACCGGTCGAGGCAGATGGCCGTCCACCCTGAGCCTGGTTCTGCTGGAGGTTTCTTCCGTTAAAGGGAGTTTTTCCTCTCCACTGTTGCCTATGGCTTGCTCCAGGGGGAATTGTTGGGTTCTCTTTATATATCTTTATAATCTTGACTTTATTCTGTAAAGTGCCCTGAGATGACTTTGTTGTGAATTGGCGCTATATAAATAAAGTTGAATTGAATTGAATTGAATAGAAGAAATTACAGTGACTAGTGAGTTGTGTGACTTCTATCAAAAATGTGGCTGACATGGTAGTGCTGTCAACATACTGTTACATAGCCTTCTTATTGGGCTAACGATTGGCACTTGGCCCCGCAGAGACTATTGCCTATAGGGGTGTAGGATGCACATTCTGCGCATTAGTGTGTGTGTGGACACACTTTCTGCTGCAGTTCTTTCAATAATTTGCTGGGAGCTTCGTGCTCTAAGACTCATTTTGGAAGGTCAGCCAAGGTTTTTTTTTCACATCTTTGTAGATGTTTGTAAATCTATGTAGATAGTCCCAGGGCATTCGTAACAACTCTGTAGCCCATCCCAGACTGATGGATTTCAATTTGGCCTTTTATATTGATGTAGTAACTATGGGGACAGTTAGGGAAGCTTTCATGGTTAGGGTTAGTTTTTTCACAGCACTTTATGTGGCAAACGACTTACTTTGGGAATCACATTTGTATGTAGGTTTTACAGTTCAGTATTATGAGTGCAATGCTGTATGACTATAGTGCTGCATATGAGAGTGAAAATTAGTGTATGAATGTGAAAATAATTTAAGCACACTGGTGGACTTGGTGCATAAGTTTTATATACTTAGGTTGGCAAATGCATGCAAATCAATTGAAATATGATATATATTTGGTGACCTTTAATATCTACCAAAAAGCATTAATGCAAAGAAAAAAATATGAGGTGAATTCAGATAATGTTACATATATGGACAAAATTGTTTGTACTTGCATGAAAAAAATTTAAAAAAAGGAAAAAAGAAAGAAAATAAGAAAAAAACAAATATCAGAATTCTTTTCTGATTTTAAGTAACACCACAAACAGTTAAAAATGTCCTCAGAGAAAATGGTAAGTTCTTAATTTTTATAGAAGGGTTCCGAAAACTTTGCTAAGTTTGTATATTTGGATTTTTTCTTTTTATTGTATCTTGTAATTGTGTTTTTGCCATCAATACAAAAAAGCATGATGCACTCCATCACTAAGGACAGCTTAGTGGTGGAGTGCTTGGCAGCTAGAAGGGTTCAAAACCCTGGCAGACTGGGACCTTTTTGTGTGGAGTTTGCACGTTCTCCCCGTTCTTATGGTAAATGGTCTGCACATATATAGCGCTTTTCTACCTATTGGCACTTAAAGCACTTTACACTGCTTCTTATTTACCCATTCACACTCACAATCACACACACATTCATACACCGATGGAGGAGCTGCTATGCAGCTGGCCAACACTCACCAGGAGCAACTAAGTTGGGGTTCAGCGTCTTGCTCAAGGACACTTCGACATGTGACCAGAGGAGCTGGGGATTGAACCAACAACTGTGAGAATGGTGGACAACCGCTCTACCTTCATGCGCCACAGTCGCCCTCTTATGTGGGTCCCCTCCAAGTACTCCAGTCCAAAGACATGCATGGTAGGTTAATTTGCAACTGGAAATTGTCCATACAGTAGGCATGAATGTGCCTGTGAATGGTTTTCTGATTTGGATAGGCTGCCAAACACTGTGGGCAGGCCAGGCCAGCGCCCACCTCAGCATTGGCGTTATGGACCGGCCATATGGGACCAGGCCTGTTCAAACAAGTTAGTGTTCCCACTCAGTTGAAATCCCTCTCTTACAAAAAAAATCTGAAATGCTTTCACAGCTATAAATTTAACTCACTCATACATTTTGTTAGTGCAACAACTTATATTGTCTAATTCAACAAAAAAAAGGAGAAAAAAGTGTTACTGTGTACTTAGAGATCAAATAACACTATGTCTAGCAGATTAAAAACAACTACCATATCCACATATGGTACCGTCCAATCAATTTTATTACAAGGTTGACCTTATAGTTAGGTAGAGGTGTCAAGTGGTGCACACTCACAAGGGTCAGTCTGATCTAACATGAAAAGTGCAAAATAAATGGGAAAATGGGCTGTTTTGCTAAAGTTAGTAAATCAGTGATTTAGCAACTGTAGCCGGTGACTCCAGCTCTTCTAATGGTGAGATTATAAATCCACTTATGTGCCAAATTTATGTTCTGCTTTGTACACTGAGCAATTTAAGAGTGTTTCACTATGCAAATTTGTAACTGTAATTTTGTAATTGTAAAATTGTAATTTTTCTACCTCTCGACTCAAAGCACTTTACACTGCTTCTTATTCGCCCATTCACTCATAGAGGATCTGCTATGCAGATGGCCATCACTCATCGGGAGCAACTAAGTTGGGATTCAGTGTCTTGCTCAAGGACGACCACTCTACCTTCCTGCGCCACAGTCGCCCATATTAGTGCTCATTGAGCTACAGCTTTAAAAGGAAAACATTTAACTGATGTCCTCCGTTGCATCTTAGTTCATGTATATGGGTATCTTGGAGGTTACTATTGCCTGTAAAATTACCTTTCATGTAAAATGTTAATGTTAACAATAATAATGACAATGATTACAACAATGCACATAAAATAAAAGGTGAGATGAAAAAATGCACCCCTGTCAAAGTTGATTGCCTGTTCATTCTAAACTCTCTGCCGCCGACCCTGCCCCACCTCTCACCTAATGACTGCTGAGATATGCTTCAGCCCCCTGGTTGAGATAAAGGATGGATGGATGGGTGGATGGATGAACCTTAGCTTAACAGGCAGGAGGAGGTTAACAGCTAGTTGGCAAACTTACCTTTACAACCAAGTTGACTGATGTTTCAGCAGGAGTTTTGCACATGCAGCGCCACACAAAATGACCATGGACATGCAGTGATTTGTAATATTTGAACTGCGACATATATTTGAAAAGTACTGTGTGCATGGAACTCAAACAGCAGATTATGTGGATATTTATTTTTTGGATGTTTGGTCTTCATTTTTTGATATGCATGTTTATTGTCACTTGTATCAGTTGGCAGTTTGTCAACTGTGTCTTCATGATGAGCTAATCAATGACACTACCTAATTTCTCCTTCCTAAACAAGACGTGTGTGTATGTGTATGTTTGGGACGTTGAAACCAGTTGCATAGCCAGTCGTCAGCTCTCCTGCATGCTCGCTTGGTAGTGAGGCATTCAGGGACCATTCAGGATGTTGGACAATTGCAAGAGCCTCATCCCAAGCATTCTAAAATGAATAAATCTTTCAGTATAGAGCTCTTCATGTTACTCTGGTGAAAGGTTCCATATTTTTTTATATGATATATATTTCAGATGTCCAATTTCATGCAGACCTGTTCATAATTATTAAAAGTTCCTACTGTATTTAGTTACAAGTTGGTTGTACAGTAGGCTACAGCTCTGTGGCTCTTTGTTGACTTACATTTGAGTTCCCTTTTTTCAGCTTATTGTAATAGACTAGCGCTTCACTTCATTTCAGTAGGTTTAAACACTGTCCTTGTTTACCTAAAACACGCTGTCCAAAATTACGTGGTACGTTTTTTCTTATGTATACAGGTTTTATTAAAATCAATGCGAAGCAAATGTCATTTAATTTAATAAATTGAATATTATTACTGCAAAAGTAGCTGACACGTTGGCATTGTGATTGTTCAGCAGCTGTTCTCCATAAGCCCCTCATCCTCCTTTCCACAACCCACAACCTCTCAGGAAATTGCTGCGGGGCCAATTAGCTGGTCAGTATTATGCCAGGATAAATGTGACTTTGAGACGGATTTAATCGTCTGACAGTTATGAAAATTACAAAAAGTAAAAATTGACCTGAACTGTGGCACTTCAATGATGAGGATAGTTCCTGTTGGGAGTTATGAGAACTTTTTCCACATACTGTAAAAGAGGGGTACAATTAAAGTAAAACAATTCTGAGACTAAATGATTCTTATATGATTCTTATATGCTGTTGATATATATTCATTGAACTAAAATAATCTTTCTGATGTTGGCTGAGTAATGGATTTGTTATATTTAGCAGGCCAGTGATGCGACCTGTTGTGAAGGCATGTTAAATCAGTGTTTAATTCCAGATTTTCAGAATAACAGTATAAAATATTAGAAATAACAATCTAAATGTAAATACATTATAAATTTTATTTAAGGTTTAGGTAATACATACAGGAGGTGTCCAGGCCATCTCATTTGAGAGAGGGGACTTTGTTTTCCAATTCTAATAAACAAAGACTGTACTGTAAAATATTAGAATGTAAAAATATGTCTCCATAAAAAGGTTACAGTAAGTAATGAGATGTAATAAAAAAAAAAACCCATCTGGAAGTGAACCAGGACTGCAGTGTTTCATGGTACAATATGCAACTACTGTTTAATGCTTTTAGTAGAAATGCACTCTAACACATCTTAATGTGGAGAGGTGCTGTCAAAGCCCTGTGTGATCCAGATTCACGGAACAGCACTACCAGCAGTGTAGGAATGAGATGGGATACACTTTGAAAAAAGAAACTAAAGGTCTCATAAATTCTTAAGAAATTGATTCAGAAAGGTATTGTCTCATTAGGTGTTTTGATGATGGTGGTGGAGAGTGCTGACAACTTGGTCCAAAATCTTACAGCCATGTTCTGCTGGGTTGAGATCTGACGACTTTAAATGCCATAGCAAATTACTCCCATTATTTTCATTTTCAGAGTCATCAAACCATTTTCCTTGGTCCCCCTTCAGTAGTTGCTTCTAAACCAATCATATAATTTTATTATTTCATCATGAAGCTCTGCTCGGTGTGTTGAAGTGCAGCAAATAGTATCAGCAGGGCTTGTGTTTTAAATTAAAGAAACATTTTAAATAATTTCCAAATAATTTCACTCTCTTTTTATCTGCGTTTTACAGCATCATGGTGGTTTGGATGGGTTTTGTTCAAATTTGACAGCAGCTGGGTTCATTTGAGTCAGCTATTTTAGGCTTTTAGGTCCTCTTAGCCTCTTCTGAGCTGGTTGTGGGCAAATATTAATCTACAAATTATTTTAAGCTTAAGTTTATGAGATGGATTCTTACCCTAAGGTACCTCCTAGGCAGTGAGTTTCACAAAATTTGATGCTTCCTCTATTTTGGAGTTTCCTGTTATATAGGATTCCTGTTATATTAGATAATCACACCACACACAAATAAAGCTTGTCAAAGCTAAAAGTGTTCAACATGATGAGTTCCTTATAGTACCCACTTTAAAAATGTTTTTGGTAAAGAATTCCTTGGTATATACCATATTTTAAATACAAATAATAGGCAGAACAAAAATACAGTAGTTACTTCTTCGAGTGCTGTCATGGTCTGTTTTCATGTAAATAATATCTCCTGTTTAACTGTTACTGTTTTTGTTGCAACCCAGTATTAATGAGAAGAGGATTCTACCTCAAACTACTTGAATCTGCATGCCTTTTAGTGACAGCTCTCATTTCACTTATCTAGTGCGCAGCGTGCAGAGGCGTGGAGCCAGCGAGCTTGTCAAGCAACCCTTAGCGGAGCGGTAATCACGTATGGCGTGTCATGACACATTTGCAAATCTTCCATTTGCTCATGACTGTAATGAAAATGAATAAAAGCAAATGAGATGATGAGTCAAAACAATTCCAGGGGGCAATGTGAAATGCAAATGAAGACAAACTTAGCTCAGACTTAGGCTGCTTCTGCTGCTGCCTTTGAACAGACGCTGATAGACGTGGTTTCTTCAGGCGCATTGAACCAGAATCTTTCTGCCTTCACTCACTTCAAGACTGGAGGTGTTAAAGCTTTGTAGCATTCTAACCTTTAACATCACCTCTGCACTGGATACTTTGGCAAGTTTACAGCCAAACTTTTGCATGTAAACAAACTTGTACACATTGTACACATTAAGAATCTAATTAGTATTGATCTAATGCCTGTCTGCAATCTTAGAGTAAATTCATTTGGCCAGTGCTCTATGCTCTACCAGCTGTACACTAAAGTGCTTTCAGCACAGCGGTTTACACTAAAGCCAGCAGCTAGTTGAGCTTGGAACTCTCTGTACTTTATGCTAATCTCATTACAACATTATTCAACATAGGTGTCTTTTTAAAAATCATGTTTAATTAAGCCAGTCTATATTCTCTTAATCCAAATATGTTTTAAACCCTTTGCATTTGATAATTGCAGCATTGTTTTGCAGTGAAGTCTTATTCAGTTCCACGTCATACAGACTCCACACAGCTTAAGCCCTGACTGGAACACTATCTGCTGCATACACACCAGCCGAACAGCTCATTTTTTACCAGTGACAGTAGACAACTTTATCCCCTTTATTACTGATGAGCTGAGGGCACACTGTGACGTTCTGTGAGGTTAAGAGTGGCATCAGTGTGACAGGCGATAAACAATCCTAGGAGCAGATACAAATGATCACGGTCATTAAACACTGAGTCAGGGGAAAGGAAGGTGCCTGTGTGCTTGATTGTAAGAGAGAATGAGAAGACACTGGATCAGTCAACACATGGAGGCATGTGTATGATGTGTCTCCACATCCAATCTTTCATATGCATAATAGAAAGCTCAAAAAGCAAAGTAACAAATAAAAAATTAAAGTGCATTCATCATAAGAATAGTTAGTCAGTATTAGTTTGATGTCCAGGGGATAACTACTAATAGGCCATACATACTATGTGTTAAGATTGCTTTGGTTGCCAGGTAACAAGAAAATAATGCAAGCTTCATCAGAAACCCAAGTAAGCTCGAAAAAAACACAGCTGTCACGGTAAACTGCTGGCTGCTTATTGGGAAGTTACCACACAATAAATGGGACAATATCAGTTTTATCAGCCGATAATTAAGGTTCATTTAGGTGACAAAACTGTGATAAAACTGACAGTTAAACTGAGTGGTTCTGATAAAGGTGATAAATAAAGGAATATGTATTTTGTGTTATTTAATTTTTAATTATAATGTTAATGTTAATGCAGCTTTTGTTTTTGATTTAAGAGTTTTGGAAAAAGTTTTGTGAAATGCTGCAGTGTCTGTTGCTGTGATGCTCACTTCTTGTGAGCCTTCTTGCCTAATGTTAGTCTGCTGGTGATGGGGTACTTTTTTTTACAAGTTATCACATCACTAAAATGCTTGCTCTGTGGAAATGGTGGAAAGGTGGAAATTATCGAAAAGCTAATCATAGCATGTGTGTGCACTGTAGGTCATCCATGTTGCAACTTGTCTTTGCAGTTGAATTTTGCCTTTTTTATTCCATGTACATTATTACAGAAATCTATTTTTAATGTTTGTGAATTAATTTAGAATTGGAGAAGAGAAAAAGAGAAAAAAAGAGAACTACAGTCTGCAGTAGAAAAAGTGTGACAGCCTTAATTTCTTAATTTGCTCACTGAAGCGACCAGCTGCAGGATTCTATGTTCTTTGACAAGTGTGAGACTCAGAAAGCTAATGCTGAAACCATGTAGGGTTAATTGATGCACTAAAAGGAAACTTCTGTAATGGGTTTGCCACGTTAGACATAGAGAGGTTTCATTAATAATTTAGTAATTATCAACAACATCACACAGCTATCTGTTTAATTAGAACGATTACGCAGTACTTCTAATCCTGGGAGGTGGGCGATGTGGGGGGGGGGGGCTGATTGATCAGGAGACACATGAAATTTGTTCCTCGAAAGTTTTTCTAATTTCTCCTATTTTTATGTTTGTTTTTTTCTAGTATTCTATTTGTGTATTTTTCCATTATTTTAGAAGGTACATGATCAATAGGGCAGTTATTAATGATTTGGATCACTGCACATTTTTTTGATTTTGACAATAACTTTATCATCAGAATCATTTATCCCAAAACACATAAACGTACATTTCTGATGGCCACTCACTCCTGGCATATTTTGCAATGAAAAGCATAAACACTCTTAAACCTGGATAAGTGCACATTGCACCACAGCTGCCCCAAACTCCCAAAAGTGGGGAATCTACTTGCTACCATAGAACAGCTAGATACTGTTATTAGTGTCACCGTTTCCATTATACCACACTGAAACCTCTGAGCATTAATTACTGATGTAAGGGTACCATAAGTGTCCGCATATAATGCAAATGGATTGGAAAAAGTGGCCCTTTTTGACACCTCTGCATTGAAACCGGCTGGGATATTTGACGAAGATAGGAGTAGAATCCTGGACTGCTGACTCTGCTCATGCCTCTTCTAATGCACTGCCAGGGTTGTGTTCAGACATTGATTCATCTTCATTTCCTCCTTATTTCCTATCTACGTACAGTACAAGTTCTTTATACTTCTCTACACAATATAATCTAAAGCAGTTGTTCTAACTGGTGGATCATGGTCCATAAGTGAATCTTGGATCCCATATGGGTTCTATATGAACCATGTGAATACATGTGAATTGAGACAGTGTCAATTTTGCCAATAATTAAAGTATTTTATTTTGAAGTTAGTTACATAGCCAAATGCAAGCATAACATTGAATGAGTTACTCATGGTGAAGACAGAGGAGGAGAAATATTTAGACAAAAGTGTAAGTACAGTTTTATTTTATATTTTTATCTAATTTTAAAACTTGGACTGTGACCAAAGACCTTAGAAAAGTATGGACTCTGAAGATTAACTGTCTATAATAATTATTCGCCCAATATGACTAAAGAAGACACAGCTTTAAACTAAATTAGCTAAATCAAACTGGAACTTCCTGGTCCAGCATATGAAGAAATAGAAGGCAGGAATATTCAAATGTTCCACACTGGACTCACGTGGGACATTATATGAACCCTGATGGTTTTACAGTGTGAATTTCTAACAGGATCTAACAGCTCTCCACAATCAAAGGCCACAGATTTACCTCTTGTCCCCTGAAGGTCTGCACATTCTTTTCTGACAGGTTTAAACTGTCTGGCAAGTCTCTCTGCTAAAGAAAAAAATCAAGTGTAACAATGTACCAAATGTAGATTTTAAACTTTAAACTACCTTTCAATTAAATATAAGCAGCACCAGTGAGGAGGATTTAGTATGAATGAAGAGTCTGACTAGAAAAGGGCAAGAAAATGCAAAGGTTCTCTAAGGTAAAGGTTTATATGAGTCATGTTTGTCTGATGGTGTGCATTAAAATTGTATTTGTGCCTGTGCAGATTTAAAGCAGCATTCTTGTTTTGTCATTTTCATTTGTCATATATTTGTCATACATTACTGTCAAAAAGGGCCTTATTCCATCATATAAAGCTAGTATGTAGATTACACAACTCATGTTATACAGTACATATTTCACAGTACAGTGGAACACATAAAATGAGCATGCATTCTCTTTTAGTCTTTACAAGCTCCCTGAAACCCACACTGGCAGCTGTTTTGATGATCCAGTTGTGTTTGGTGCAATGTTCCAGCTCTTTGTTTATTTTAATCAAAATGAAAACACATTACGAGAGATCTGCAGAAATCACAGGGAGAAGAAGTATGGCAATCAAGC
This sequence comes from Channa argus, assembly GCF_033026475.1. Lineage (NCBI taxonomy): Eukaryota > Metazoa > Chordata > Actinopteri > Anabantiformes > Channidae > Channa > Channa argus. The sequence continues at coordinate 1,088,279 of NC_090219.1, forward strand.
ACTAATCTCATGGTTATACTGATTGGGCATTTGTCAAATTTGAAACCAACTGGGCCTAAACTTAAAACAGAGCTCATATTGTATGTATCTGCAAAGTAAAAGACATTGACATATTCTAGGCCAATTTCTCCATTGATTTTATCACTGGCTTACATAACTCTGAGAGCAATACCACCATCCTCATGGTAGTAGATAGGTTTATGAAGATGGTTTACCTTGCCTAACCTGCTCTCCACCAAAGAGACTGCACATCTGCTATTGCAATAGATGTTTCCTCTTCCTCCTTGGGACATCACCCCAGTTAATTTATATGGTTTGAGCAAGAATTTGCGGCTTGCTGGACATCACTTTGAGTTTCTCCTAAGGATTCTACCCTCAAACTAACGGTTAAAAAAATGTAAATCAACGAATCAACATTTTGAAACTAGACGTGGGTGACTGTAGCTTACTTGTGGCTTCCAAAGAAGGTGGTAGAGCAGTTGTCCACCAATCTCACAGTTGTTGGTTCAGTCTCCAGCTCATCCGGTCCCATGTCAGAGTATCCTTGAGCAAGGCACTGAACTCCAATTTAGTTGCTCCCCGGAGAGCGTTGCCCCCATCTGTGTATGAGTGTGTGTGTGATTGTGAGTGTGAATGGGTGAAAAGGAAGCAGTGTAAAGTGTTTTTAGTGTCCATAGGTAGAAAAGTGGTATATCAGTGCAGACCAACTCGCTAGCATCTTCTACCACAGGCATATAGGTACCAACCTCCCTTGTTCTAGGCCGAGGAAGAGGAGGCCCAGGTGAGATGTTACCAATGCAGATAAAAAGCAGCGTGGACGTTCCTTTTGTGAGCCTCCCAACACTATGAATTGGGCTTCCACCAGTTTCCACCTACCAAGGGACCCAAAGAGTTTGGCTTTCTACTTCATACCTTCCATTGTGGGTGTTTTTATTTGGAAGTTGGCTCCATTCTTTGTTGGTCCATTTCTCATTGGCAGTCAACCTGGTTGATGTTTGGCTCAAGCTTCCCAGACCACTTAATACTCATCCAATGTTCCACATATCTAGGGTCAAACCTTTGAGCACGAGTCCTGTCGTCCTAAAGCTAGCTAGCTTCCTGGCTCTATTTCCATTGTCATCTGACTTAGCTGCTAAAAGGTTGCTCAACTACAGCACATTAATATTAGTTGTTGCTGTAGGAGAAAAATGTGTTATACTTGAAAGTTATACCTGAAAATGACAGGTACAGTAAAAGGATACCATAGTCTGTCTCAGTGCATTACATATATAATTTAGAAAGTAAAGAAAGGACAGACAATTTGACAAAAATTCCACAATACAATATAACCTATAATACAATCTCTATTGATAGAATTTAAAAAACGGCAATATAGCCCATTGCCAGGACAGAGAAATGATGCTGAAGTAGAATACCTAAAATTGTGTACTCCAAAAACTTCTTTTCCTTTTGGCTGTTCCCTTTCAGGGGTCGCCACAGCGAATCATGTGCCTCCATCTAACCCTGTCCTCTGCATCCTCTTCTCTCACATCAACTAACTTCATGTCCTCTCTCACTACATCCATAAATCTCCTCTTTGGTCTTACTCTAGACCTCCTGCCTGGCAGCTCCAACCTCAGGATCCTTCTACCGATATATTCACAATTTCTCCTCTGAACATGTCCAAACCACCTCAATCTGGCCTCTCTGAAACATCTAACATGAGCTGTCTCTCTGATGTATTCATTCCTGATCCTGTCCATCCTCATCACTCACAAAGAGAACCTCAACATCTTAAGCTCTGCCTCCTGTCTTTTCTTCAGTGCCACTGTCTCTAAGCCGAACAACATCGCTGGTCTCACCACTTTCTTGAACACCGTTCTTTTCGTTCTTGCATTTCATACTATTATCACACAACACACCTGACACTCCAACCGTTCCAACCAACTTGCACTCACCTCTTCACCTCTTTTCCACACTCTCCATTGCTCTGAACCATTTTCCCTAAGTACTTAAAGTCCTGGACCTTCTTCACCACTGCTCCCTGTAATCTCACCGTCCACCTGGGTGGATGCTCACCTCTGCCTAGATTCCACTACTCTTTCCCACAACTTCATTGTATGGCTCATCAGCTTTATTCCTCTGTAGTTGACACAGCTCTGCACATACCCCTTGTTCTTAAAAATGGGCACCAGTGCACTTCTCCTCCATTCCTCGGGCATCCTCTCACTCTCCAAGATCTTTTTAAACAAACTAGTCAAAACCTCTACTGCCACCTCTCCTAGGCACTTCCATAGGTAGTCATCAGGTATGTCCACAGGTATGTCATCAGGACCAGCTGCCTTTCCACTCTTCATCCTCTTCAACATCCTCCTCACTTCACTTTTCTTTGCTACTTCCTGCTTCGCACCAGTCACCTCTTCTACTCTTCATTCCCTTTAATTTTCCTCATTCATCAACTCTTCAAAGTTCTCCTTCCATCTTCCCATCACACTCCTGGCACCTGTCAATACATTTCCATCCTTATCTTTAATCACCCTAACCTGCTGCACATCCTTTCCATCTTCATCTCTTTGTCTGGCCAAACTGTATAAATCAATCTCTCCCTATTTCGTGTCCACCCTACCATACAAGTCCTCATATGCTCTTTGTTTGCCGTTTGCCACTACTACCTTCACCTTACGATGGATCTCCCTGTATTCCTGTCTACTCTCTTATGTCTTCTAAGGGTCCCACTTCTTCTTAGCTAACCTCTTTCTCTATATACACTCCTGAACTTCCTCGTTTCACCACTAAGTCTCCTTGTCCACTTTCCTCTATTTTCAGACGACACACCGAGTACCCTCCTACCTGTCTCCCTGATCACATTAGCTGTAGTGGTCCAGTCATTCGGAAGCACCTCCAAACCACCCACAGCCTGTCTCAGCTCCTCCCTGAAAACTACACAACATTCTTCCTTTTTCAACTTCTACCACTTCTTTCTGTGGTCTGCCTTTGTCCTCTTCATCTTCCTCACCACCAGAGTCATTTTGCACACAACCATCCTGTGTTGTCTGGCTACGCTCTCTCGTAGCAATACTTTACAGTCACTGATCTCTTTCAGATTACGTCTACACAAGATGTAGTCCACCTGAGTGCTTCTATCTCTGCTCTTATATGTCACTCTATGTTCCTGCCTCTTCTGGAGGAAAGTGTTCACTACAGCCGTTTCCATCCTCTTTGCAAAGTCTACCACCATCTGTCCTTCTGTGTTCCTGTCCTGAAGACCAAATCTGCCCATTACATTCTCATCACCTCTGCTCATCTAACCCACTTCAGAATTTCTCCTTCTCTTCTAACTCACATCCTATCTGTGGGGCATAACCACTAACAACATTGAACATTCAATTCCTTTTCAATTCTTCAATTTTCAGCTTCAGACTCGTCAACCTGTCTGATACTCTTTTCACCTCTAGAATGTTCCTTACAAACTCCTCTTTCAGGATAACTCCTACTCCATTTCTCTTCCTATCTGACCCATGGTAGAACAACTTGAACCCTGCTCCTAAGCTTCTAGCCTTTCTACCTTTCCACCTGGTCTCCTGGACACACAGTATATCCACCTTCCTTCTCTGCATCAAGTCAATTAACTCTCTAGCCTTCCCTGTCATGGTCCCAACATTCAAAGTCCCTACTGTCAGTCCTACATTCTTACCTTTCCTCTTCTCTCTCTGCCTACGAACACACCTTCCTCCTCTCCTTCGACCAACAGTAATCTAACCAACCAGGAAACCCAACTAACACTAAAAACTAAAGGGACATATGACACTGATGAGAAACATAAACTAAGTGAAGTGTAACTGAAGTGTAACTGGGGGCCAGATCGTGACCGCTGACAGTGAGCCTCACCTCCGCCAACCGAGTGAACAGTTTTCGGATGCCTTTCAAGCGAGTCTCCCCCGTATCGGAGTTCACAACCACGTCATCCAAATACACTGCGGAGCCCTGCATATCCCCTAATACGTTATTCATCGAGCGCTGGAACACAGCAGGAGCATTGCGGAGCCGAAAAGGCATGACAGCGTAGGAGTAAAGACCAATCGGTTTAACAAAGGCAGCAATCTCTCACGCACGGGGAAAGAGGAACCTGCCAATATCCTTTCAAGAGATCAAATTTGCTAACAAATTTCGCAGACCCACCTGGTCAATACAATCATCCATTCTGGGAAGTGGAAATGAATCAGGTTTGGTAAGACCGTTTACTTTACAAATGTCAGTGCAAAAACGTGGCGTGTCATCTGATTTGGGGACTAAAAGGCGGGGAGAAGCCCAGCTAGATGAATATGGCTCAGCAATACCATTTTCCAACATATACTTCACCTCAGCATCCAAAAGCTTTCACTTTTTTATGTTAAGACAATAGCACCTTTGTTTTAATTAAATTCAATTAAATGAATACGACCAGGTACATCATTAAACAAAGAATGGAAGCACCGAATTAGCTCTACCAGTTCCATACAGTGAGATGAAGGCAGGTGGTTCAACAACTCGAAGCTATTCAGCATTTCCGAGTTTGTTTAAAAACCACGTAACAAAGACTGATCAAAAATATCGAAGCCACCTCCAAACTCAGATAGGACAGAGAGTTCAGATTTTACAGAACAAGCTGCATGTATCAGGTTTTGTACGTGGACCCAAAAGTAACACAGAGAGAGTGATGTGATAAATATAATTTTATTATATATTTTTTATTTCAACAAAGGAAAAACACATGACTATGACTAAAAACAACGAGTAGGCAGAAAATACAGAACGCACAAACCAAAGACTAAACTTAACTTATTAGGATTTCAGAAAAGGGAGAACTAAAAAATCACTCCAACTAGGAGGAAAAAAATACAACTCAAAGGATATTTGCAGACTAGAAATAAACTATATAAAAAGGAACACAAATCAGGAGGGAACTAACAACTAGACGGAGTAAAAATAACAGGGAAGCTGAGTGGGGACCGGGATTGGACTACAAAGAAAAAATGTAGTCAAGGGAGACAAAAACACAGACCGTTAATAAATCCAAACTAAGAAGTGGACATAGATTAAGCAGGGGGATAATTGAAATGGCACATAAAACCTAGTGACTAAATGGCTAACAACAGAACCCGTAAAAACAGAGCGAACATAAAACGGTTTAGTTTTATGTTCGCTCTGTTTTTACCAAGATGAGGGTAACAGAAATGAACAAGAGAGAGAGACACGAGCATAATAAGGTTTAAGCAAGTTAACATGGCAGTTAGGAGTTGATCTCCTACGTTCTAGTGTAGAAATAACAGTTTTGATCGGAAACCCTTTTAACCACAGTATGTGGACCTGTGAACCTAGCCTGAAAGGCTGAACTAACAACAGGAAGTAATGCAAGCACTTGATCACCAGGACTAAACACACACCGTTCAGAATGGTGATCATACAAGCGTTTCATCTTTTCCTGAGACGATGTCAGTTTGTCTGTAGCAAGCTCCGCAGCTGCATAAAGTCTCTGTCGAAACCCATTGACAAAGTCTGCTAAGTTCTCAGGCAGTTGTTTTCCAACCCTCAAACAGTGCAGCAGTGCACTCCTACGCTCAGGTTTTAATACTTGATTTGGTTTATTAGTCAGCTGGCACGTGTGACATGTTTTAACATAGGCTACCTCTTTAAACAAGGCCAAAACAAATGTCTCAATAAAACGATCATAAGTTTTCTTTACACCAGAATGTCCAGCCTCATCATGAGGCACTTTCAAGACTGACTGGCGTTTTCTCAGTTGGCAAAACTAACTGAAAAATGGGATTTCCTACACAAAACCCATCATGCCGAACCCATTTCCTCATCAACAGCGAACCCTGAAGAAAATAACGGCATGCACTGTCCCACACCTCATCAACTGGATGCACCTGCCCATACAGCTTCTTAAGGGAGCGATTGGCTTGATACTTAGCCACCAAATCATTGTGTGATATGGACACCAGAGAGTTAGCCAAAGATATGGTAAATTTTCCAGAAACATTACCCTTATCAAATACAGAGATATCAGTGCGTTTTAGCATATGTCATGGCCTGCGTCACAGCATAAGCCGTAAAGACATTAGGGAATTCACGCTCATTTTCATCTCACTCCAACCTCACAAGCGCCACACGTGCTAACACCAAGGGTGGGGGTACATCTGCCTATACCCACGAGATTGTTACCAAGAATAAGTGAAACCCCTTCAATAGGCAATGCTGGGCGCAAGCGCAGTCTCACCTTGAAGCAGATAACAATCTAAAAATACTTTACGTAATTGTAAAAACAGGACATCTAAACCCATCCCACGAACAGAGAATCCAGCTTCAGAATTTTCTGATAATGGCAACAAATGCCCCCGTATCTCTCAAAATCGTAACGGGTACTTTACCATCATTGTCTACCAAAGACACATAACCAGTTGTAATAAATGGTCGATATGATTCTAAACCAACAGGACAAGAACATATAATCTGTGTATCAGGGAATAACACATTTTTGTGAATTTGAGGCATCGGTGCAATGAAACTGGTTCCTTTTACCTGGCCACTTAGAGTGTTCTTAGTCTTACTTTTAAGCAAATGGCAATCAGCAGGACACAGATGAGAAACAAACTACTAAACTAGAATGAACACACGGGAAAAGACTAAGGAAACTAATAAACAGAAACACACCAAACCTCAGACCAAAAGTTGCTTGAGTCCAATTCACGGGAGCCAGGATTACTCGGGTCAGGTAAAGCAAAAGTTCAGTGTGTAGGCAAGGGGAGAGATGAGAATCTGGCAGGGAACTGTGGGGAAAGCTGGACCTAAATAGTAATGTGTTATTCCCTGATACAGAGATTATATGTTCTTGTCCTGTTCCAGTGGCCACTTTTATGTCAATAATTACACACTTCATTCAAATTACTTGAGTTACCAATAAATTTATCAGACTGATTATGGTTAACATGTTGACTAAAGGTACCGTTTCTAAGAGAAACACTTAGAAGTTTTTCATATGTACTTTCGTGAGTCAACATATAATCATCCTCCAAGGTCACCACCTCCGCTGCTGTTTTGACTTTCTGCTCATATATGATGCTACCCGCTTAGACACAGAATTTCTTAACTCTTCAAGCACAAGTTTGGACAAACTCTCAAAGTCACAAACACCAGACGCAGAACACCAGCGATTGAAATGTATAGATAGCTCACTCATAAACTCCAAATGGCTCTGTTTTTCTCCCTTCTTCCAAGTCCTAAAGCATTGTCTGTAGGCTTCTGGGACCTTCTCCTATGCCTTCAACACCACCAACTTCACCAAAGAATATTTCTGGCTGTCACTGGCAGTCAACAAGGCAAAGGCTTCCTGAGCTCTGCCCGTTAACACACATTAGAGCATAAGCGTGGCCAAGTCCGGCCAATGACGCGCATCCGCCACTCGCTCAAACAATAAAAAGGAAGAGTCTGGATCTTTTTCTGAAAACTTTCGCAAGAGCTGTAAATTGCCCAAAACATCAAAAGAATCCATAAAACGTTCAGAGGAAGAACCTGGAGATCTGTGAATCTCAGTGTCTGCCGAAAGCTTGCCACTTTTGTCCAACCCAAGTCTGTACTGTTCAAACTGTAATTTGGCCTGCTCAGTCTGCTGATGCATCTTTTCCACAGCAAGTCTTTTTCAACTGCGGCTTACAACTTAAGTTTATCATGTTCCAGCTGTAACATTAGCAGTTCTTTATGTTGTTGAAACGTTAAATGTACCGTACTTTAAGGTAAATATGTGGTGTCAGATGCAATAGGTGATGTTCTAACAAAATTTGTCCTTAAAATAAATTTGATTTTAAAATGGTGTTCACATTTTCCTTAAGAAAGGTAACACCAATATCTATGTTATAGTGTTTTGCTATTTTAAGTAGCTGTTCTTTTGTACATGCTTACAAAATTATATATTGTGTATATATATAAAGGGGCGAACTGTGGCGCAGGAAGGTAGAGCGGTTGTCCACCAATCTCACAGTTGTTGGTTCAATCCCCGGCTCCTCCAGTCACATGTCGAAGTGTCCTTGAGCAAGGCACTGAACGCCAACTTAGTTGCTCCCGGTGAGTGTTGGCCAGCTGCATAGCAGCTCCATAGCAGCTCCCCCATCGGTGTATGAATGTATGTGTGAATGGGTGAATGAGAAGCAGTGTAAAGCGCTTTGAGTGCCAATAGGTAGAAAAGCGCTATATAAGTGCAGACCATTTACCATATTCAGATGGACAAGAAATGAAATCATCTATGCTTGCCATTCTCCCTTAATACCAACCAACAATAAAATAAAATAATGAATGCTTACCTGATGTATAAACAGCAACAAAGTGTACCCTTCTAACTACCTACACAAAGTCTACATAAACTCAACCCTAGTCTTTGAACAGATACTGGTAGTGGGAAATTAAGCACCGAAACCCAATGGTGAGGAAAAGCAACCAGAAACTGGCGACTAACCCTGAACCAAGTATGTGCTCCCAAGACAATATGCTATAACCACGTTCTCCACCACACTAAAAAAAAGAAAACAAGGGACACTTGTTTGCCACAAAATTTTATTTTCTAACACTAGTAAGACAGAATTATATTTCTTTTTTATTTCTCCCAAATAATACCGAGATAAATTACACTGCAAAAAAGTAAACCATCAGTCATCGCACAACCAAAACTCCTCTCAATAAACAAATATCTACTCAAAATATGGCAAATAGTAAAGAAAGTTCACTCCACCTCAAAAAGAAAAAAAAAATCTTACTAAAGCCATAAATTCCTTAAAGTTTGAGACGAGCCCCCACTTTGTCATGACCTGGCTCAACAGCATGACAAAAGAAAGGAGTACGCAATGTAAAAACAAAATAAGAAGTTTATTGTAACAAAACCAAGGCTAAGCAACCAAAAATAACTTCATCAGTCCCATCAGTGATGTGTGCGTGCATGGATGAGTGAACATAAAGTAACATAACAAGTATAAACTACAACACAAGCAAAGATTGAGCGACAGAGAGCAGGCTGGCCAACAAGCCGGGAAGCCCCTTATCTCCAAGGGAGGCCAGGGTTTTACAGGAAGTAGGACACTGGGCCCAGGTGTCCTCAACCAACGTAATTGGCTCCACCTCCAGCTACCTGCAAGTAGAACAAACAACAACTCGACAGGCCAGAGGGCCGTCACAATACAAAAGTCTGTTAGGCTCTCAGTTGAGGTCGGATTATAATATTTAATTCAGTTTAAAAATATATATACCATTTTTATTTTAATATTATATTATCTCTGTCATCATCCTTGTTTTCTTTTTGTCTGTCTTATTTTTTCCTTTATGAATTTTGTAATAGCATCTCTCACTTGTCTGAAGTTAATATAAATAACCACGTTTGCCATGTATGATATTATAATTGCCTGTGTTGTAGAGCTACATGTAGCTCTGTCACTTAGTTATCCTAGTTGCCCTAGTACTGTAGCTCTAAAGGAGTAAACAGTACATCAAAATAAAAGTGCAGTGCAAGAACTTAATTATATTTCAAAGTAAAGTACTTTGGCATTTCTCTAATAAACTACATGCTGCCCTTCAATGTAACATTTACTCAAAGTAAATTTCTAATTTATTTTACTTCAGCATCATATTGGTAGAAGGATGGAGGTTGGAGCTCCCAGGCAGGAGGTCTAGAGGAAGAGCAAAGATGAGATTTCTGGATATAGTGAGAGAACACATTAAGTTAGTGCGAGAGAAGAGAATGCAGAGGACAGGGTTAGATGGAGGCTGGTGATTTGCTGTTGCAACCCCTGAAATGGAATGGCTGAAAGGAAAAGACGACATTTTACTTTTAAATAGATTTTTACACAAGTATGAATACAAATTTTACTTTTAATTAAAAACAGTTTCACAGTACTTTGAGTATTGTAAATGTGTAAAATTAACTTAAGCAAAAGATTATCGATTGTCTGGTTTTGTCAAATAAGCTATAAGGTTTGTGATTGTGGCTTGAAGTTTGGGTTTTGTATTTACTGTCAATTACGGACACTTCTGTTTTTGTACCAAAGGCCACTTGTTTCACTGAGAAGAAACCTCACTGGTGTGTGTTCATCAAACACATGCACAGACAATATATCACAATAATGTTGCCAGAAGCCATAGTACATCAGAGGCATTTAAAGACAGTAGAAAGTTTGGGTCAAATATGTAAACAAGTGAAAAATTGGGGTCATTGGGCAAATTTGCAAGGTTGCACAGAATTGTGTGAATTTACCTTAATTGCAACTGCAATAAACTCCAAGAGTGACTGGTCACTAGGAAATGGTATGTTTGCAACCAACAATTTCAGTTCTGAATTTTTAAGTGACCACATGTGCCCGAATATCTTCAATCCCAGACTTTAAGCATTATCTAACATCAAGATCAATGGTTTTAGGCTTGTCCATTCAGGGGTTGTAACAGCAGAACATGTTCCGCATGTTGATTTGGCATGTGTGTTTGCCAGGTTTATTTGGCAGGTTGTTTCCTGCCACAACTCTCCCATTTTACCCAGGCTTGAGACCCACATTGGGGTGGCTCTTGATGACTGGGTGGGGCCACACGAGATGGGGTGGGATTCGATCCCATAGCCTTCTGCATCCTAACCCGATGCTCTACCCTTTGAGCCATCAGGCCCCTTCTGGTATTTGACATATTACATTTTAAAGAGCAAGCCTACAACAATGAAGGCAACAGTAGATGACAGGTCTGCCATGATCTGAGGAAAAGGGAAAAGAGGTCAGAAGTGTGGCCGTAAACAAGAGAAGAATATTAAAGAAACCTAAGAGTTTGGAGCATGACAGAGAACAAAAAGTGAGATGGGTGAAGTCGAAGATAAGGAAGGTGGTGAGAATTAGGGAGAGAGGTGAGAAGGCAAAGAGAGAGGAGAGAAAAAGAAATGATAAGGGGATATTAGAAAAGCAAAACAAAAGACAGCAGGGAAGCAAGAAAGGTTTGTGGGGGAAGTTAATAATAAGAAGAGAGAAGATCTTGCAGGTAAAAAAGAAACATTTTATTTCAAGTTTCAGGTAATTCTGTCCTTGTTTTCTTTGTTTTGTCATGTGATTCCTGTTACCACCTTTCTCCTTTCTAAACTAGTGTCTGGCTTTCACCGAGAATGTCTAACTATAGTGTGGCCTTTCTGCTTTAATTAGTCGAAGGTGATTTAGAATTCATGGGTAAAGGCTAGCAGCATCCATCAGGAGCCTCTTCTGTGCCAGCCCAAAGTTCAAGCTCTTTAAAAAATGAAACAACCGAGTCTTACTGATGCATCACAAGTTTGTTTGGCTGCATGGGTGTCTCTGCATTCAACATCATTCCACTGAAAGAATAAGTGGGTAATGTGCACAAATGAGCAGTAGTCTGTACACACTAACAGTCCATCAAGTTAAAGGAAGCCGGATGCTCTGCATGGAGATGATGCTCTGAATGTGGATGTGTACACAGCTTAAGACTGAGGCAGAAAAAAGCATAAGGCTTCAGCAGTGTGGAGGATTCTAAATTCTTATCATGTATGGGATGAGGTCCTGATGCATTTGGCTTGAATTTATCCCATTCGAACTTGTTCTGCTCCCTAATTGAAACCCCTCTCCTTGGGTAGGCATTACATTAATTATTCCAGACAGAGGCTCGTATCAAAATGCAGCAGGCCTACTTGGGTAAATAAAGGTCTGCTGGGGAGGAGGTTGTAATGCACTACAGCTGTGCCACAGGCACATATAAAAAAAAAAAAAAATTAGATCCATTGTAATTATGCTCTTGGAAGCACGGTGACTCGGCCTTCCCCATGTACAACAGAGGTCAGAGAGAATAACAGGAGTGATTATGAAATCAATAGCTCTCTACTGAAGGGCCAGCTGATTCTAGAAGACCAATTATCATGACAGCTGCCTCAGCAAATATACAGTTCTTTTCTACTGCAAAACTCTGCCTAGAAATATGACCCATGAGTAGTGCTGCAGCATCAAAAACTGCACAAAAAAAACTATTTACAAACAGAAGTATCCTGTTCACTAAATGTTGCATTGTGAGGGGTTGACTGTACATCAGTCAAGTGCCATCAGTGTTGTCCAATATTATTTTTTGAAATACCCAAAACAACTTGACCAAAATCAGCATACCCACACATACCCACTAAAGGGCCCTGGGGCAACAATGAGTAATGGGCCTCCACTAACTCCCCCTAGATTGCTCCAAAACCTTAAGTCAAGAAAATGCAGAAGTCACCTAAGGCTCTTGAATACCACGTTACCACTAAAGCAATGGTCACAAAATGAACCTGTTTGAGGACAGTAATATGCCTTCCTCACCAAGAACTTCTCTTCTTTCTCTTAGCCGCAGATGCTTTGACCTATGCGAGATAGACTTCTCATGCCATTGCATTTATGAATGTGTTACCAGGTAATCTGCCTGCAAGCATGAGCTGCAATACAAGTGTTGGATGGGGCCCTAAAACAAATAATGAAATAATGCTAACCGCTTCTGTTCAGGTTAACTTTTGCTTAAAACAACTCCCAAATACACAAAGTTGTAGTTGTATGCTTCTACATAGGTACAGTTTATTCACGATACGTTGTCATCTTTTCATTTAGACAGGAAGACTGAAAATACTAGACTGCTTTTTTGCAATTTACTGCAGTAGCCTGCAGCGGTACATACTGACCTACGGACACTTTGTTTAGTACTGTGCTCATGGAAAAGCTCAGAGAGTTCAGTACCCTCTACCATCACCTTATAGACAGATTTTGATCAGCTCTGCAGGAAAGTAAGCGCATGTTGACTACCATTGTGTGAGGTTGGGTATACAAAGCAGAGGAGAAGACTGGAGATTTATTTCAATGTAAAACAACTGTTGTTAGTTTGGCCACAAGGTCATTATGCAAATGATGTTATGCATGCCATTTTTCCAAAATTCTATCCAGTGCCTAACATATTTTGGGACAACTGGAATGTAAAACAGATGTACCAACACTGTGTAGATGAGTGTGCACTGTATTGTACAGATGTGATACAGAGTCTACAAAAGATCTGCAACAAATATTATAAATTACCATAGTATGCCCACGCACATAACAGCAGAGCTGCCATGCAAGTCACTTACTGGCCACTGGGAGCAACTTGACTTCAGTATCTTACCCAAACCTGTGTACAAGAGGTGGAGGGTATTAATTATGGTGCCTGGATGCAAATCAACAAACACCTGAATGCCTGGGGGGATTCTTTTTTTCATAGATGCTTCTGTGGGTCATATCAGAGGGTAAGAAGAAAGACATATGGTCATTGAGTATGTGTTAGACATCTTCTGGTTGTAACGCCGCCTTTTCTTTTCGGTTTTTGCTGCAGATGAAATGACACTGATTATTATTCACTGACACTGAAACAGAGTATAGTAGCATATAATAGTTGCACTACACAGTTCTTCAGACATTATTTAAACTTTAGTTAAAGCAGCTTTGAGGTTGGGATATACTGCTGACAATACTGTCCCAGTGATCATACGCTGAATTCCATCTTTGCAAACTGGTAAAGGCCCAAAAAGGTGAAAATTTTCCTCGCTGAAAATGAGAAATAAAAACAAACCAAAAACAAAACAAACAAACAAAAAAACAGCGCAAAACACAAAATACTGCAAAAGAAAAGCATAAGACATTGAGTTGGCACTTTTTTTATGTGGCACTGCTGTCGATAAATAAATGAAAATTTGAGGCCGAGTTATCTAGCCTGAATCAAGTATTAATTAATTTGCATATTTACCAGAGTGCTTTCAGTCCTCTTTGTGCTTACTATTTAACTTCTGAAATGTGTTAAAATTATGAATAAATCTCCAGATCAAGAAGAGATTTGATGTTCACAAGCTGCAGCTACAACCTGACAGATCAGATTTAGTTCATCCTCAAAGAAATCTTTGTTAGTATACATAGTAAAAATATACTGCAAGTACGGCCACAGAAGAAATCACATCTTAATTAAAGCTACGGTGTGCAACTTAAACATGACACTCTGAATATGTCCTCTCTGATATAGGTTTGTTTCAATACACACTGCATTGTCCTTCATGTAGTTGTAGAAGTTACTTACTAATCAAACAGAAATGTGGGGTTTTCTGATTGGTCAGTAGGGTAAACTGTAAAAAAGTATTTTAAATATCTGAGTTGCTGCCAGAGGTGTTCAGTCAGTCAGTACGTACCACATGACATTTGAATGGATTGAGAGAACCACTCCGTCCACTCTGGTTGTCCAGAGGTGTAATAGAGTGATTCCTCTTACCTCTAAGTAGCCAATTTTGATTTACAGACTGTAACATTAGAGAAAAGCCAGACACTTCATGACTAACTTTTGTTTCCTTCCGTTTGCTGTTCAAAACCTGTTATGATTAAGTTTTATATCACCAGGAGGCAGTTCTAAATGCCATTCCAAAAAGCATTTGCGTTTATGAATGTAACCAATGTGCAACCGGGCAGAGAGCGAGCTGGGACACTGTTCTGACAAACAGATAATATCACACTTATGGCAAACGCAGACCCAAGTGAGGAGACTGAGGTACTGACTAAACAAAACTCATTTATTGGTAAAAATTCAGTGATTAACAGCGCTCCTAACAGGAGGGTACAAGAAAAATGCAAATGGCAGGTAGTGAACGCTGAACAAAAGGCTAAACAGAAACTATCAACTTGACTAAAACACTAGGGAAACTAACTTGAAGAAAACAAGACAGACCTGATGTCGACAACCGGAGTGAAAAATAGCCAAAAATGGCTGAGAAATAAAATAAAACACGGATCTGAAACCTGAATTGCAAAACCAAAAGGAACACACTAGAAAAGACTAAGGAAACTAACAAACCAAATAAAAAAAGACATTGGTGAGAAATATATACTAAATCAGAATGAACACACAGGATAAGGATAAGGATACGAATAAGAAAACTAACAACCAAAACCTCAGACCATAAGCTGCTTGAGACTAGAGTCTAAATACTTACTAAATACTGAGGGGAACAGGTGCAAACAATAAAGAGAGATAATGAAGGGTAAAGCTAAAGAACAGGACTAGGAACAGGAAGTGGGGAAAAGGGGCTACAAAGTAAAAGTCCAAAGGGAGGAAGTGTAACTGGGAGCCAGATCGTGACAAAATGAACTAATATTTTATTTTATTTTATATATTTATATATAATATATTTATATATATTATATATATTGATAAAAAAATCTCAGTTTCAACATCTTATATGTTGTTTATGATCTTTTGTGAATAAAATATAGGTTGATGACATTTGCATTATTTACTATTAAATTACTTTATACATTTTATAAACAAAGCAACTCAGTTACATCATCATTACAGACATATTACACCTCATCAGTTTTATTACTGTGGTACATAACTCTATAAATACAAAAAATAAATAAATACAAATACATACAAATACAAATACATACTCTAAAAATATTACCCCATTATTAGCCTGCTTTTACCAAGTTTTAAAGTGCAAAATTCTTCTTATATTTTGGCAGATTTATGATGATGATGCCCTGGAACCACCTCCGCTCATTTCTTGCTAACTTCCTTACATTAGGCTTCGCTGCAGGATTCCTTTGATGAGCTAAGATCTGCTCTAATTAATGAGGGGGAAATCAGGAAATTTTTACTAACCTAATTTGTTTGATGTCTCGATAAAATGCACTCTGGAAGTGGCCTTTCCTATAACTGCCCTGCTCAATAGAAATGGGACCGAGCAAGCGTAAGTACTTTATTCTGCTGAGAATTAGGACAGTTTCTGGGTAGGACAGTGGATCCTTACAGGAGCTACTGTGATGCAAGAAGGTAGAGCAGTTGTCCACCAATCCACCTACAGTTGTTGGTTCGATCCCCAGCTCCTCTTCTCACGTGTCAAAGTGTCCCTGAGCAAGACACTAAAACCCAACATAGTTGCTCCCGGTTACTGTTGGCCAGCTGAATAGCAGCTCCTCGATCGGTGTCTATGAAAATTGGTGAATGAGAATCAGTGTAAAGCACTTTGAGTGCCAATAGGCACTTTAATATAGTTTCAATACAAATGTTTTAATATATAGTGTTATCAGAACACATTGATACCTTGAGAGAGAAATGTTTCAGCCAAGCCTTTCAGCTATGACTGCCTCTGCACACAATACATTTTAAAGCAGCAGCTGACATTGGTTAGAAGAAGAAAGAAGAGCATTTGTAATTATTGCAAATACAACAATGCAAAACATGTCACTGCTAAACTGCTGATCTGTCTACTCCTACTACTTTAAAGAACTCAACATTTGTCACAGCTGTGAGGCTGACTCATGTTGCCCTGGTGACCAGCATTCTCTCATCCCTGCTCTGATTTCCTCCCGCCTCTCTTTTCTCTCCTGCTACCTAATCAGCCTCACTCCGTTCACCTGTTGGCTCCCCTATATATGCCTCATTCACCGCTCTCTCTCTGACAGATTGTTGTCCTGCTTTTCCCAAGCAACCTGCTTCTCTCTGACTAAAGTGTGCTGTCTGGTAAATTGTCGCTCAAGTTTTCTGCTGTCTTTTGGGGTTTTGTGTTTATGTTTCCAAACCACTGTATTTTTGTCTTGTTTTTGACACGTGGTTGCAGCCCTGCCTGGCGGAAGTCTTTCCAAGGACATCTGCTTCCTCTTTTTTCTTTCTTGCCACAATACAGACAACTCTCAGCCGCTTCAATATTAATTTCTAAGTTCACTTATCAGTCAACCAGACTACATCATCAGCTGAGGATTTGCCACCCAAGAGTGGATTGGCTTAGATGGCTTCAACATCTGATGCTGTTAAAGGATTATTTCACCATTTCATATGATTTGTTTTTGCAGTTTGTAGATAACAGAGGTTTTAACAAACATTTTTGTAGTAAACCAAAACTACGAAGTATGATCATATTTTAGGTGTTGTTTTCTGCAAATGTTCAGACTAACCCAGTGCCCATCACCTCTGCATGCGTTGTTTGTCAACGCCATCTGATTTTGTGAGTAGGGGGGGGACCTGGTCGCTCATTGGTTTGAGATGCAGAAGGCAGCGGCCCAAAATCCCGCCCCCACTTAGCTACAAAGGGCCACTTAGCTACAAAGGGCCACCCTGATACCGGTTCCGAGACTGGATAAGAAATGGGAGGGGTCCGGCAGGATCTGGTATAAAAACGCATGCCAAAGCATCGTTCGAACAATATTCCACTGTTGCAACCCTTGAAGGGACAAGCCAAAAGCCGTTGATCTGATTTTGCCTATTTCATACTTCTTCAATTTAATCTCAGGTTAATTTACAGTTGAAACTGTTGTTTTTTTTTTGTTTTTTTTTATCTGATATTTTTATGAAACTTTCAGTCTGGTTTTAGAAGTGGGCACTGTACTATCACTGCTGCTATTGTTGTGACAAAATATCTTAATGGATATTAAGTGCATCATGAACTAGTTCTGGTTAAGCTCAGAAAGGGTGGCTTTGGTACTACTGCTCTTAATTGTTTCAAACATTTCCTTAATAGGTAGGACTCAGTGTGTCCAGGCAGAGGGTGACAAATCAGACTTTCTTGAGATAACTAGAGGTGTGCCTCACGGTTTAATTCTAGCTCCTAAACTATCTAGGTATAGGCATTTAAACTAATTTGCATCTCTATGCAGATGACACAATAATCTATGCATATGCTCCCTTTGAAGCATAGACGATAAGAACTTAAGTCTGCATTTCAATCATTACAAAGAGAACTGCAGGGTTTTAAAGTTGTTTATAAATGCACAGTAAACAGCTTATGGTTTTATCAAAAGCTTCCTTGCAAAATTGTGCACCATTTACAGCTGAAGGTACAGTGACTGAAAAGGTCCCCTACAAGTTCTTGGGAATATGGATTGATGTAAAGCTTTCATTTAATATACACATTTCTAAATGGTTAAGAAACTCAAAACAAAGATTGGCTTTTATTTTAGAAATCGTGTTACACATTTTCTGCAAAGTAAAATGTTTCTGTCAATGATTGATTATGGTGATATACTGTACATGCCTGCAGCATACTCGACTTGAAGGTGCCTTGATTCAGTGTATCATGCTGCTTTTTTATTTTGAATGCAACATCTCTGATTCACCACTGCATTTTCTATGATTTAGTTGGCTGAATATCACTAAGAATTCATGGACGTCAACACTGGTATATATTCATCTATAAAGCTTTGTGGGGTAATCTTCTTGAATACCTTAGGACCCTCCTTTCTGTCAGTTCTAGTTGTTATAACCTGTGTGCCTCTAAATGGTTTCTCTTAAATGTTCCTCGGACTTGGGCAAAAATTGGCAAAACATCCTTTTCCTATCATGCACTATGGTTATGGAACAATTTTCAAATAAACTCTTAAACTAAATACATTTGTATCTATTAATTATTTTAGGAGTATCATAAAGAATGCATTGAGGGAGAAATGCCAGTGGTTTCCTTGAGAGATCTATGTGCTTGAATAGCTGTCATTTGATTTTATTGTTCATTAATGTATTTTGTATGTCTTGATTTTTGTATGGCTGCTATCTTGGCCAGGTCTTCCTTGCAAAATAAATTCCTGATCTCAATGGGATTTCCTGGTTTTAAAAAAATAGAAAACCATCCATTCGGTAATCAGGAGCAGTGGTTCAACCCCCAGGTCATCCTAAACCCCAACCACAGTTACACCATCATCAGAGTGTCTTGAATTTCCTCAAGGGATCAGCAAAGTGGAAGCACAGTGGTGGAGTGGTTAGAACGCTAAAAGATCCCCAGTTTGAATTCACTTGCCAGCTATGGCCTTTCTGTGTGGAGTGTGCATTTTCTCCCGATGTTTTTTTTTTCCCCACAGTCCAAAAACATGCAGATTGGTTAATCAATGAAAACAAATTGCCAATGGGTATGAATGTTTGTCTTTAGGCCTGGGATTTCATGTTTGTGCTAGTTTAAATTGCTAATAATTAATAAAATTATGAGAGGGAATAAGTCATAGTAACTGGCAAGAGGATACGCTTAACACCAGATAACATCCCAGCTTGTAAATTTCTACTTTATACAGTTCACACTACTTCCTTGTTTATAAGTTAGTGCAGACAAAGTTTTTTGATATTCTACTACGAGACATTTTTAGTTGAAGACAGTTAAAAGATTCATGACATTATCACTCGACTAGCTGGCTGAAATGTGAGTGTCTCCTTCCTCATCTCTTTGAGAAAGGTTCTTAATGTGTGATGGTGTGAAAGTGATCACGGTGTTCCTCCAAACTACAGGTGACACTTCAATAAATCTTATGACAAAAAATTATTGAGAAAATAATATTATTAAAAGAATAAATAGGCAACAATTTTATTTTTACTCATATTCCTCAATAAATTTGGAACAACTAATAAAAACTTTAGATCTACAGTATAAATGTGCGCATGTGTATTCGTGTTCTGCATTTCCCAGCCTATAATCAATAAATTAGCTCTAAAGCACCAGCTTTATTCATCATTTTAATAATTAATAGGTAAAGTGTTGCTGCAGTAAATAATACTGTCCCCACAGTGCTCAGTGAATTTGTCATGAGGATCATGTGCTTGGTCTTTAAGGAGCATCAGTATTCTTATGCCATGTCTACACAGAAAGTATAGTGCACGCAACACATACAGTCCCATATTAATTTTGGGTTTGTGTGCATCCAGGCACGTGTTTGGGCATTTGTTCACTCACGCATGAGAAGGGTTTTGTTTACAAACAGAACAGAGAGACGCATAGAGGACACTACTAGAACACACTGGATAAGAAAAAACTGATACTCAAAACTACAATAGTGTTATTAATGGGTAAGATTGTTATGTTGTGATCATCTAATCTCTAGAACAGCCTTATTCCACCTACGGAACATTGCCAAAATTAGGAGCATCCTGTCTCAAAGTGATACCAAGAAGCTAGTCCATCCATTTGTTATTTCTAGGTTGGACTACTGTAATTCCCTACTTTCAGGATGCCCCAGTAACTCCCTATATAGCCTGCATATATTCCAAATTGCTGCAGCAAGAGTGCTGACTGGAACTAGGAAGAGAGCTCATATTTCACCTTCACTAGCTTCTCTTCATTGACGTCCCAAAAAATCTAGAATAGAATTTAAAACAATGCTTCGGTCAGGCTCCTAGAAGACCTCATAGCACCATATCATCCCAATAGACTACTTTGATCTCAGAATGCAGGCCTACTTGTGGTTTCCAAATTTCCAAAGGCAGAATGGGAGGCAGAGCCTTTAGCTATCAAGCTCCTTTCCTGTGGAACCAGCACCCAGTTCAGATTCAGGAAGCAGACACCCTCTCTACTCTTATGTTTAGGCCTAAAACCTCCCTCTTTAATAACGCTTATAGTTAGTTATAGTCATGCTGCTATAGGCTTGGTTTCTTCCATTAAAGAGAGTTTTTCCTCTCTGTTACCAAGAACTTGCTCAAGGGAGATTGGATGGGTTTTCTCTATATTTCTTTGAAGTCTTTATTATGTAAAGCGCACTGAGATGACTTAATGAATTGGCCCTGTATAAATAAAGACAAAAATAGACATCAACGTTGACAGAGAAATGGACACCAGTGTTGAATTCACAGGAGTATCAAGTAAAAAATTGTAGACTCTCTTGAAGGTTCAAGTCAGACCAAGATGGTGGAGGGTTCTGTTTCCTTGTGAGCTTAGGAGCTTTGTTGTCCAGGGAAACAAGGAATACTCATCCCTGTTAAGTTGCCAGAGAAGCGCAAGTCACAGAACCTCAAAGAACGTCAGCTTTTTCCCAATTAAAGGTAAAACAGAGCAGGAGATTGACAGGTGATGTCAGCAGCAATACACAATATGGTTGGAACAATAGACAATCACTGATGACCAAAAAACATAATATTTTGCCACCATTATGATCCAAACCCATGCCCACCAAGATCCCTCCAAATAATTTATCTACACAACTTCACTGAACAAGCATTTCACAAATGGAAATGAATTTATTTGCATATTATTAATGTCCCGCATAGATTAAAGAAGAGCTCTGAAAAGACGAATGAAGACTGGTTGCTGTGTTTGAGGAAAGAGGGTTTTATTGTTTTCCAGCACCCAGTGTTTTCCAGGCAGCTGGGAATATAGAACTAAAAGTCTGACTGTCCAACATAAAGTTTAAAATGTTTAGGCTTTTATTGTAACAGGGACACTTGAGATTTGCTTCCATTTCTGTCTTTGTTTTATTTGTCACAGAGCAAGCACACTTTGTATAATTAATTTAAAGTGTGTGCCAGTTCTGTATCATCAGTTCTGAAACTCTTTCCCCTGCTCTGGGGATCATCCAGTCTTGTCTAAATGAACAGTGTTTTTAAGCAAGTACCTCATGCTGCAACCTGGTGTCTGCGACCGTTTATTTTACACATGCTGACATACACAATATATACACAACTTAATTAGCAGCAGGTGCTCCTTAGTGTCTCCATTTAACTTTCCCGGCTCTGTCCACGTCTCTAGCAGTGCTTCATCATTACATTGCTACTCTGGCTGGAACCTCCTCCTGCTCACACCTGACCCTCCTGGCCTAAAATATGCTACACTAACATTATATTGTTACATTAACAATAGATGGATGGACCATATATGACTCATTTAAAGAGGTCCATCAAAGGGCGTATCTATTCACTGTAGAATGTTAATAAATAATGCATGGTTAAGGATATATATGCTAATTCCATGGTCTAAGAGGGCTGCTAATGCATACATTTGTCATGGTAAAGAGCCTTTAAATCTAATTCAAACTTAGTTCTTGCTTCTCCAACTATAATCCACACACAATTTGTCATCATATCTTCATATGAGGTCATATGAGAGCGTAGGGACATAGGGGCAACAGTGGCTCAGTTGTTAGAGTGGCCACCTACCGGGGCAGTAAAGAACTTTTTGATTCTAAATAGTATATAGACTAACTTCTCCAATGATCTATATCTAACTATCTATAGATATATATCTAAATATATCTATATATATCTTTTCATTTTAAAAAAACATCAAGAGATGGGCTTTTACACAGATCCATCATTTGTTTAAGATGTCTATGGTTGTTCAAATACCTCAAAAGTGCTTATTCGTCTTTTGATTAGAATGTATGTCTATTTTTAAACTCAAAATAATCAGCCAAAACATTCAAACCAATTGTTTTATTATGTTGTAGTGTATAGGTCAGCATGAAATTAAATGAATTGCTAGTTGACAGAACACAAAGTGTACAAAACAAACAAGAAGGTTCGGTAGCTTTAGAAGGTTTGAAATAATAAGTGCGCAAATTATTCAAATCATTACACAAAGAATAAAATCTGCCTTTAAAAGATAGAAAGTGGTTATGACAATTAGAGGCCTCATCACCTCCATCCATTTCTCAGTCCAGAAGCTTGTCAGCACATTGAATAGTTCCCTCATGTGGAAAGCCTGAGACCACTGGAGACATGGCTCTTTCTGGTATTGTCATTTTTTTTTAGTTTTTCTTCCCCTGCCCAACTATAACTTTTGATCCATATTTCTTACACATTGTATAAATCTATAGGAAATATGGAAAAAAATAAACTGCCATTACTGCTTTACAGAAAGGGAACTGATAGAGGAGTTGTGGCTATTTAATGTGGCTTGTTGCTGGGGTTTGAGTGGTATTGAATTCTTGGCAGGTGACCGGCTGGAAGAGAAACACTTTGATCGACCCCATCAGACCCCAGATTGATGACGTACCGCTTGGTGCCTCATCAGAGCAGCTCCCTGAGACCAGCTGACAGAGCTCCGAGGGGCGTTTCTTGGCCAGTCAGCAGAGAGCTCATTCAGCAATTTAAAAGGAAGGACAAGGGGGATCCCTCACTGTACATTAGGATCTTGAAGGGTGCCTGGAGTGCAGGTCATTAAAAGGGCTTGTAAATGGAGGGGAATTAGTCACATGTCAAATCATTTGGAATTAATCCTGCTGTAAACATTTTTAAGCCTTTGCGGGTTATGAGCAACATAAAATGGTTGTTAATTTTGTTTACATTTCATCACAGTAACTGAAAAGTTGTCTATTGTTCTTATAAATACTTATTTCTGGTCTGTACCATATCTTGTTGAATGGAAATATTGCTAATAGTACAGAGAACATGGAAAAAAAATATCACAGGATTTTGATATGAGAAAACCTCACATTTATGTATTCAGGTATATCCCATAAATTCATCGGATGCCATATTGATTTAGCAAATTTATATGCTGGATGCCCTTCCTGACAGAACCCTCCCCAATTTTACTGGGCTTGGGACCTGCATTGGATGGCTGAGGATGGGGATGGGTGGTTTGAGTTTCAATGTCTGGCCCGGGGACAATTTGACATGTGGTTGGGAGAGCTGGGGGCGAGCCTCCAACCCTACGATGAGTGGGTGGCCACTCTTCTATCTGAGCCTCTGCCCTAGCCCTAACTCTCCAGCTTCGGTAGGTCAATATCATACAATGTCATGCATCTTCAGTGCTGTGTGGTTCAGGCATGGCTTTAGCTCATGTAGCTCAGCTTGGTAAAGCTGTCGTCTACCGACCACAGCTTCAGTGGTTTTATTCCAGGTCCCGCCTGGCTATGTGTCAAAGTGTCCCTGGGCCAGACACTGAACCCAAGTTGATCCCACTGGGTCACATGGACACCTTGCATAGTAGTCACCACGTGTGTCACCACCATGTGTGTGTGAATGGGTAAATGAGAAGCAACACTGTAAAGTGCTTTGGATTCTTCTTTTCCTTTCGGCTGTTCCCTTTCAGGGGTCGCTACAGTGAATCATGTGCCTCCATTTAACCCTGTCCTCTGCATCCTCTTCTCTGACATCAACTAACTTCATGTCCTCTCTCACTACATCCATAAATTTCCTCTTTGTTCTTTTATCACACAACACCAGGGCAAACAAGTTGCTCAAGTTGTCCTGCACCATTCTAACATACTTCTCTGCCACTCCTGACGTCCTCATACAATACCATAGCTCCTCTCTCGGCACCCTGTCATACACTTTCTCTAAATCTACAAAGACACAATGCAACTCCCTCTGACATTCTCTGTACTTCTCCATCAGCATCCTCAAAGCAAATACTGCATCTGTTGTACTCTTTCTAGGAATGAAACCATACCCATGCCTAGAAACAGCATGACAACTTCATTGTATGGCTCATCAGCTTTATTCCTCTGTAGTTGCCATCCTTTCAATCTCCAAGATCTTGTTAAACAAACTAGTCAGAAACTCTACTGCCACCTCTCCTAGACACTTCCATACCTCCTCCAAGTATGTCATCAGGACCAACTGCCTTTCAACTCTTCATCCTCTTCAGCGTCCTCCTCACTTCACTCTTACTAATCTTTGCTACTTCCTGCTCCACACCAGTCACCTCTTCTACTCTTTGTTCCCTTTCATGTTCCTCATTCATCAACTCCTCCAAGTTCTCCTTCCATCTTCCCATCACACTCCTGCCACCTGTCAATACATTTCCATCCTTATCTTTAATCACCCTAACCTGCTTCACATCCTTCCCATCTCTATCTCTTTGTCTGGCCAACCTGTCCAAATCCACCTCTCCCTCTTTAGTGTCCAACCTAGCATACAAGTCCTCATATGCTCTTTGTTTGGCCTTTGCCACCTCTACCTTCACCTTACGCTGCATCTCCCTGTACTCCTGTCTATTCTCTTTAGTCCCTTTAGTGTCCCACTTCTTCTTAGCTAACCTCTTTCTCTGTATACACTCCTGAACTTCCTCGTTCCACCACCAAGTCTCCTTGTCCGCCTTCCTCTTTCCAGATGACACACCGAGTACCCTCTTACCTGTCTTCCTGATCACATTAGCTGTAGTGGTCCAGTCATCTGGAAGCACCTCCTGACCTCCCACAGCCTGTCTCGGCTCCTCCCTGAAAACTACACATCATTCTTCCTTTTTCAACTTCCACCACTTCGTCCTCTGCTGTGCCTTTGTCCTCTTCATCTTCCTCACCACCAGAGTTATTTTACACACGACCATCCTGTGTTGTGTGGCTACACTCCCCCTTACCAATACTTTACAGTCACTGATCTCTTTCAGATTACAATGTCAGCATAAGATGTAGTCCACCTGAGTGCTTCTACCTCCGCTCTTATACGTCACTCTATGTTTCTGCCTCTTCTGGAAGAAAGTGTTCACTACAGCCATTTCCATCCTCTTAGCAAAGTCTACCAGCATCTGACCTTCTGCGTTCCTGTCCTGAAGACCAAATCTGCCCATTACATTCTCATCACCTCTGTTCCCTTCACCTACATATCCATTAAAATCTGCTCCAATCACCACTCTCTCACATCTGGGGATGCTCTGAATTGCTTCATCTAACTCACTCCAGATTTTCTCCTTCTCTTCTAACTGACATCCTACCTGTGGGGCATAACCGCTAACAACATTGAACATCTTGCCTTCAATTTCAAGCTTCAGACTATCAACCTGTCTGATACTCCTTTTACTTCTCTTTCAGGATAACTCCTACTCCAACAGCAATGGTCGCGGTCATTGTTAACCCAGGCCCCGATTGATCCGGTATGGAAGTCATTGTTATGATTCGCTATGATATGATCTATGATATGATTAATTTGGGATGTGTTATACGTCGGATGCACTTCCTGACACAACCCTCTGCATTTATCCAGACTTGGGACTGGCACAAGAAGACACTGGCTTGTGTGTCCTTGCGGTTGCATTTTAAAGTGCTTTGGATAAAAGCCCTATTTAGGTGGCCACCTACCATGCACACCTTGCATAGAAAATACATACTTATAGTTAAGTTTTTTAGGAGTAAAAATTAGGAGATTTGGGTTAAAGGAAGATCACGTGTTTGATTAAAATACATAAACAACACTGACTAACGTAAGAGCACTGATTAACAATCGGGAAACAAACTGATGTGTAAATTTAAAGTCAGCCACTTGCCCACCCTGATCTCCTACCCACAAAGATGTTGACAACAAATTGCTTTACCGAATGTCACTTTTATTCCTGTAGTATTTGCCAAGGCAACTCAAAGTCACCAGCTTACCACTTATCTGTCCATAATAACTACTGTATGCCAGTCGGTAGAAGGGGACCTTTCTCTGGACTGATAACGAACGATAACTTTCCAATAAAACATTTAAATCAGCTGCTCTGTCTGACCACAATTTACTCTCAAACTGAAAAATCTCTACTTTATGTTTACTTAATGTTTATCATTGGAACATAAAACAGTGAAGATGCTGAATATCATTTTTCTTCTATAGTACCACCAGCATGTCACAATGTCCTTCACCATTTATACAACATTCATGGATCCCAGAGAATGAATGCTGATGACAATGACTCTCCTTATGTTGACAGATTTAGCTTTGAGAGAAATGTGGCACACGTGCATGTCACTCAGAGTGAACCGTAATAACTTTGGTGATCAATTTGCTTTTCAGCAGCAGCAGGATCAAGTCAAGTCAAGTCCAGTACTTTTATAGATAAACAAAAAACCGCAAAAGTAATCATGTTCCATCAGCTGCACTATGTATAAAGTATTAATTTGCTTGTGCCAGAATTTAAACTGAGACTATAAAAATGACACCTGTTATGTTTGCATTATTAGGGAGCATGTTTGAAGGCTGATTTGACAATTTCAAGCACACACCACACAAAACCACAAACGTTTTTTATATGAGTATAAGAGTAATACTGTTATTGTTTGTTTCCAAGGTGGTAGTGCAAAATCTTGGCTTTACAGGGTTTATGTTTGACCAACAATCTGACTCTGTCCATTCTCATACCTGTGCTCTACCTTCCTCTCTGTCTCACTCTCTCAGTTTCTCACTCTCTGTACCCCATTTTCCAGCTATCCACAGGTGTTCTAACTTACCTGATTGTTTTCTACTACTCCTGCATTCGTTCGCCTGCTTCTTTTCCACTTAATAGGCCCCCAACAACGTTCACTCCCTGCCAGATCCTTGCCATCTTCTCTTTGCAGAACTCCAGCTTCCCTGCTGTGCATGGCTCCTACTCCATGGACTGTGCTTTGCACAGTTTCAGACTTTGGATAGGTTAATTGTTTATCCCTGTTCGGTCTCTGTATGTATGCACTCTTTGTTTTTATGTTAATACCTAATTTTTTCTCTGTATGTTCGCATCCCCCCTTGCGCATGTTTATGTTCGGATTAGCTGTTTTTGTTAGGGTTTCTGTCTGCCTTTTAGAAGTGATTTTTGGTTAGTTGCTTTTCTATTAGGCTCTGAATAAAACTCATTCTTAATTATCCAACCTCCTCTGGTTGTCATCTGTTCAGTTGGGTCCACCATTTATACACAAAAGTAAAAATAATTAAATAAATAAAAGGAAAAGAGGAAGCAGGGAGTAATGGGTACTAGAAAGATACTAACTTTTATTTATAAAGATAAAGTATTGACAGAAATTGAATCAATAGGCTAATATTAAGTAGTGGGAAAAGGAGTAAAAGAATTAAGAGAAAAAAGTAAGTAGCATGTACATGTCCATATGATGGTGTTATTATTATAGCAATTTATTTGCCTCGGATGTGATCAGTGCCCAAAACAACAAACAACAACTATAGCACAAACCCTACCTTACCTAATCAAACCAAACAAATACACAAATAAATAACAGGATAAAAAGAATAAAAAGAAAAATTAGTAAAATAAAAGGGCTTCTCACTCCTACTGTGGCTTCCTGGTGCTCAATATTTACCACGAGTTATATATTTTCTTATTTACAGCTATGTTTATACAAAATTCACAGAGCTTTCTAGCTAAGTCCAAACAAGATACTAGGTTGCTTGAGAGTGGTGGAGGGAGAGGTCTGTTGACATCCAGGGTATATGGAGAAAGATGCTCCATCCTGTCCAATCAGGTGGCGACAATCAATTCAAATGGCCCAATCTGTGAACACCACCTGTAGCTCAGCACGTCAGACACAACCACACAAAACACACCCACACAAACACACGAGGAAGAGGAGGGAGAGAGACGACATAAGAATAATAACACAAATAATGACTCAGGTCATAACACCTCCCCCTAAAAAAAAAAATCAAAAATTTTCACTAGTCCCTTTTTTTAACGAATTTCAGTGTTAAAATCCTGGAGCTCCAAAGACCAGCGCATGAGACGGTTGTTGTTTTCTGCATCTGAGTTAGAAACATGAGGGGGTTGTGGTCAGAGTAAACAACGGTTGGCATGGGACTGGAACCTAAATATACTTCAAAGTAACAAAGTAACAAAGCTAATGCCTCCTTTTTAATGGTGCTGACCTATGGCTATAATGGTGTTTTATGAACTTTTTAGAAAAGTAGCAAATTGGTTGGTCTATGCCAGCATCTTCCTCCTGCAGGAGTACTGCACCTGCGCCAAGAGCACTGGCACCCACCTCCAACTTAAATGGATGCGTAACGTTTGGGGCAGAGAGCACAGGGTCACTGGAGAGGAGAGCTTTGGCAGACTGGAAAGCAGACTGACATTTCTCTGACCATGGAGCAGCGACGTCACAGAAGTTTTTCCAGTGGGCAGTTAGGCCCGAAAAAGCGACGTAGCTCACGGTGCATCTGGGGAGCTGGGAAGTCAAGGATGGCCTGAACTTTGGCAGCAACAGGGCATACTTCGCCCTATCCTACTTTTTAGCCCAAATAGGTAGAGACCGCTTTCCCAAACTTTCATTTTGCCAGGTTAAGAGTAAGGGAAGCTGCACGCAAACGGCTGAAAATTTCACCAAGGGTTTTACTTTTTAAGCATGTTAATATGGCACACTCAAGTTTTTTTCTTGTGGTCAGGGGGTTTGAATTACATAATTTGTTTCACTGAGTTTACAGTCAACCACATAGGGACCAGAAAACTTAGCTTGAAGGCCAGAACCAGCAATGGGCAGAAGCTTGTGCAAATATTTTAGACATAAAGTTTGCTCCTTTGAATGTGCTTTGGGAAGCTGAATGTTGAGAAAAAAAAACTGACAAAAACAGGGATCGGTCGTAGTGGAGCGTCAGGGATTAACTGATTGGGTTTACCAGACATTTGGCTGGTGTGGCAAGAACGGCAGAACTTTACAACATGGGATTTAAGTCCAGGCCAGAAGAAATAATGAAGAACATGATTGGAGGTTTTTCTTATACCTAAGTGGACGGACATGTTGTAACCATGTGGTAGACTCAGAACCTGGAGACTAAAAGGCTGAGGGACAACAATTTGGCACACAGGGTCATATGTAGAACCAGAGCTCAGAGACTATCGGCACATTAGAACACCATTATCTAGCAGGTATGACACAAACTTTTTACATGTTACATTTTTCATTTGGGACAAACAGTGAGATAAAGTTGGATCAGATTGCTGCGCCTCCAATTAACTGATCTCTGTTTACTGAGAGTTTAGCGCAGCGGGATCAGACACACACACATCAGTGCTTGAAATTTCAGTAACCTCCAGAGATGGATTTTCTGCCAGCCAAATTATTTCCGAGTGTAAGATCTAGACCTGCAATTTTACACTTGCCAGTCACAAAATTGTATGACAGCTAAACAAAATGCAAAGGCGCACTACACTCATATTCACTCCCCACACCAAAATGTCTGAACCGCAGTAAGACTGAGCTGAGAAGGGTAAAACATCACCACGAATTAGGGACTGTTTTGCACTGGTATCTCTCAACACAGTGATTGGCACTTGATTTTTCTCTCCCACCAGATGGACAAAACCATGAGAGACAAAAGGTTTAAAATGTTCATCAATTTTGTTATTTTTAGGCTCCACTGAAGGTGTGGAGAGTGACCTGCTTTGGATCTTTTTAGGATAGGACAGACAGCAATGAGGTGACTCTGCTCATGACAGTAATAACACTTGCCTGTTTCAGAAGCATCTATGTGGGAACAAAGAGCGCCTTTTATTTTTCTTTCAGTAGAGACCAAATCGCGAAGAACTGGTTAAGTGAACACATTTTTATGGCTTAACGCAAACTCGTCTGGAAAGACAGCAGCCACAGAAAGAGAAGTGACATTTTGTTCATTTAGGTATAACACAATTTTGTCAGGGAGCTGATTTTTAAACTGTTCTAACAATATGAGTTCACGTAGATCATCTAAGGTTTTAACCTTACAAGCCTGACACCATTTGTCAAACAGAATCCCTTTCTCTCCCGCAAACTCTACATATGTCTGTGTGGCAGTTTTTTTCACATTTTCTAATTTTCTGTCTTTAGGCCTTCGGAAGAAGCTCATATGCATGGAGAAGAGTACCTTTTACTTTGCCATAATCCAAACTATCTTCAATTGACAAAGAAGTTCATACTTCCTGGGCTTTGCCCACAAATTTACACTAAAGCAACAGAGGCCACACAGTCTTTGGCCACTTTAGCGTAGCCGCTATACGTTTGAAAGCATTGAAGTATAAATCAACCTCTGATTCTCTAAACGGTGGAACAATTGCAATGTGCCTACTCACGTCAAATCAGTCTTCACGGCCAGATGAAGGGGACATAGGTGCAGGACTGGCAGGTACAGTGGCTCCAGAGCGTCCTGTCTTAAAATGATGAATGTCGAAAAACTAGTCCATGCATTTCTTCCTTCTAGGCTGGACTACTTTAATTCGTTACTTTTGGGATGCCCAAGTAACTCCATAAAAGCCTATGATTAATCTAAAATGCTGCAGAGTGCTGACTGAAAGGAGCAAGAGAGATCATATTTCACCTTCACTAGCTTTTATCCATTTGCTTTCCATAATACCTATATTAGAATTTAAAACCCTTTACATACAAAGCTCTAAACGGTCAAGCTCCATCATATCTAAAAGACCTCACAGTACCATATCATCCCAGTAGACCACATTAATCTCAGAATGCAGGCCTATTTGTGGTTCCCTAAAATTCCAGTGGTTGAATGGGAGGCAGAGCTTTTAGCTATCAAGCTCCTCTCCTGTGGAACCAGCCTAATCTTGACAAAGCACCTTATTCCACATGTTTGCTGTGTCCCCCACATGGCTTGTGGGAACTTCTTATGGCCTTCTTTCAACATCAATGGCCCTCTACAACATAAAAAAGATCAGACCCTACCTCACAGAATATACAACCCAACTCATTTTAAAGGAGCTGGTGATATCCAGTCTTGAGTACTGCAATGCCCTTTTAATAGGGTTACGAGATATAACCGGTGCCTTTACAATGAGCTGGGTTGTATATTCCGTGAGGTGGGGTGTTGTAGAGGGCAAATCTGTATGCCCTAGAGACTGAGGAGATGTGGTGCATAAGGTACGGACAATCACTGCAGATCCATTGTTCATGCTGATGTTGTGTTTAGTCGAGGATCTGACTGAAAAGACAAGAACTTTGGTCTTGGAGAGGTTGAGCTGATGATGTCTCTCTCTCATCCAAGCAAAGATGTCAGAGGGACCGCAGAAATGCGACAGATAAGATAGTGTAGTCATTGGGTGAAAAAAACATGAGCGGATGATAGAACCCAGGGATGTAGTACAGACAGAAAAAAGAAGAGGACCAAGAACTGAACCCTGCAGCACAACAGTAGAGAGGGTTAGAAACAAGCCCCTGCCAGGATACCTTGAAGGTTCATTCCAATAAATAAGACCAAAGCCAGACTAGAGCTGATCCAGAGATGCCAAAGTCAGAGAGTGTGGACAAGACGATCTGATTGTTTAGTGTCAAAGGCTGCAGCTAGATCGAATAGGATTAAGACAGAAGACTGACCTTTGGCTTTTGCAGCCTGCAGAGATCCCACGACTGTCAGGAGTGCCGTATCTGTCGAGTGACCACTCTTGAAGCCAGACTGGTTGACATAGAGGAGATTGTTCTTGGAAAAAAGTCTGAGAGTTGATTCAATGCTGCTCATTCCATGGGCTTGGCCAGAAATGGAAAAAGAGAGAAAGGGTCTGTAATTCCCCACAAGGGAGGGGTCAAGAGAAGGCGTGTGGGTGCAACTGCTTGGAGGAGAGGGGAAGAGATCAGATCTAGAGAGCAGGTTGGTTAGAGAGGAGGAAGGTGGACACGTCATCCTCAGAGTTGAAAATGAGGATAGCGATGCAGTGTTGGAAGAAGTTAGCAGGATGTCATCATCTAGCTTTCTGGTGTCAATGGTGTTGCTGAGCTTGTACTGGTAGTATTCAATCTTTGCACTGGTGACACTTTGAGAAAAAGACACAAGCAGACCCTGATGATCAGCATGAGGAGATGGAGTCTTGGATTTGTGCCACTTCTTCTAACAGATCCAGTTGGTGAGCCACAGGTTAGAAACTGAGGGATGAGCAAGTCTAGAAGACATGGGGCAGAGACTATCCAGACATCATAAAAGTGTATTGCAGAGGCTGTCCTTTGCTGCATCTGTATCAAGGGTGGAGAGGTCCTGTGATGGGGGCAGGGTTGCAGACACCAGTGAAGAGAACTGCTACAAAGTTAGAGACCTGAGGTCACGGCAGAGTGTTACGAGTGTGGGAGGAGAATGCCAAGGTCTAGGGATGAAGAGTATGAGCTAAATGAAGAAGTGATCTGATAAATGCTGTTGGGGAAAACTTCCAGGTGTCAGCGTTGAGGAGTCCAGTCCCAACCCCTGACCTGATCAGTGAGGAGTGTTGGAAGTCAAAATTGTGTGTTCTGTGTTGTGATCTTGCTTTCTGTAACTGCAACCAGCTGAAGCTTTAGGCCAACAGGTGACTAAAATATGGTCTTAATTGTAATTAGTGGCTAATATGTAATTGAATGTCTGGGTTGTGCCATATTGGGGTATATCTACAAGGTGCTAGTGTTGATTTGGTGATTTTGTGAGCTTTACCATACAGAGCATTTTTAATTGCCTGCAAGGTAAACTCAACCCCTAAGCCCATTCTTATTCCCTTGGCACCAATTACTAACCCCTTTCCTTATTTATGATGACAATAAATTGACCCGTTGGCATCTGTATAACTAAGAAGGGCCTCTATTTGATGCCATGGGCCTACTGTGTGACTGCTGTGTCATGCCTGTCATGAAAACAACAATGCACAGTTACAATTGTTGAAGCATCAAAATTGGTTTGGTTTTAAGTCCCAAGACTACAGTCTTTCACAGTTGACTTGAACGTTTGTCTTTTATGCATAATTCTTGTGCCTGTTGACCTACCCAGGCACACCAAGCTCGTCCTTATGCAAAAACATTATTGAACTCAGTTGAAATCCTTAGGCATCTCATACAGATGCCCGAGGGTACTTTTTAAAATCAGTAACCACCAAAGGGTTTGACAAAACCTTATTTGATCTATAGAAAGGAGAAAAATTCCTTAAGTTTAAGGAATTACAAACTGCAGTGTTTTAAAAAAGAATCAAACATTGAAGGACCCAATTCAACTTCCATTATTCATTTTCAAGCAGACTACTGACAGCTGTACAGCTTTTCGTTGAGTCACTTTAAAGTACATATTTAGTGTTCAAATACTACTACTGTATACTACTAACTTAACAAAATTTGTTGAAACTTGATGAACTTTTTAATGCATCAATTGCTTTCCATTATTTGATTCCTTTTTAGTGCTAATGCAAAGGGATGGTGAAGGCGTTTTCGGATCACTTGTTCCAACATATTCATTGGCTAAAGTGGAAGCTTTAGACCCCAAAGTGTACACCACAAAAGAGGTAAATATTACTAGGGAGAGAAAAAAAACTGAGAAGGCTCTGGGAGAGTGCGAAGACCGTGGAAATGAGATGCTTTTGCTCTTGTAGCTCGTTTGTCATTGTTTTTCTCTGCAGGGAAGCCTGTGTAAAGTATTCATGGCCTCCCATTTTACATTTTTTTTCTGCATTAGATCACTATTGACTCTCTCAAAGCTCCCCACTGCAAACAATCTTTAAAATAACAGCATTGATGTGCCAAATTGTGATATTGCAACTGAGGCTGACGGTCTGCTGAGGCATAATAAAATTACTATTCTCTTGCAAATGTATCGCACAATTGGAAAGCAAGGCAGAAAAGATAGATGTGATTAAAAATTAAGTCAGATATCAATTTCTATGATAAATAATAAATCAGACTAGTGTAGGCTCTAATTAAAAGCATGCAATATTATTAATCTTTAATAGGCTAATTTTAGCAAAAGAAATAAATACAATTGGGTTTCTGGGTAGCTTGGAGAAAACAGAACTAGGGGATTTTGACTCTGCTCAGAATGATGATGCTCCTATGCAAAGTACAGCTAATGGTGATGGGAAGGAAGGCATCACTAGATATTTGAATTCCTAAACCATCTACAGTACAAACTGTACAACTTGAAGTTGTGATGGTGGTAAATGCAAATTGAATCATTTGTTGTTGATTTCAGCTTTTATTTGATCATATTTACACCGTTATACAC
The DNA here is from genome assembly GCF_033026475.1 of Channa argus. Lineage (NCBI taxonomy): Eukaryota > Metazoa > Chordata > Actinopteri > Anabantiformes > Channidae > Channa > Channa argus. The sequence goes on from NC_090219.1 coordinate 1,122,638, forward strand.
TAAACAACATAGAACAAAGCATTGTTTGTATTAGATGACCCACAGTTGAAGTTAGCACACGTACTGGATTCTTGTCACCCAGGTGTGTCCTTCACAAATAGACTGGAGACATGTCCAGGGTGTACCCCATGTCTTGTCCAGTGACAGGCTATAGCTCCCCACCACCTTGAACAGTATAAGCAGTTAAAATGATGATTGGATGACTACTCCTAGTTTTAAAACAAAAGTAAAAAAAAAAACAAAACAGAGCCATTCTGATCCTGAGAAAAGAGGAATACCATACAAAAACCTTGCACAAATATGGGTCATAGCCAATAGATCAACTTGGAATGTCCTGAAAAAGAAAGAAACCATTGGTGTACTTAGCAACATACACAGAACAGGTAAACAGGAAAACAATGGCTGATGTTGAAAACGCCCAAAACAACAGTCAGTGACATTGCTAACAACTTCTCCAGAGCAGGATGAAAGTATAACAATCCACCATTTGAGTAAATTTCATGGACAGAAATACACAGGCCATTACATAAGACTAAAACCCCTCATCAGCTGTAACAATCAGGATGTTGTAATTTGCAACAAAGTGCAGTTGATCCACAGGGTAAAAAGGAAGCAATGCCTGTAGGAGGAAAAGGATGTGCTCATGATCCAAACCATAAAAACCTCTCTGTGAAGCACAGTGGAGTAAATAAAGCCCAAGCCATGACACTGGCTTGGGCTTTATTGCTGCTTCTGGAGCAGATCCACTGATCTTAACTGATTTCACTCAGGATCGTAGCAGCAGAATGAACTCAAAGGTGTATGGAAAAAAATGTCAACAAGCAGCTAGAAAATGAATTTCCCCAATTATGGGGATGTCAGTGAATTCATAGGCTTGATGCAGTTATGGGAAATAAAGAATTTCCAACCAAATAATATGTTTTATTTACTTTAATTCACTTTAAAAATATACTTATGTTCCAGTACTTCTGAGTGCTTATAATGTGGATGATCTGATATAATAGGTGCTTTAGTTGTTGTCTTCAGTGTGCAAAAACGAATTAATTAAAATTGCAGTTCCAATACTTTTAGAAGGGGCTTTATGTGAGTCAAACGTAAACGAGTTACTTTTCCACAAAAAACAACAAACAAAATGTGTACAAAATTATAACAAAGAAGTTATTGTTAAATTCCACAAAGAATTATTGTGAAATAAATTTTAATCTGATATTGCCCGGCCTAGTTGTGTATTAAACTCCTCTTTGCGCTCACAAATATTCTTCCTCAAATCATCCTCGTTATCACCTGTCCCCGTAATCAAATGTATTCTCTCATCAGTCAAAGCTGAATAAAACATGAGGTCTATTTGCATCGCTGAGTAGGCACTGAGTCTCAGAGCAAGTGCAATGTCTGCATCCTATCTCATAAGAGACAAAGTGCTTCTCCCAGTCAGAGGCCTTGGAAATCTTCATCTCCATAAAATCCCTTTTGGTTCAAATCGAGGTTGCACACTTTGGCAACAGAATACAAAATGGCACCCAGCAGAGCTACTTCCATTGGATCTTGGCATTCTTATGTGCTCTACCCATCTTGGCAATTCAGCCATGGCCAGTGCTTGGGACATATGCAGACTTGAGATATGCTTTTGCTTGGTGTTGAGAATAAAGACTTCTTTCCAAAGTTCTGCCACCTTAGATGCATAGCTTTTCTGGTCAAATGGGACTTAAAGACTATTAAGAAAAGCAAATCAAACACAGAACTGCTCTGGAATATACATATATAGATAGCTAACTTTCACATTATAACTATGCTTTAGACAAGTCCTTAAAAAATTGATTAGTGGATTTCCTGACTTGTATATTTAATCCTTTATTTAATCTCTCATTCCCTTCAATAAGGTGAGGACTCTTTCTCTCCAAATCATCTGAAGAAAACTGCAAAACCTGATTCTGCTTCCTGAAAGATATGACACCCCATCCATGTCTTTTTTATAGCATGCCTGAGAAAAGCCTGAAGAAAATGTAGGCCTGTCTGCATTATCTGATCAGCTTACTCATCCTGCTCTCTGTTTAGACTATTTGGCAGCCCCTCAAGATAAAAAAAATAAAAAATAAAAGCTTTAATGTTTAAAATGAGGTCATCCATATACAGTGTCTCTCTGATGTCCAGTGTTTTTCAACTTTGCCTGTAGAAGAGCTTCTTGTCTGAGTACTGATAAAATCCGGATATAAAACCTGACGTCAAAGATGAATATTTCCCACAGCCACTCTCGCCTATCAGTCATGAGCACAGATGAGGACAGGGGCTTGGGAGACATGTCAGCAAGCTATCTCTGCTGCCACCACCATTCTCCCGCCTGTCTTCTTTACTCACAGGCAGAATTACAATTGAAAATGTTTGCGGTGAGAATAAAAGAGAAGGGTGACTGAGATGGCAAATTATATATAATGGATTTTATAACTGTTAGGGATTTTATAACAGGTATCTTTAGAGTCACACTGTGATGTTGGGGCATTTGGATAGCTGGCCCACTGTACAGACAACCAGTCAAACCCCCCAAGAGTAGCTGTTTCAAGTATAAGGAAAAAGACAGTCTGAAAAAAATAAATTAGCCCTCAGGTGGAAACCATTATCTTACATTGAGCATACAGTAAGCACAAACAAGAGGAAAGGAACACCACAATATTCTTCACAAGCCTCTAAAAAGAAAACATAATGCAAAAAAGATCACCAGTGACATTGTTGTTAAGCAGAATATCATTCAGATTACATTAGCATGGTTAGACAGCACTTATTGGCAAGTCTGGTGAAATTAAGTGGAAGCAAAAAACCAACACAATGCAAAGATGGTCAGTCTACACAGCTAAATAAACCCAGCCTCTGAACCATGTACAGCAGGTCCTATAACACCTGACTTGTCTCTATTTGTTTTGTGTTAAGTAGATAAAGGAGGGGAATTAAAATCCTGCAGTGAAGGTGAAGCCAAAAAGTTCCCACAACCTAAAATTTATTTTTCATTGGTGAATGCAGATATTTATAGTTTGTGTATATGATAAACATAGTAATTACCAACATTATTATTTCAACACAATTCATGAAAGAACGTTTTCAAATAAAAAGTGTAATTAAATCCGTAAAGTTGTTATTTTTATTAGTATTTAGAAGTAAAAAAGTAACTGTGTATTTCTTGGAAATATGCATTTAATCAACTAGTGCTAACAGGTCCCCCAAATTACCTTTTAGAGTGCAAGAATAAGAAAAGTAAAATAAGTGAAGGTGTGCATCTATCAGTATTCACTCTGCAGACAACATGGAGGAGGAGTCTCATTGTAAATAGAAGACAGACGTCAACAGGAAGCTAGTCTGTGTTTATTTATCAGGGTAATGTTTTCTAAATCCTAATAATCTGCCGTATTTAAAGTAGGCCAATGGCTTTTAGTCAGACCTAAAGTGGTTTAATACAAATAAATGTCCGTAGCAAAGGAAGCCAGCACTTTGTTTTTTTGTTTTGCACACAGTACTCTTTTAAATTGTAAATTGTAAAGTACTGTAGCCTACTTTAATAAATAATAATAATAATAAAGATTTCTTAGTTTACTTTGAAAAATCATTAATATTCTTTTCTTTTCTTTCCCTTAGTTAGTAAAAAAAACAAATATTGGTTACACATGCAAACAAATATTTAAAGTACAAAATCAGAATTTAACTTTTACCTTCAAGTAGTGACAACTGCCTCATCCACAGTACCAGGACTACATCAGCATTTCTGAGTCTATTAGCTTCTGTTTAATTCTGCAAAATAACTAAAGCTGTCGGATTCAAGCAGTGAATTAAAAATAACAAAATAGAAACACGAAAAGTACCAGTATCAAAAATGAAACATCAGTAGTCCTATTGGTTTACTTATATATAAATGTACCACTGGCTATAGAAAAATCAAAAAAAGGAGAAAAGCACATCTGTATTTGCTGCTGTACTGTCCAGTCCAATTTGTGATCTTACTCTATAGCTGAACACCTTTTAGTTATAGAGTGGAAAGTGAAAATTTGAAATGCAGTTAAAAACAAAGTCAACAGTAATTAGCAGCACTTCATTAACCTTCACAACAGCTTTTGGACTTACTATATTTAAATAAAACAGTAAAAACATGAAAGAGGAAAATTTATTTAAAGTATGTTTGTAATTAAAATACTTAAAAATTGTAAGGGACGTTCAGACTGAATGCAACGAAAATTTTTACCTTTAGCAAATTTAATTTCTCATCTAAAGTACTTTCATTCATGCTGTGGATGTTAGGACATCATTAAGTGGTTTTTACCAATTGTTATCACAAACATAGCCATATTGGTAGTAAGTGGCCTACTAAACCATCATAATGCGCATGGTTCTGTGATTCTTCTCTCTCTTTAGTTGTATCTCTCTCGTCTTTTTTGTTTCCACTTGCTTTTGTATGTTAATTAAAGGTGGATTCATGAAGAAAAAAATGAGCTCACATTTTTCGTTTAGCCTCACACACTTCCAACTCACACATGCGCCTCAATTTGTGCATCTCAGGGTGAATCTGATTCCACTCAAGTCTTTTTCAAACACTTTAACATATGTATGCAATCACAACATCTGTAAAACTTGTCTTGGACAAACAGAAGTAATTTTTCTAACTTATAGTTATTTTAGTATGCAGTTTCTTCTTTGTATTTCCCCAGACAATTTATTTGTTAAGCTGCAGTGGACAAAAAGCAGTATTGTAGTGACTAGCTAGGGTTGCCCACCTCTCATCTCATCTCATTTACTTTTAATAGTTTGTTATCTTCTATTTCTGAATAATAATTTCAAGCATTTATTATTCATTTTACGACTTATAAGTCTATAAGTCACAGTTCTTAGACATAGCAGTTCTTATACATAGCATCATAAAGAGTCTTAGAGCAGCAACCCCAACCATACACAGACTCTATAACTGGTCTTCATACATGACACAAAGGATAAAATAAATTAAACATGAACAGCACATTCTCTATACTTACACACATTACATTCTCTGAACAGCTGACAAAAATATGCAATAAGTCTGAAAATAACCCATAACATGATTAAATCTGAAATACAAATCAAGACAAAAATGAACAAAATGTGATTTATCAAGCTTTGTTAATGTATTCTTTATATGATAATAAAAAGTTAACACATTTACCCAACATAAGAAATGTTATTGCACCATGTGGCAGGAAGTCTTTTTTTTATTTGATCTGTTGGTATCTACATTTAAAAACAGACATTTTAACACTGTTATCAAAAAAGAAATAATGTGGGGAGAGATATGTAAAACTACAGTGGTGAGTGTGTGAGCTGCAAAAGAAAAAAAAAATCACCTGAGGAGATTACCCCCTCCTTGAAGATGAAAGGCCAGGCGGACATGGAGTGGAAGTGGATGTGAGTGCAGTGAAATCCTGTTTCAGCAACCTAAGGCGGTATGGCACCCGAATCCAGTGGGCCCTCTGTTAAAGCCTGCTCAGCAGGGGGGGGCAAACTGAATTGTAGTAAGTGCAGTGGTAGTCATAAGCAGAGATGAAAGCATGAGAACAACTCACAGCCTCTTTGCTGGATTACACTGAGGAGAGGACTAGTGTCTCTGGCATTTCAGTTGAGGACAGCCTTCATACAATGACAGTAGGACAGTATTACAAACCAAGAACAGCCTACTTAAAATTTCTTCAGATTGACAGTCACACTACGAATCTGAAATGCTGCTGTGGCACTGTATCACAAGCACCAGTAATTCTTGACACAGCGCAACCAGAATAGCAGATTTGCAAAAAAAAATTCATCTGCATGGCTGAAATCTCACATGTGCTATAGCTCAACCTACATAGCATACTCCTAATGACTGGTGCAAAACTCACCAATGTCAGCAACCGAGCCTAAACAAGTACCATCAAATTTGAGAACGGACCCATAACCTGTGCATAAACCACTATTTTGGTGTATTTTCTTCTAATTCTATGTGTATATTTTAGTGTTTCAATGTGTAACCAAACTAAACTTCACACTGAAATAGTTACTTAAATGCTCTTGATCAAATGTTATCCATGGCGTCGATGTTTTTATATAGATTTTTAAAAGACCCACAAACAAATGTTATACTTTACCCAAAGCTCAATCACATTTTAAATGTAAATAAATATACCAGATATCTGGAAATCAATACTTTTAGTTTGCATAGTAGTAACAGCTAGTACAAATGTTTCTTTATCAGAAATTTATACAAATTTTTATTAATTTAATAAAGGAGATGCAAACTTTACCAATGCACCAATGTAATTGTTAATATTTTACAGAAATATTTATACACTCTAGAAAGAATTTGTATTTGTATAGCTGAACGTGCATTAATATTACATTAGGTTGAGGGTTATGTTTGCAGCCCCGTCTATGCCTTTTCATGAGTGACAGTCTTTTATTTGCATTTCTGGCTACATTGCAGACATGGCCATATTCATCACAGTAACATTACAGTTTCTCATGTAGAGTTCACTGTCGCAAAATTGTTTGCCAGTAGTGAAAGACCTAAATTCTTTTCAATTTTGCAAAGAGAAATAGTCTTTTTGAACTAAGCCACAACCCAAGACTAAGCCTTTGGTGGATGCTATTTATATACCTAATCATGATCCCTTAACCTGTTACCAGTTAATTAGATAATTTTGAATCACCCAGATTGGTGTTATTTAAAGATTTAATAAACATTTTAGTCATATTTAGCTATGGTTTTAACTTATTGCAGTGTGGTGAGGGAATTAAACTCTACATTTGGTCATGTTTACAAAAATACAATGAGTTGGTAAAATTGCTGAAAGTTCTTTGCAGTTTAGTCAAATACAGATTCAAGCCAATCAAGAAATCACAGATTTGAGCTTTAATTACATTTGTTTGGATTTGTATAACAAAGTAATTTCACTGAAAACATACAACAACAACAGTTTTAGATTTTTAACCAAACCAGCTTCAGTTTTGTTGGTCTCCCGAACATGGTGGCACATCATAAGGAGTCAAATAATAAAAAATGTCATATACAGGATCTAAATACCTTGACACCCCTAAGGTTGAGAGATTAAATACATAACACATCAAGAAAGTTGAGGCATTAACAGAAAAACATCAGTATTCAGCCACATTGTAGTTGTATGCAGGGAAAGAATCAGCACATTTTTCTTTCTCAATCATCACTGTTTCTTTCCAAGATGAAGAATGGAGTCAGACACAAAGACTGAATTACATGGTTTGCTTCAAGATTTGGTTTCTAGCTCAGTCATATGCTGGCAGCCCAAAGAGCTGTGGCTCAAAGTCGATCATGCTCCTGAGCCGCAGTGTTGCCTCCTGGGTAAGGCTGGGGTCAAGGTTGTCGTCAGGAATCATCACGACCTGCATCCCCGCAGTCAGTGCCGCCTTCACGCCATTGGGAGCGTCCTCAAACACCAAGCACTAAGCAAGGATGAGACAGAAGAAAACAGAGCAATATTATCCCATAAGCCTATTAGGTCTGCAGGATTTTACCCTTGCAGACACTGCAGAACTGAAGCCAAAAACAAACGTGAAAAAGGGCCATTTCCATTTCCAATGTGATGTAGACGACATTACACAGCAGAGCTGTTTACCTCTGCTAGATGAAACATTTGTTTAGTCTAAACTTTAAGAGAAAAGTGTGTGCTGTGGGTCTACTTCGTTGACTTTATTTCTAATTTATTTTTTTTTGTAATGCAAGAAACTGTGCACATCATAAGGCTGGAGTCAATCAAAACAACACTTAGATGGTAATATGGAATTCCATGTCATTCTGATAATAATGACTTCTTCCTTCTTTGTCTTCTGTTGCAGTATTTATTTATTTTTTCTTAAAAAGAAGTAACGCTCAACAACATGTCATCTGTTATCTCTAAGCCTATTCTGAAGTTCATCTCATTATATTCCTATTTTGTTCTTAGACGTTTCTGACGTTAAAGTCAAGCACCTTTAAGTAAATTGTCAGGTACCACACATTAATCATCAGCAAAGGTGATTCAGGAATATTTGTATGGCTTTTATATGACCTGGTCCACCTCAACCACACTTGGATACAGAGTTTGATCAAAAATAACACATTATTATTCAGTCCCTCCAGGGAGTTCTATCACATAATATCATATTACAGTTACCTCAGTCGTACATTTACTTGTATTCTAATTAACAATGTGAATGTTCAGGCCAGACTCATTAAAAAGATGATTATGTGCAACTGTTCTTCTGGGAGGCGGCTGTGGCTCAGTTGATAAGTCCACGTCCACGGACCACAGGGTCAGCCCATTCCCCTCCCCAGCTGTGCTGTGCCGGTCCAAGCCCAATAGAAATTTGGGAGGGAGGGGTCAGGAAGGGCATCCGGCATAAAAACTGGGCCAAATCAACATGCGGACAATAACCCGCTGTGGTGAACCTGAACTAACGGGTTTACTTGGTGTCTCTATCCACTACACTGAACAGGGACGATGTGGCTATTTTTCTGTTATCACATCACAGGTGGTTGAAAAATGAGATTGAAATTGAAACATAAGAAACAAAAATATACATGATGTGAGATTACATAGAGGTTCTTGTGCTGTTACTACATACAATGTTACAGTGTGGTGCTGGGTTGGCATCACTACACTCTATTTAATGGTAAAATGTACTATGATTACCTAAAACAGTTTAGTATGAGATAAACACAAAAAAGAAATCACAAGTCCACTAGTTTTTCAGGCGTTGCACATAACACGGTTTACAAAGAGAATCAGGAGATAACAATCCGACAGCTGTCTTACCAACCCAAGGTGCAACACTGGAGCAGGAAGATACAATATATGGACTTTAGATCTTCAAACCATTATTATTGCATATAAACCAGTCTGGTTGCACTGCATAAAATGTACAACATGCCAAATTTCTATTTAAAATTTGCTAATTTGTATTAATGGGTTTGGAATACTTTGCTCATGTTAAAAGATCTACCAATAACATAAATACACATTGTTTTTTGCGGATGAGAGTGATACCAAAAATAGGTTATGACTGGACATTTAAACATAGGCAAATTACATTTCCCCCTTTAAGCCAAAGAGAACTGTCTTAGTGTGTAGATGCATTTTTAGAAATTGCTGCTATTGAAGCCTGTCTATTTCAATTTTTGAAAATGGATGAGAAGGAAATCTGTCACTGCGACATGCCGAGCGAAGTGAAATTTTGAAAAACAGAAGGCTAATTGGCATTTGAAATACTTATTTTTAAACATTTTATTTTAAACAACATTTTTAAACAAAGAAATTCCAACAGCTGCAGTAAATTAATATGGCTGAACCTTGACCATGAGGTTAATCAGTTTTTAGTATCCAATTATCACATTCAAGTGTTTGTAGACAGATAAAGGGATGAAGTGCAGGCTCAGTGCTTTGAGGGTAAGGAGAAATACTTTCTACTAGCTATACAACAAGACTTTAAGCAGACACGCAAGCATGGACATGAAATATGGGACCTTGAAACAACAAACTGCAATCCTAACCCCTTCTCTAATCAGGCATCAATTTCCTCAATCCTTAATTAAGAAAAGAATTAGTTAGTTCCCCAAACCGTATCAAACCTTGTGGAAGATTAGAAAAAAATACATTTTTATACCTATGGCCAATATCCAGATTGACAAGTAACTGCACCAACTTTAGGATGTATTATACTGCAATCATTTTAAACACATTCACTGCACTAAATTGATCTTAATTTAAGTGTGACTTTTAAAATCAATGGACTGCACCAGGATTTAGGTGAGTTACTTTCAAGAAGGTGAACATTTTTATATTTTTAATTAATTTACATTTATACTTTGCAGAAATGTGTTGAGTTTGACATTATTTTTGTACAAAAATAATGGACAGCAAAGCCTGTATTATTTAACTCAGAGTAAGCAATTTTACCCAGCTAAAATATTTTAATAAAAAATAGACACACTTTAATTGCTCTATATTTGTTGTGTTTATGGCTGTTGGCTTGAAAGATTTTTGAAGAATAATTTTATACATGTACAATAGCCTACAATATTTTTTTAATTGAAAGCACTACAATGATGCATTAAATGCAAAAATATATATATATTTTTACAGGTAAATCTGCTAAAAGTTAGAATACAGCAAAAATAAATAAAAAAAAACAAGAATTACAATTGCAATGTGTTATTTCAGTAAAAAAGTTAGAAAAAACAGTTACAAATTACAATTAAAACAAACTGTTAATTTAAGATTTTATTCAGCCTGCACAGGCAAAAGTAAGACGGAGAAACTGGAGCAGAGTCTGCAAAAGAAAACCAAAATTGATATTAATTTTGAATCTGCATGACATGTTTTAGTGAAGATTATTATAAACATCCTTCTCTGAAAACCATTACTTATGTTAAAAATACACAGTACATATGTGGTATGCAGTGCAATGTTCACAAGTTCTGCATAGAATTCTTTGAAATTACTTTTTAGTCTGTATGATGTTGAACCATTGATGTGATGACTGAATTACATAATGCTTTGCCTAAAAAAGTCTATACAACTCTTTTTTGCAAACAGACAAGAAGCAACATACCAAACTATTTAAGGTCAATGACAACCTGAAGGTTGGGTACTTGTGAGCCTTCACCCAGTATAATACACATCAAGGCTAGAAACAAAGTCAGAGGAAACATTTTAATCATCAGAAGATATTATCACACAAAAAAGTATATGATTACACTGAGGCAAAATTGCACTGATCTGTTGAGTTAAATATCTTGCCTAGAAATAATCTGAACTATATAGTATAAATAATATCTGCATATACCAGACAGACTACTTGTCATATTATAGAAAAGTTTGAAAGCATGTGTAAATTATAATTAAACTTGAGAAAGAACACACTGTATCTGTGTGTATGCTGTAATTTAAAAAAGACAGTTACAAGTGAATGGGGACATTTACGAAGAAAAGGTTCTCAAAGTTCATCTGAACATAAAGTTCTCATTAATAACCATTCTATAATGAGTTATTTACAGGTAAGTTGAATGATGTTACATTATCTTTCAACCCAGCAACAAAAGGCCAGAATTAACTTACAGTTTAGATGAAGGCTGGAGCATGGACTTGTTAATCTTTCATAAACATTTAAAAAAGATAATTGAAGAAGTTATTACACTTTATATTGTTATGAATATGGCTCTGATATTTGACGCTAACAAAACAACTTACACTACTCATTTATGAAAACAAGTGTATGATTACATTTGAGACTCTAGTAACAGAATGTAACAGTAATGGTCTACAAAGAGTTTCCCCTATAGTGAATATGGCACTAAACATTTAGTCGAAAATTTATGTAGCACACAATAAAACCATGTACATAATATTTGATTACTTACTAATGTTTCCCAACCAAACCTGCAAATGAGGCCACATCTGAATACAGTTGAGTCTGTTAGCTGTTTCATTTCTCCATCACTGATGATCCCCTGGTTTCTGCTCCCTGGGTTTCCCAGGCTCTCTGTGCAAAATAAAACATCCTCTTCCATTTTACTGGCTTGTCACCCGGTGCTGCGATAGAGTCGGATTGAGAGGCGTCAGCTTGACTAACGGTCAAGCTTTGCCAGGTAGCAGGTTATTTTATGGACCATATACTGTCCATAGACAGAGGCTATAGGTGGCAAAATGTGAGGCACATGACGGTATAGTGCAGAGCGAATTATTCTGTCCCATTACCAAGAGCTTTATCAGTAAATGTAATTATGCCTAATCATCAGGAAACATTTGTTCTAGCATTCAGAACAACGGTGGCAAAAATAAACAGTTAAAATGCTTGCAAGAAATGTTGAAATAGTATAGTTTAAAGGTCACCTCTAGTCATGCATTACAACATATAAAATTACTATGATTCAAATAATGAACTGTTTCACATAATTTTCCACTATAAAAAAGTAACAGCCATACTTCCCAGTGAAAATTTCAAAAATCACATTTCATAGTACTTATTGTACATCATTCGACTTTCAAGGTCAAAAAGGTTAAATATGGACTTAAGTAGTTTGTGATTTTACTCACTGTCAAAGCTAAATATTTTCTAGCAAAAATGCACAAAGCTGAAAAACACCACTGCCTGCAAATAGCCAATTCTTAGTGCTGCATTTGACACCATTGATCACAACATTTTATTACAGAGACTGTAGCATGTAATTGGGATACAAGTAATTGCACTAGGTTGGTTTGAATCTTATTTATCATAGAAATTACAATTTGTTCATATTAATGATGAATCTTCCAGGTACACAAAAGTTAATTGTGGAGTTCATCAAGGCTCTGTATGAGGACCAATACTTTTACTTTATATACATCTCCTTTAGGTATCATTATTAGAAAACACCATAAATGTCCATTGCTGATGACACCTAGCTATATCTATCTATGGAACCAGATGAAACAATAATCAAACTTCAAGCATGCCTAAGACATAAAGGCCTGGATGTTCTACAATTTCCTACTTCTAAATTGATGATTTTTGGGGGCCTAAAAATCTCAGGAATATGCTTTCTAACCATATCGTTATTCTAGATGACATACCTCTCTCCGTAAGTACTACTGCAAGGAACCTCTGGGTTATTTTTACCTCACATATAAAACAAATCTCTAGAACAGCCTTCTTCCACCTACAGAACATTGCCACAATTAGGAACATCCTGTCTCTACGTGATGTCGATGAGATCTTATATATATCATGGAGCCTGACGTCAGAGCTTTATATGCAAGAAGCAGGGTTTTAAATTCTATTTTAGATTTTATGGGAAGCCAATGAAAAGAAGCTAGTGAAGGGCAAAATATGATCTCTCTTGCTAGTTCCAGTCAGCACTCTTGCTGCAGCATTTTGGATTAATTGCAGGCTCTTTAGGGAGTTACTGGGGCATCCTGAAAGTAGGGAATTACAGTAGTCCAACCTAGAGGTAACAAATGCATGGACCAGTTTTTCGGCATCACTTTGAGACAGGATGCTCCTAATTTTGGCAATGTTCCGTAGGTGGAAGAAGGCTGTTCTAGAGATTTGTTTTATATATGAGGTAAAGGACAAATCCTGGTCAAAAATAACTCCAAGGTTCCTTACAGTAGTACTGGAAGCTAGACTTATGGCATGTAGAGTAACGATATGGTTGGACATCATATTTCTGAGATTTTAAATACTATGACTTCAGTTTTATCTGAGTTTAGAAGTAAATAATGGTGGGACATCCAGTCCTTTATGAAGGCATGCTTAAAGCTTGAATAACTGATTTATGTTTTTCATAGATAAGATATAGCAGGGTATCATCAGCTTAGCAATGGAAATGTATGGAGGGTTTTCTAATAATGATGCCTAAAGAAGACATAAACTGTATAAAGTAAAAAGTATTGGTCCTAACACAGAACCTTGTGGAATTTCATATCCAACCTTTGGAGGATTCATCCATAACATGAACAAATTGAAATCTATCAGATAGATAAGATTTAAACCAACCTAGTGCAGTTCCTTTAATCCCAATTTCATGTTCCAGTCTTTATAATAAATAGTTGTGATCAATGGCATCAAATGCACAACTAAGATTTAACAGAACACGTATAGAGACTAGCCCATTATCTGAGGCCAAGAGTAGATTGTTGGTGACTTTTACCAGAGGTGTTTCTGTACTATGATGAACTCTAAATCATGACTGAAAGTCTTAATACAAAGTATTCCTGTACAGGTGGTCAAGTAGTTGTTTTGCAACTACTTTTTCAAGGATTTTAGAAATAAAGAAGAGATTAGATATCTGTCTGTAATTGGCTAAAACACCTGGGTCAAGACAGGCTTTTTTTTAAGTGGTGGTTTAATTAAACCTACCTTATAGGCCTGTGGTACATATCCTGTTTCTAAAGATGGATTAATGATATCTAATATAAACATATCTATTAAGGGTAAAGCTTCCTTGAGCAGTTTAGTTGGAATAGGGTCTAGCAGACAGGTTGTTGGTTTAGATGAGGTAATAATTGAAGTTAGCTCAGCGAGATCTATGGGTAAAAAGCATTCCTAAAAAAGGGATAGAGGCCTTATTGATTATTGTAGCACTGTTGTACATGACGATCTATCTGTAATATTTGGGGGGAGGATTAGGTGAATTCATTCTCTAATAGCTACAATTTTATTCATAAAGAAGGTCATGAAGTCATTGCTGCTCAAAGTTAAGGGAATACTAGACTCAACAGAACTATGCCTCTTTGTCAGCCTGGCTACGGTGCAGAAAAGAAACTGGGGGTTGTTCTTGTTTTCCTCTATTAATGATGAATAATATGTTGTTCTGGCATCACAGAGAGCTTTTTTGTATATTTTAAACTGTTTTTCCAGGCTGAATGAGATTCTTCTAAATTTCTGGAACGCCACTTCCTTACTAACTTTCGTGTTTCCTGTTTTAAGTTGCATGTTTGCGAATTATACCATGGAGATCGCCTCTTCTGGTTTACTGCCTTCTTTTTCAGAGGGGCAACACTATCGAGTATCTTACGTAGCGAGGCTGCAGAACTGTAAAACAAGATAATCAACTTGTGCAGGAGTAAAATTAAGGTGGCTACTTTCCGTCGTATTGACATATAGTGAAGCAAATGATAAAACAATAGTTTCTTTAAACATGTTTACAGTTTTACAGCTTTTTTTTTCACTTAAGCATCTGCTGTAGTGGAATTGTTTCCTAACTGCTGTTTAGTCCATTGTAAATTCAAATGTTATTAGAAAATGGTCAGAAAGAAGAGAGTTGTGAGGACATATTGTTAAATTATCTGTTTCAATGCTATACGTAAGGACAGGGTCTAAAGTGTGACTAAAACAGTAAGTTTGGGAAAAAAACAATTGAATCTAATAATGAATTAAATGCAGTGTTGAAGCAGTTACTGTCAGCGTCTTACATGAATGTTAAAGACACCCACTATAATGAATCTGTATATGAATGAATCTGTAGTGATAATCTGTACTAAGCACTAAATCGGATAGAAAATCTGAAAATTCAATCAGGAACTCTGAATAAGGGACTGGGGGACAGTACAAAATAACAAACAGTAGTGGTTTTTGAGTTTTCCAGTTTGGGTCCAAAAGGCTAAGAGTAAGGCTCTCAAATGTGTTATATATATGTTTAGGTCTAGGGTTTATTGGTAAGCTTGAGTGGAAGACTGCTGCTACCTCTCCCCCTCGGCCTGTGCATCTAGGAACATGATAATTAATATGACTTGGGGGTCTTGACTCATTTAGACTGAGATATTCGTCCCGCTGCAACCAAATTTCAGTAAGACAATCAATTCAACATTAATTCTAGTGACCTCCGATTTGCTTAACCGGGTGTCAATAACTACCGTGTGAATATTAATCTTACTGTATTTGTTTATCTTTAGCCAGGAGTTTCAAATATGTTGCCTGCTCTGGCCCCAGGAAGACATTTGACTATGGCCGCTGGAGTTTCTAACTTCACGTTTCTGACTATAGAGCTGCCAATTACCAGAAATGGTTACTCAGCGGGTGTGTCGCTCAGTAGGGAAAATTGATTAGAAACGTGAACCGACTGGTGGTGAACCATGGGCGTCTGTTTAGCATTAGAGACTGGTAACTGTAACTGGAAAAACTGCATACCTTTGGCCATGAGATATAGACACCCCTCAGTATGCATTTACAAAGATCCAAAGATCGCAAACTCTTTTCCACCTACAGAATCTGGCAGATATGATTATGTTCTGAGATGACCTGACAATCATCACTCTACACAGTCACTGGTCAAGTGAATGGAGGTGTGAAATTAGTTTTATTTATCTACTACATCCATTAATTTTTCTGTAGAACTAAACATGATATGCAACACCATGAATACCACTGAGGAGAAATGTACAATTCACAAATCATTGCATAAAGATTGCAAATAATTATTTCAGGGAAAGAGAGGGCTGCAACCAAGAGGAGGCGATGACAACAGGATTTTCAGCCCACCTTTTAGTGTCGACATTTACATTATACACTAAAACTGGATTTATTCATAGTCAGACAACACAAAGTTTAAATTTGTTTATTTGAGGCATCCCAGGCCCTTCACTCTGTATTGTAGACAGAGAAACATTCACATTCTTCCTGCTGTACACAATATAATGCCACATGAAAAAAATATAATAAATCAGAAAAATCAAACTCTGTTAATAGATATATTAGCTATATTTCATGCATCTTGGCAAACAAATACTGCTTCAATTAATACTGCTGCATTTCACAGTAATATATAACACATTGTACCCTTTAACCTGAATTTGAAGTGCCTTTTTGTTTCCTTGCATTATTAACAAAGCTGGATTAATGCATCCATTACTAAGTGAAAACGCAGTCCTAAATTTCAGGCTGGAAACTCTAGTTCATTTTGATTAAAGAAAACACCTGTACAATGAGTGTAAAACTCTGCAATAGTCTCAAAGAAAGCTTTAAGGACCTTTGGTTCGCCTTGACTGTGATAAACAGGTAGAACAAAGACGCCTCTTTGAGCTTCTTTAAACTCTAATTGACTTCTCTGATGTCACTAAGCCTAAACTAGAGAATGTCAACAATGACAGCAGAAACACTGAGAGTGCACAACAGAGAGCCCTCGCTAATTCCCTTGATTGGGAGCAATTAAAACTGGTAATTACCCAATGAGCTAGTAAAATGACCCTTTAATCTGCCTTCAATGTGCTTTGTTGAAATTAATAAAAAGAGATGCAGTTGCATTGCGGCTCACAGCGGAGTGACAGTTCAGGCGGATTACAGACAGAAGTTGCAGAAATGAAAGGGGAAAAAAAAAAAGAAAATCACAGCTAAATGCATGACACTATGTCTATACCAACTGGGCGAACAAAGGACTGGAATCTAATAGTACTACCCAGGTGTTGGAAAGGTGTACGTACAATTTATTAGGTACACCAAAAGTGGATTAAAGCCAACAGCCCTGCAATAAACCCTTTTACGTGATAGTTATAATCTCTGCTATAGTAATCGTTATAAGGAGGTGCCTTGGCCTTAACAATGTGAACACAGCCGCACAAAGAGTCCTTGATAGCACCTAGCTTGCATGAAGCAGCAGACCTGCATTTACAATTAAACAGACATTCAGTCAGTTTAATTGTTATGGGCACTTCACAATATATATATATATATATATATATATATATATATATAAAATACTAAACACACACAAATATCCAGATAATGGATGGATGGACAACTATTAACCCTTAGCATATTAGCAGGAAAACTACCCACAAAGTAGACAACCACTTGCAAAGTTTAACAGTTTCAATGCAGAACCACAAGCCCCATCTCCGGCACAGAGCAAAGACACATACTCCATTGTCAACTTTTAGAACTTGTGTGTGGCAGCATTTCAGTTTTTCTTTTTCAAAAAATGAGGAGAACAAAAAGGAAACTGACAAACACAAATCAATTTGCAAATTTGGCAAGGTAATAATCAGATGCAATGTATGATGGACTTGTCCTTTTGGCTTATCCTGTGAGTTCAGTTTCGCCTCAGCAGATCACTGTCCGCATAATATAATGGGCGTATAATGGACTTTTTAATCGTAGCAATATCATACTGTGACTTTTTGGTATTGTTGCATCCCTGTTGCATTTTTACGTCACTTGACTATCATAAGAACTGAAAGCAGTATCTAAGCCGTATTTAAATAAAACCCACACCTCATTCACAATAATTTTTTTGCAGACACAGTCGACAATCATCCCTTATCTTTATCTTTTTTTGATGACACATCTCTTATGATGAAATGTTTAGAGTCTTTAGTGGTCTTGTGCTGCTGGATTGCTGAGGAAACTAACAACACAAGTTTTGAATTTTATGACTGCACTTTACAACCACATGACCTGCATCACCCTTGAAATACATTGGATTGTGCTGAATAAAGGCAATTACACAAATGCATGCCGGCATTACTCATAGGAAAATTCAAGCAATAAAAACTTGAAGGGCTATTTTAAAGCCAAGAAAAGCTATTTGAAGAAACAAACAATGGGCCAATAAAAAAAATTGTCTTAAGGGTTACTTGCAGTGTAAGAAAAGAAATAAATGTGTTCTACATAGCAACCATAAAACAAAAAACAAAAAAACAAATATGTATTTTTTTTAAACAGGGAGTATATAAGATGTGACTCAGGGCAGATTTTTTAAGTTCTCTATAAATGGGACTGAACAAGGTTTCAGAAAGAATATGAAGCCTCCAGGGTTGGTTCGCAGTGATGCTGACGTCTGCTCACTTCCTTCTATGTGAAATAGTGAGTAGATGCTTTACCCACTGGTCCACCTCTTCAAAAGGTATCATGGAAGATTTACAACCTGTCTTCAGGCATGCACCCAAACACATGCAAGATTCATCAGAGCCAGCAAAATCTGGATTTACTGTGTACCCAAGTCAGTGCTGCTAGATGAGACAAGACAAAGGGGATGTGAGGTGAGGCCAGCATTGTAAAATGTGTGTTTGGTGTGCACAGATACATGCACACAACTTTGCTATTGTCTTAAACCCAACTGGCCCACTAACAGACACAGTCAACCCCTTTAACGAAGTGTGCTGTGGTGAGATGACAGCAGTGATGCCTGTGTGCTGTGATTTGGAGAGAATCCAGACCTTGTTTGGCTGCACACAACAATGCTGGTTGTGGACAGCAGTTCAATCAAGACATGAAGACATCTCGACAGTGAGGAGCTGCCTATGAGAGGAACCTGGTTAATCGCAGCACTGCTACATTTCAGCTGAATCCACAGGTCCTTATAATCACAATGATCATTTCTTTATAGGCAAAGATCAGACATCTGAGTCCACTGTTTGATTTATAGAGATAAGTAGACATCTAAATGAGAGTAGACACAGCTTTAAACATATGGCTGAAATATGCATTTTGAGTTTGCAGTTGAAATTTGTCTGTGCTGGATAGAATGTGGGCTTACATTTTAGATTTAGCTGTTTTAAGTAATAAAATGACTTTTTGACAATTGTACCGATGTCCTGAGATAATGCCCAGGAATCAGAGTGGGATCCAGGTGTTTATTAATGGGTCAATAATAACCCAGGTAAAGCAAAAGTTTGCATCCGCTTATTTCAAATTATATGAAACAGTATGACAAAGAATTCAGCTTCTACAATTATTTCATTATAAAATTATAAAATATAAAATTATTACTACCATTTTAGTTACTTCTGACAATGAATTTTTACTAACTGAATTTGCATTAATATTATGTTATGTTTAGGGTTAGGTTTGCATCCTCCTCAGTATGAGGAAACTCTAAACCTAATATAATAGATCAGTTAAATTGGGAGGGTTCTAACAAGAAAGACATCCAGTGGTAAAAACCAGTGTCAAATCAATGTGCAGTCCACAGGATCAATGGTGGTGAACCTGAGCTTATGAAGATAACCGAAAGAAGAGGGGGAAAAACAAAACCTAAGCCAGGTATATACAGGCACGAAATCCTATCTATTTTATTTGTTGCAGCTGCCAAAACCTCTCATTCACATCTAATGAAAGAGCAGCCGTATGTTTGTACATAATATATTCAGAATCTAGTTCGATCTGCCCAGAGTAGTAATGATTTAGTCTTTATTATGTTCCCATAACCCAAATGTTTTAACACTGTAACATTAGACTAGTTTTGGTCTTAATGTTGATTATCATAGTTAAATTTACTGACTGCATATGTTTACTGAATCAAAGTCAGTTCTGCAAGTTATTAAAATCAAAACAAAATTTCTGTGAAGAGATCAATACCTCTAGTTATGACCTGTAGCTTTAAAGTAAAAATGGGATCAGTAAAATTAGATATTACATCATCAACCAAACACAACTAGACAATTTACCAATATACTTAACATAGATTCATAGTCACTGTGGAAGATATCACAAAATCCAGTGCACCCTTCAATTAGAACATCCTAACCAGTGTAAGGGCCCTGTGCAGGCCTGGGATATAGTGGCTCCGACTCTGTACTTTGAAAACAAAAATTACTGTCTACTCACAAATTATTCTACAAAGTAACTATTAACAAAAGCTAACAAATAATTTTTTGAATAAATAGTACAATAATCCTCTGTATCATGATGAGGTAAAAGCAAAAAAAGCATAAAATGGAAACACCCACATCAAGAACTTTAAATTTGTAGTGTTTTTGTACCACAACTTTAAATGAAGTACATGTGTGCAAAAGATCAGAGAGTTGTCGTGCACAGACTTTAGCTGTAGGTTTTGCAGACATCCCATCACTCCTCGAAGTTCAAGTCTCCTACGACTCTTAAATTTTTATATACAATATTATATATACAAATTAATATAACTTTCCAGAAATATTATGTATCTTTCTTTAGTAAGCGGACCTACCACTTGCCTTTGTGTTTGAGTCTTACTATACGAAAGTAACACAGTGTAGCATTGCTACAGCAGCAGCTGTGGTGCACTGTGTATAACACGTTCATGGACAACACAGTGTGTAACTTAAATTTGTGCAAAGGTTGAGGTAATGGGACCAAATTACAAAGCATAAATATTTAAAGAATCGATAAACATCTATCTAATGCTTAAAGCTGCTCATGTTTTGAGCATTTATTGTCTATTGATTATACTTAAAAAAACAAAAAAAGGTAGTAAAGGATGTTGTTGCTGCTTTAGATCCCGGCAATGGTATGAAAAGAATACCCAAGACAACTGAGGCACTAAAATCTGGGTGTTATTATAGTTAAGATGCATGTCTGGTGCATGATGTGAACTTTTTAACAAGCTCTGTCAAATGACTGACCAATAAGGGTTACTACTCCTGCAATAGGGGAAAAAGTATGAGGTTGTGTTTGCATCTTGCACATTTTTGTGTTCTGCATGCAGTGGTGAGTGAAAAAGCAACAGTGACAGATTGCCTAACTGCATCTTCTAAATGATCCTGGAGCTTGGGGCAGCTTGAGCAAAGAATATGTAACATTTCATCATAAATAAAGCCGGTGTTGATAATAGACTCTTACAGCGGAGGACAAGAACAGAAACTGCAAATGTGTATTTTTATTCGATCTCAGAGGTCATATATACAGAGTAAATGGTTCCAGGTTGATTGTGAGGCCTTTGAGTTTTAATGACTGGCAGGTCTAATTACAATGTTGAGGATAAATATACTGTAAATGTCTGTTATGGAACTCTGACCATACTTGATAACTAGCTTGACAAATGAGGATTAATTTATTATCCAAAGGGCATGTTGAAAGATACTTGAAAAGTAAACAAACTAAATTAGCTAAAATGTAATTTGCTTCGAGCCTTCCCATGACACACAAATTCTTATGACAACAAACTATGATGCACACACAGCCCTTCCAGCCAATCATCACACAGAGCAGAGTCCCTATAATAAACACTCCACAGTATTGCAGTAATCAGGACTCAAGAAAACACAAGCAGTATCAGCCAAAGATTGCTACAAAAAGTATAGGTGGATACCTCAAGGAGGTAACAGTCCTCGACACAAAACACAACAAACGCCACTTTATATTCAATTTTTAACCCTTATTTTTACTCGCATTTGGAAAGTAACTGCACAGATGCATATGTTAGACATGTTATAAATTGTTTTTGTGATCAACTAAAAGTTATACAAACAGGAAGTATATTGATGTTAAACAGAATGTTAAGCGAATATGAGTTTTTGTTGTGTATTTATTATGCAAATGCGCACCATGTAAGGTTCCTGTTTGTACTACAGTGCATCCAAAAAGTATTCCCAGTGCTAAACTATTTCTACATTTTGTTATGTTACAGCCTTATTCCAAAACTGATTAAATTCATTATTTTCCTCAAAATTCTACAAACATAGCCCATAATGACAACGTGAAAGATGTTTGTTTGAAATCTTTGCAAATCTATTAAAAATAAAAAACCCACATGTAGATAATTATTCACCGCCTTTGCTCAATACAGCATCAAGTCTTTTTGAGTATAATGCTAAAAGCTTGGCACACCTTTTTTGGGGTAGTTTTCCCCCATTCTTTCGATTCAATTCAATTCAACTTTATTTATATAGCGCCAATTCACAACAAAGTTTTCATTTCAAGGCACTTTACAGAATAAAGTCAAGACTATGAAGACATATAGAGAGAACCCAACCATCCCCCCTTGAGCAAGCCCTAGGCAACAGTGAAGAGGAAAAACTCCCTTTAACGGAAGAAACCTCCAGCATAACCAGGCTCAGGGTGGGCAGCCATCTGTCTTGACTATTTGGGGTGAGTGGAACGTAAAGAGAGAAAATTAAAAGAGCAACAAAAGCAACAACAAAACATTGGGCAGGTTGGTAGGACGGGTAGCTGCACACTAGAAAATACAGCTTTAAAGCCCGGGAACACCTGCAGAGAGAGGGAGACAGAGAAGGAGAAAGACAACTATGGTAGAAAACATAGAGTTAATGTCATACAGTAGTGACAATTGTGGGTGAGAGGAGAGGAAAGAGTGACAAGGAGGAGGGGGGTCCCCTCAGCAATCTAAGCCTATAGCAGCATTACTATAACTTATATAACTATAAGCTTTATCAAAGAGGAAGGTTTTGAGCCTAGACTTAAAAGTAGAGAGGGTGTCTGCTTCCTGAATCAGAACTGGGAGCTGGTTCCACAGGAGAGGAGCTTGATAGCTAAAGGCTCTGTCTCCCATTCTACCTTTGGAAATTCTGGGAACCACAAGTATCTTGTGTCTTGTTTTCTTGTATTAATGATGAATACTATGTTGTTCTGGCACCACAGAGAGCTATTTTGTATATTTTTAAACTGTTTTTCCAGGCTAAATGAGATTCTTCTAAATTTCTGGACTTTCTTGTTGCCTGTTTTAAGTTGCGTGTTTGCGACCTATACCATGGAAATCGCCTCTTCTGGTTTACTGCCTTCTTTTTCAGAGGGCCAACACTATGACTATTGAAAGTAGTGAGGGTGCAGAATTGTCAACAAGATAATCAACTTGTGCAGACGTAACATTAAGGTGGCAACTTTCCATTGTATTAACATATGGTGAAGCAAATGATGAAAGAATAATTTCTTTAAATTTGTTTACAGCTTTTTCCACTTAAGCTATAGCTACTGCTATAATGGAATTTTTCTCTATAGTCAGTTTTTTTCCCTATAGTCCGTTTTTGTAAATTTAAATGTTATTAGAAAATGGTCAGACAGAAGAGAGTTTTGAGGAAATATTGTTAAATTATCCGCTTCAATGCCATATGTAAGGACAAGGTCTAAGGTCCGATTAAAACATTGAGTGGATTAATTTACATTTTGGGAAAAAACTATTGAATCTAATAATGAATTAAACAAAGTTCTGAGGCAGTTACTGTCAGCATCTACATGAATGTTAAAGTCACCCACTATAATGACTTTATCTGTACTAAGCACTAAATCAGATAGAAAATCAGAAAATTCTATCAAAAACTCTGAATAAGGGACTGGAGGACGGTACACGATAAAAAATTATAATGGTTTTTGAGTTTTCCAGTTTGGGTGTGAAAGGTGAAGAGTAAGGCTCGCAAATGAGCTATAACTATGTTTAGGTCTAGGGTTTATTAGTAAGCGTTGGTGAAAAATGAAGCTACTCCTCCACCTCGGCCTGTGCGTCTAGGAACATGATAAATAATATGACTTTGGGGGGTTGACTCATTAAGACTGACATATTCTTCCTGCTGCAACCAAGTTTCAGTAAGAGAAAATAAATGAAATTGATGATCGCTTATTAAGTCATTTATTAACAGATTTAGAAGAGCGAGATCTGATATTTAATAATCCACATTTAATAGTTTTGGGGTTTTGTTCTGTAAGAGGTGTAATCTTAACTTTTATTAGGTTATCATGATTACTCCTCTTGTGGTAATTTTTGGTTTATGTAATTTAGTGGGTTGGGGAACAGACACAGTCTCTATAGGTATGTGGGAGTTGTTAGGGGGTGACGGATGTAAGGATACTAAGGATGTAAGGCTTGTAGGACTGGAGCTCTGCATCCTAGGCTCAACTCTGGATTGTCATACTTTTGGTTGTCTAATAAAACCAACCATATTTCTGGATAAGAAAGCTGCACCGTCTAAAATAGGATGGATGCCATCTCTCCTAATCCGCCTACGTTTTCCCCAAAATCGTTTCCAATTATCTATGTAGCCCACATCATTTGCTGGACACAACCTAGACAGCCAGCGGTTGAATGACCACTGGCTGTAGTCACTGGTCAGATTTGTCAGGGGTCCAGAGAAAACTACGGAGTCCAACATTGTTTTGGCAAATCTTTAATTCTAATTCTTCTTTGCAGTACCTCTCAAGATGCATCAGGTTGAATGGGAAACGTTGGGGCAAGCTTCTGGTTTAAGTCTATGGTTGGGCCATAGAAGGACTTTTACAGAATTGTCCCGTAGCCACTCCTTTATTATCTTGGCACCAATTACAGCTTCAAGTCTTTTTAGGTAGGATGCTACAAGCTTGGCATACAGATTTTTCTCCGATTCTTCTTTGCATTACCTCTAAAGCCCCATAAGGTTGGATGTAAAGTATCAGCATAGCCATTTTCAGACCTCTCCAGACATGGTCAATCGTGTCTGGGCTATGGCTGTGCCACTCATGGACATTCACAGAGTTGTCCTGTAGCAACTCCTTTGTTATCGTGGCTGTGTGCTTTCAGTCATGGTCCTGTTGAAAGGCAAAACTGTTGCACCAGTCTGAGGTCCAGAATGCTCTGCAACAGGTTTATACCATGGATGTCTCTGTACATTGTTGTACACTTTCATTTCACTTAATGGTGTTGAAATGAGTGTTGGTTCAACATCAGCCATAATCTCCTCTTTATACTGGTGGTTTTTGAAGTGGTGGTACAAATTTTAGACATCCAGCCTGGCAGCTCCAACCTCAGCATTCTTCTACCAATATTTTCACAGTCTCTCCTCCAAACATAACCCAACCACCTCAATCTGGCCTCTCTGACTTTATCTCCCAAACATCAAACATGAGCTGTCCCTCAGATGTACTCATTACTGATCCTATCCATCCTCGTTACTCCCAAAGAGAACCTCAACATCTTAAGCTCTGCTAACTTTGCCTTCTGTCTTTTCTTCAGTGCCACTGTCTCTAAACTGAACAACATTGCTGGTCTCACCACAGTCTTGAACACCTTTCCTTTCATTCTCGCTGATACTCTTTTATCACACAACACACCTGACACTTTTCTCTACCCCTTGCAACCTGGTTGCACATGCCTTTTTACTTCTTTTCTACACTCTCTGTTGCTCTGAAGCGTTGACCTGAATGTCCTGCACCTTCTTCACCTCTCTTCCCTGTACACACACGTATTCTTCCTTGCTGCGGCTAAACCTTCATTCCTTTCTAGAGCAGACCTCCACCATTTTCCTACACCTGCTTCCTGCTCTCACTACAGATCACAACATTATTTGCAAACAGTCCACAGAGATTCCTGTCTAACCTCATCTGTCAGCCTGTCCATCACCAGAGCAAACAAGAAGGGGCTCAGAGCTGATCCTTGATGCACACCTGCAGCACACCTCACCACGGTCTTACAGCTCTCATACATGTCCTGCACCACTAACATACTTCTCTGGCATTCTAGACTTCCTCATACAATACCACAGTTCATCTCTCAGCACCCTGTCGTACACTTTCTCTAAATTTACGAAAACACAATGCAACTCCCTATGACCTTGTCTGTACATCTCCATCAGCATTCTTAAAGAAAATACTGCATCTGTTTTACTCTTTCTAGGCATGAACCATACCTACGCCCTTAGCCTAGCTTCCACACCTATTTCCCACAACTTCATTGTATGGCTCTTCAGCGTTACTCCTCTGTAGTTGCCACAGCTCTGCACACCTTCCTTGTTCTTAAAAATTGGCACCAGCACACTTCTCCAGCTACCGTGTCTCTTGTAGTCCACGTCTGGTCCTTTCAACAGCTGAGCTGAACTGAATTCTCTTATAACAAAACCATTGTTTCTTTGACAAATAGATAAAACTTAAAAGCCTAAACTACAAAGGCAAACTATAATCAAAATATGGTAATCAAAGCCATATGCTAATTACAAGCATATGGCTTTTGATTATGCTAATCAAAGCCATGTCACTAATTACATAATCAGTACGCTTCAACGTATACCTCCTAATCCAATTAACCTAACAATACACAACACGAACAAAAAAAAACAAAAAAAACAGGAAACCCTGGTTGGCTCAAACACCATCCCTATCTCTTTACCTTGCCTGTACAACCTGAGAGTTGAGAATCCACTTCTTCCTGTTTAGTGTCCAACCTAGCATACAAGTTCACATATGCTCTTTGTTTCGCCTTTGCCACCTCTACCTTCACCTTACGCTGCATCTCTCTGTACTCCTGTCCAGTCCTCTCGATGTCCCACTTCTTCTTAGCTAACCTCTTTCCCTGTATACACTCCTGAACTTCCTCGTTCCACCACCAAATCTCCTTGTCCACTTTCCTTTTTCCTGATACACACCTAGTACCATCCTACCTGTCTCCCTGATCATATTAGCTGTAGTGATCCACTCATTTGGAAGCACCTTCTGACCACCCTGAGACTGTCTCCACCCTGACAATTTTCAACTTCCTGCACTTTTTTTCTGCTCTGCCTTAGTCCTGTTGATCTTCCTCACACCCAGAGTCATTTTACACACCACCATCCTGTGTTGTCTGGCTACACTCTCCCCTACCAATACTTTGCAGTCACTGATCTCTTTCAGATTACAACGTGCTTTGCATCTAAATATCATCCCTTACCACATGGTGCACAGTTTATGCTATTGCACAGAAATGTGACTCATGCAGGCCATGATGAACTCATACTGAACTCACAATTTTCACAAATTGTAATAACTTGTATGCATTATAATGTAATCACATAAAGTAGTAATAACAAAAATAGTCTGTATATCTTCATTCACAAACAGCCTTTGGCTGCATAGAGACACCAGCTACAACGAGCGCTTTAACCAACAAGTTACCCTGATGCCCAATTCCAAATCATAATTTATATTCTGTTAGTAAGATAAAGTACATGCTATTGTAACCATTCATTTTCATACCATATTATACTGTGAAATGAGTACATTGACATTTGCTAATGATAAACAGTGAGATGGTGGTATTATTCATGTGGATAATTGGATTACTATTCTCAATATCTTAAACGTAAACTGGCCATCCATTTCTACTTTTTGAACTTTAACATTGTGGAATAAACTGTAAGGGTTCTGCAGGACTTCAAATTATATAAATTCAGTCATGCAAAATATTATTAAGATTATATCTCATTACTCAGTTACAATAAAAATAAATAATTTAAAAGATAAATCTGTTTGTAACTTGGAGTTGATTGGTATGACCGTTAGTTTAAAAGGTTCTTTGTAAGAGAAACATACCCTGACATGTTTACTGACTGACACAATGCACTCCCAGAGGCAGCCATTACTGAGTATGTTTTCATTAGAAGATAACTTGCCGCTGCTGAGTGTAAATAGATTGCAATTGGCTCAAAGAAAAGCCTGTGGGCAGCTCAAGGACTTAATGAAAAAATTAAATCACTAGTATTAAGCAAAAATGAGTATCCAGCCTGGCTGCATTTGCTTTGCTTGTGATTTGAGGAGGACTCTGAAGCCAGCTTAACCCACACGTTTCAAATATGTGGTGATAAAAGTATTCAGCTAGAAAAGCACAAACGCGAGGAAGGGACAGAGCTGTATTTCAGAATGCAACCTAAGCTACAAGAGATAAGACAGATGGAGGGTATGCCAAACGGTTCTGAATCAACTTGGGATGAATGCATTTTAAACCAATCTCCTAAGTAAAGCTAAATTCAAAAAACAAATTTGAAACAAAGAATTATGACGTTATCATAGAATAAAAACTAAGCTGTGGAATCACTGTTACATCCCATCTCTTATCTTACAGTACCGCTTCTTGCAGTAAATAGGTTTATGAACTGAATTTTTTTGTTAATTATTAGACAAGATGCAAAAATAGTTATGACAAGCTATGAAAATGCAGCAGCATGTCAATAATTCTGTAAGTCAAATGGTTTAATGGCGCTATAAATGTTACATTGCATAGCATTTATTGACAGGCTTTTCTACTTATTTCCCAACCGGGGGAACAATCCCTGCAACACTGGTAGCTGTATACAACAAAGATGTTTAATAACAATAATTAATAATTAAAAACTAAGATGAGACTAGAAGCAATTAATGTCAGTCATAAACCAGTCACACCAATGTTTATCCCAACACTGATTGATCCTATTGACAACTTACCTTTGCAATTGAGAGGTTGGAGGTAGGGAAGTTACTTCCCTACTTAAGTAAATGCAGAGAACTAATTGCATTTCACTGAATGTGAGTACTAGAAAAATGACAAAAAAGAAATTAAAAATATGTTGCAACAGCATCCATCCACTGATAATGGAGAACTGTGTGCTACCACATCCCCAACCGACCGCGAAACTCCAGGGCACAAAATTGGCAGTCCAGAAACCTTTAACTAAACTAAAAGTAACATTGTATCACTTAAGTTTTATAAACTATTTTACATTCTCTACAGACTCAAATGAAATCAAAAGTGGAGGTTGCACTTGCAGAAATAGTTTAAGATCAGAATGCTGATTCTTTATTATGTGAATCCTTTTAAATCCCTGTTAGATTTTGTAGGATAAAAACCAATAAAAGCCCTGGGTTGGGGAAGGTTCTGGATCATAGTTGCCGTGTTGTTGCAGCATCATTATCTGCAAATCTAAACCTCATGCGGCAAGAAGGGAATTCATTGCCTCTATCCACTCTGTGTGAGAACCTTTTTTTCAACACCTATTTCTGATTGCAAACTTTACTAAATTCACTTCTTCTCCATTTTTATGTGCAAGTGTAATAACTATGTTTTTCTTACCATTAGAGCTCAATATTGTTTTTTGAGATTCAGTGATTTGTGTTGAGATTGTAATCCCTCATTACCACCGGACACATTCAGTAATACTTAAACAATTCTGCTTTCAGACAAGCCATAATTAATATGCTATTATGTGCTTTATACTAACAATAATGCCATTTTGCAGTTTTCCAAAACAGTATACAGTGTTCAAATGCTTCTGCCTTCTGGTCTACAGTCATAATATCAGAGAAATGTTTCTACAGTGCTAATTTATTCTCTTTTTGTGTGCGTCTCATATTAAACTGCTCCAAATCTTTAAAATAAATGTAACATAAAACAAATGCAACCTGGACTAGCACAAAGCACACATTTGAAATCAATGGGTTATTTACAGAAGCCAAAATCCAACATCTAAATCCCCAATTTGGAAAAAGTAATTGTCCCCTAAACTACATGTCTGGACTTTGACTAGTTAACTCCAAAACCTTAATTTGATTTATTCTGAGTGTCTGAGATTGATTTACTTTCATGCTTTGATCATCTTCTTGCTGCATAGCCCAGTAGCTATTGAGCTTCAACTTCAACTGATAAGCTTAATTTCTCCTTCAGGATTCCTTCAGGATTCCCTCAATAATCCCAAATCACCCTGACCCTGATGCAGTAAAGTGTCCCCACAGCATCACAACAGCACCGTCATGCCTTACCATTAGTTTGGTGTTTGCGGAATTCGGTTTTTGGTTTACAACAGATGTAGCCAAATGGTTACATTTTTCAATCATCAGTGAGGTTTATGAATCATCTAGGTGTGTTGTGGCAGAATTCAGACTTAATACTCAGCAGGTGTTTTTACTCTAATAGTGGAGTTATCAAAACTGATGTTTATTGAGATGAGGAGCACTTATTTGAAACAAGGCTAGAGAATTTCTCCTTCATATCTGAACATGTTGGGTATCTTCTTAAACTTGAGACTGTCCCACCTTCCTAACCATGTCCAAATCACAATATGAGCATCAGAATTGCTTAAACCCAAAGGAAAAGCAGAACTCTATTATTATAGTTTACATTTTGATTAACTGCTTTCTCAACCAAACCAGATATTTATACAGCCAGAAATGCCTAAAATCACTGTCTTGGTTTCTTTTATTATATTCTGGCCTAATGATTAAATTAACTATAACTGAGAGGGGACTGTTTATGAGTTCAGGTTCAAAACTCTTTCGAGGAACATACAAGAGTCCTGTGACCCCCCCTCTGTTTTTTATGGGCATTGGGCAAAGGTACTCACATTGGTGGTGAAAACTAAATATTGACTGAAGAGTGTATTTATGCAGAAACCCATTTGTAATGGAAATCAGAATATTTTTATACTTACAGTATATTGCCTGCTAGGGCAGGTAAACCATTTGGTACACAAACCCTCCAAAGCTCTCCAAATGACTAAAACTGAAGGACTGCCTAGTACTGCTATGACTAAAATTGATGTACAATAGCATTGTTGCGCATCATTTCTATTCCATCAAATGTAGTAAAGTGACAGTTTTGGAATTTTAAAAGAGGTTCAACGACAAGTTTTTTTAAATCTTACTTTTTCCAGGTGAAAGGGACTGAGAGACCTGTTGTATTTCAAACATCTGTACTTCAAAAATGTTCACTATCCAGTGATTGTTGTAGTTATTCCTACTAGTTATTCCATTTGGGGTGATTTACATGTTGTTTGTCTGAGAATGGAATGTAACTGCATCTGTGCAAGATGAGCCTGATCAAAAAAATACTGCAGAAAATTCAGGAAAAAAAAATCACTTTTCTGATAGTTGTTAATCTGCAATTCCTTAAACAAACTGAACATGATTTATTTTAAATTTCTGATTTGTTTGGTAAAAAGAAAAGAAAGTCTGGGTAGTTAAAATGAGCAGTGAAAAGTCCATGATGTGATGCCAAGACAGGAGATTTGACCTCTGTGGTTTTCTCATTTTCTCCACTTGTGTCCTGTATGCTTCTCTCTTCATGGATTATCAAATATGAAACGTCCCTATTTTAAAAATCTGACAATGCATCAGGCTGTACCCTAACATGCAGCATGGATACATGTCAGGAGCTGTAGAGTTACTGTCAAACTAACTAAATTATAAAGCATCAACAGTTACAGGAAACAGTTAAAACAGCGCTTTGTAAAATGACTTTGAATGCAATTAAATTCTTTGGATTAAAATATCCACTAAACTTTTTTCTCCATGATAGCAGGTTCGGCTGTGTGTGCATGTGCAAAGGATACATTAGTTTTACGGTAAGTCCAATGAGCACGAGTGGGGGCCTGCTGGATATTCGCAGTGTTAACAAGATACTGTAAGAAGTGCACCTAGAATTTGTACAGTAGGCTGAGAAGAGAAGACCAGTTTTTTGCGCGTCAAGTTATTTCAGAGATTGATAAGTGATTTAAGCTTCAGTGTTTATGGTATATTTTGTTTAAAATCAAGGATCCATGAAAATTTCAGCAGCAATGCTGGTCTGTTTAGAAGGAACCAGTGGTTGTGGTGGAAATAGGGGAATTGTTGTTGTAGTAGCAGCATGTAATTGACAAAAAGTCAAAAATCATTTTAGTCCTTAGGATTGAGTTTGGTCCAAACCATTTAAACTTGTAAAAGCAGGATTTGAAAGAGCAGAGCTCTCCTGCACTAGGGCACAGAGCTTTGCTACTTTGAATTGTAACTCCCAGCAAAGGTAATGGCATGGGGAAGATTGGGAAATGTATTAGTCTATTGTGCCCTTAATGATGACCTCATCTATCACCAGACTAATTTTCTGGAGGTATTATAGTCAAGGATGTTTGAATATCTTTTATTAACTGTTAAAACCTTTTAGGCATCTGTTGTGTTTTTCTGTTTCTACTCACTGCGTTTGTCACCATACTGTTTTACTTTATTTTTTATTACTTTTTTAGTGACACAATGTTAACATCTGTCCAGGGACTGCAGATGAAAGAATAGTTTTTTTTTTGGCAAATTCTGGTACATTTGCTGAAATGTACACTGTCCCCTTCAAATAAACCAATAAAAGTACAAGTAAAGTTAAAGGTTTGTATGTAACAATAGTCATGAGATCCCCTCGATCCTCATTTATAGATAATAAATAGTTCAAAGACAACAGATAAAATTTTGAAACCTAGTAATTTGATGCTAGCGATGTTTTGCAAAAAAGTAGGGGTAGGAGGAAAATACCATAAAACACCAGGTGGAACACCTAACAAGAAATTAGGTTAATTTGTAACTTCAGCATCATAAATGGGAGTAAAAATAGCATCTCAGAGAAGCTAAGTCTTTCAGAAGTAAGAATGGTATGAGTTTTATAATATATGTGTTTTTTCCACACCCCGAGAACAATGTTTTCTCATCATAAACTGTCATCATCTACGGATCACAATATCATTAAAACATTCAGAAAATTGGAAAATCTCTGTACACAAAAGTAAGACTAAATACCAAAAGACGACGTCCTTATTATAGCAACACAATTACAAATGACATTTAAAGATTAAAGCAAGAAAAAAAAATTTCAAATGACTTGCAAATCATTGCATTCTCTCTTTTACAGCCTTCCAGCTTTTCTGGCACGAGGGTTTGTAGCCTTGCATCTGTAGCTGCAGCTGCAGCTATTCAGTACTCCTATATTGACAGGGTGTCATACTCCTGTTAAAATCACCGCAGAAAGACAGGCAGGAGGGCTGCCAAGGTTGCAGTTTATTAAGGTAGAACTTCAAATACTAAAAAGGGATCTGTATAAAAACAGTGCCACCTACAGATGTAGCCATTGAAAGTGTACGATACCAGTATACTGTATTTGTACCCAAACTAGTTACTAGAGTAGCAGACATATCCAGTATTATTCAAGAAGCATGAGAACGGCAAACTTTCCTCAAGGCTTTTCAGACATGACGGCTGCTTTCTGCGTTTTATATGGGAGACTTGAGGCTATGTGCACTTTACTGTGACTTTTTATTTAAAAGCTTCTTACCATAAAAGAAAAATTAGGCTAATTTGTGGTGCTGTATCACTGTATCAGTTTATGTGATCACATCAATCTAAGGATGTTCAGTTTGTGTCATTTTTCATTCCCAAGTAAAAACTGGTTTTACCTGGAGATTACTGTAGCCTGCTTGTGTTATTTTGTTAACGCATGAAATATTCAGCTAGATGAGACTGGGTGGAGCCAGGAAATATTTTCCAACCCATGGAAAAAAAACAAAGGACAAAGGCGAAATTAAATTGATAATGCGAATTGTTTTAGCAATGTTTCACTCTCATTATATTCATCCTAAACAAGAGCGTTTGATGAGAAAACAGAAGATAAACCACCTTACTGGTACAACAGATGAATAATAATACTGTGTGGTTACAGAAACAAGAGGAGAGAGAATAAAATGTTTTTCTTTATGAAGCCATATTTTGGAGACTGGGTGGTATCATAGCTACAGTAGTTTCTGTATTTGTGTTTTTCCCCAACTTAAAGGACAGAGAAGCTTTAACAGCTCTGTGTCCCTGTTTTCAGTGACTCAGTTTGACCAGTGGAAAGTGATGTAATTGACAGTGCACATTCAGCCTGATTTTGTGAAATTTTTTTCCCTGAAAAACAGCAGTTACAGTCTTTGTCTCATCAAACCAAACCAAGGACGCAGTTACACAACAAAACCACCAGTATTAAATTAACTGTGAGTGTATTTACTTATATTTTGGAACTGTTGATTTAACCCTTTATGATTTTTCTGTGTACATACCAGAGAACCGCCTGATCATCTACTCGGCCACGAACAGAAGCTGCTATGACAAACAAATGTGAGGTGTGGGAGGTTTCTGGGCTGATTCCAGTTAACCCAATACTTACAAGCAGAAACTTGGTACATCTGCTTCTTGTCCAAATTTTAAATTGCTTTTGACTTTTAGTAACTCTGTCTGTTGTATAGTCACGAGTTTGTGACACAACAACAAAGCAGAGCACACAATTTGATTACGTTGAAAAAGTAGAACAACAGTATTAACAGGCCGATGCCTTCGGAGGTTTCAGAGGGGTTTTCAATTAATATTTAAATGAAGTTGTCATTCAAACCTCTTAGGTGTAAGACCATCTCCATGATTACCCTCCATCACCCTACCCAGCCCCTTTGTAGAAAATTTTGTTTGGAGGAATTCACCATTAAACAAAGCAGAAACACTGAAACACTGCTGCAAAGCTTATGATCCACACAGAACAGTGGGAACTTCATTAATGAGCTCATTATTATTAAAAATGTCTGAAAGGACAGGATTTTTAAAGCTATTAAATCAGTGTTCACGTCCATCTCACAATTAAAAGGCTGTGGATAATGACAGGTGGGGACTCCCCCACTTTTCCTGTGTCTGGTTAGTTACTAACAAATGATGATTAAACAAAGGCAGTGGATCAGGCTGGTAGTTTATTAACCAGAGATCATTTTGTACAAACAGCTTCAGATTAGTTATTATGATTAGGTTAGTTTATAATAAACTGTTCTAAACAACACTGAACTAAATAAATAACCTCAATAATAAATAACCTCACGTTTAAGAAAACATCGTGTCAAATTTACAGTATAGACTGAGATTGTAAACTGATACACTCAAACTTAGCCTCTAAAACTGCAGGTCTGGCCTGAACATGTACTGACATGTAAACCATGATCGCTTCAGGAGAAAAGAGGTGCTTTTAAGTAAATTCTAATAAAATCTATAAGGACAATAACAGCATAACTTCTTTTTAATAAATAATTAGTGAATGGTCTGCACTTATATAGCGCTTTTCTACCTGGCACTCAAAGCTCTTTACACTGTTTCTTATTCACCCATTCGTACTCACAACACACACACACCGATGGGGGAGCTACGACGCAGCTGGCCAACACTCACTGATGGCTAAAAAGACGAACTGCAGGTTGGATTTTATGAACCTTTTGCTGAATTAAATAAACTGCATTCCTGACAGAATGCCACCAGTAGGGTATTGCAAACATTCCGCACACAAAAACCATGACACTTTCAATGGCTATATCTGTAAATCCAAAACCAGAAGAGAAGGTCTTGTGCACAATCCATTCTCACCTATTATCTTTAGTGATAAAGGTAAGGGCCCATAAGCTCTGTAATGGTTGTAATGGCCCAGTTTAATTTTAGGATTAAAAAGGTTATGTCTAAATTGTACCAGATTTGAATATCTTGATTACAAAGCATTTACCAGGTATAATGACGAGTGTATGATTAATGACGGGAAGAACTAGTTTTCTCTCTCCACCCCTATCAGTGAGAGCATGAACTAGCTCACTTTCATGTTTTATTAATCATATTCAGCCTTGGTTAAATTTCCTGTCTCATCAACTGTGTTACTTTGGAGTTGTGAAATGGCTCTGCTCAACATCGAAAAGAAAAAAAGCATTATCTTTCACTTTTAGTTAGTTCAGACAGCAGTTGTCGACACCACATTATGATGCAATTGAACTACAGTTCACAGTGAGGGACATTTCACTCTTTTATATCTGACCCTCATATTTTGCATTATTTGTAAAATCACATCTTTCATAATGTGAATCTTACATTGCAAGCTCTAAATGTTCTAATTTGTGTTGAATTATTTCATCTGAATTATTTTCTTTTAAAAGCCTTTAGTGATTAATTAGGTAAGGGAGACACCATGTGTTGAAGCGACTTTTTTCTGTTTAATATATCAGAGCTTTTTGTAACCATCCCCAACCAAATATCTGATTCTGCATCTGTGAACATATTCAAATAGCCGTTTTGTGACTGTCGGAAATTGTTCTCACAGTGTATAACGTGCTTTTGTGAAAGGCGTGGCCCAAGACCAAAATCTGTACCCGTCAGATTGTAACATGTCTGTAAAGTTTTCATGATTGCAAACCCACAGGAAAGCCTTGAAGAATTTTCATTACATTTTACTTGTGGGAAGATCCCAACCTATAATGTAACATCCAAGCAGACCCTACTAACTGAACAACAGACAACAAAATAGACAAGGCCCTCACAAGGGCTCCAGGGTCAATAAGAAGTCAGTAGATGATTAGGGAAAGCTTTTTAACATTGGGTGCTCTCTTTTGTCTTAAATAGCCTCTTGTGTTCCCTCACTTGCTTCTTATCCTCCCATCTTATTCCCTAATAATTCCACAGAAGACGAAAGATGAGAAAAGATGCAGGCAAAGATGAAAGGAGAAAAGAATAGAGAAATGAGGGATCTTTTTTTCTGAGGAGAGTTTCGAAGCACTGTCAGGTCGTGATGACGACAGTAAAGCTATGTCAGTTGTTAACTTTTTATGTCTTGGACATATATTTGTCAAGAAAAGGTGATTTTGTGTACAATAATAAGGATACATGTATGCTTATGGAAACAAAATAAGAAAACATTCAACTGATGCAAAAGGATAACAATTTGCATTTAATTAAAATGTTTTTACTGCTGAAACAGAACAGCTGATCCTGATGATAAAATTATCAAGGGTTTATAAAAATGAAAACCTTCCTGATGAATAATAAAAGTTGCATTATGCTTCCCTTGTCAATCAGACCTACCATTACACCGATCCAATCAATTTAATTAAATACCACTGTGAATAAGACTGCAAATTCTAAACACTGGGGTAATATCACACCTGACTTTGTTATTTGTTTACTGTTACTGTGTGTATAAAACTGCAGTGAATGTACAAATCAGACCAATGAGCTGAAGTGCCTGCCTGGTTTCAAATAAAGGAGAGCGTTGGTGTGATTACCAACTAAGAAGAATAATTTCCTGTTTAAACATTTTAGATGGTTTCATCTAAATAACCATTTTAGGCCCGAAAATCTTTATTGAAGAGGAGCAGAAATTCTAAACTGTTTTGTGAATGCCTCTTATGTCACTGCAGATGACTGACTTCATGTTCATTTCACTCTCAAACTAATATCCTGTTGAGGAGTCTGTATTCAGTGTTTTTCTAAATGTATTCAGCATTACAAGTAGTTTACTGTCATGCAAAGATTAAAAACTGTTGTATTATGATGAAGTTTATCATTAATAAAATCAGTGATAACCTGATCGCTGATCAAAATATGTTTTATTGTCACAAAACTGCAGAAATAAACAAATTAGTGTGCAGTAAAGTCTGCTCTAAAAATTATTAAAGTGGAAGTTTGACTGAAGCCAAGAAGAAAAACTAAAATCAATCTGCCAATTAACCTTCGAGGCTGCTCAATAATGACTAGTGGGACTAGTTTACTATTACAGACTTTGCTCTGGGTGTGATCTTTGTTGGTTGACCACTCCTGGGGAGTGTAACACTGATATTGATGTTCTCCACCTGTCGATTATCAGTCATGTAGAAATGGAGACCAAACTCTTTTGTAACCTTTATGTAACCCTGGTAAGGATTAACATGACACTTCTACAAACCTGTGTTGTCAAGATCTGATTTCGATGTTTACAACCCAAGTCAGGGAAATGGTTTAAATCCAGAGAATAAATGTCAATGGCAATAAAAGAGTAACTTTCTTCAGAATTCCTTTTATTACCATGTCTGTCTGTGTGGACTTGAATGTATGACATGCATCTGCCCTTCTGCCTGTTTCTTTCTTAGACAAGAATATATGAACACAGGTTGAATTAGAGAAGGAAGAGCTGACAAGTGGATATGTATTATTGTCATACAGCTGCTTCTTCTTTTTACCCCCTCCTCCTCTCCAACCTCCTCCCTCTAGCTTTGCCTCCGTCGGATGTCTCTGCCACTCACCCCTCCTCCTCTCCTCTGTCACGGAGTGGGAGCCAGGGAGTGACGCATCATCATTCGTTATTCCACTGAACACTCTGTCGGTTCCCCCACTGAGACGCAGTTTCATATCTCATCAAGAAAAATGCCAGCCCTAACGGTCGTTGGCTCCAGATTAAAAAATTAGGTGTGCTGTGCTACAGGCAGACCTATTTGCAGCAAAAAAAGCCTTTAAAGTGAGAAGTAAGGTGATAAGTTAGTAAGAATATATTTAAATCTAGCTATTGGATGTCTAAAATTTCACTGTTAAGTTAAGCCGGAATTGTCCAAATGCAGTATAAGGAGAATGCCATCATTGCTTACTTTGTCAATGACTTTTGACTGCAGCTTAGTTTATATATTATCTTAAATTCAAGGTTTTACAGTAAAATATAATACATTTTTATCTCTATCATTGCAATATGGTAAGAGGCTATAAATCCACCATAACAGACCAACATACCTGCTGAAAGATGAACATTTGATATTTGATATTGCTGTGGGCTGGTTAAAACCCTCAGTTTACAATTGCTATTGAAAAGTAGCACTGTAGTAGAAAATGGTTGTGTCTATAGCAATGAATGTACATTTAAACCCTAGACTACAGCCATTGAAAGCAACATGAAAATTGGTGAAGTTGCCTTTTAACACATTGCATGTTTGACTGACTGATTTATAGACTGAAACCTGTTTCACCTCTGCAAACTGGGCAATCATTACTATGAACTTGCCTTAAATAAATTAATGTTTCCTCGTTGTAAACTTACAACTATTACTGCCTAATCAAATGTAGCTTACATTATATGCTGTGTGGCTTAATATGCAACTTCCACCTAGAAATTACACCTGCTGGGGATATGTCTCCTACACTGAAAAACAGCAGGGCACTGTGGGAAAAGAAAAAAAAAACATTCACTCAGTGCCCTCTTCATGTGCAATTAAAATACTGTAAATTTGCCAGTCTTCTTACACCAAGTTAGTCGCTCTTTGGAGCCCTACCTTAAAAATGGATGTCCTCTCCATTAAAAAAAAAAAAAAACGGAAAAAAGTGTAGCTTTGCAGTAAGGCATTGTTATCATTATAATGTTGACAACCCTAACACACATATATATATATATATATATATATATATATATATATATATAAATAAGTTTTAATTCTCTTACCGGCATAGGTAAAGCTAATAAACTGAACATTATTGTTTTAGCAAATTCATAGCATTTAGTGATTAGACAAACTGTATACATGATCACCATGGACAGAGCTCACATTACTGTGACACGTTGTCTTCCTAACATTAAATAATTCTATCAAACCTGTGACTCACTGCCATCACTAATTTGTTGTTTTCTTCTATTGGTATTGTTTTCCAGGCTTTTACTGCAGTCTCTGTCAGTTGTTTGTTTTGGAGGGTTCCCCTTTAATGTCCTATCCAGCAGCTAAAATACATGTTCAGTTGGGTTAGGGTCTGGCCGGCCCATAATCTTCCACTTCACCCTCGAATTAACTCTTTTATTAAGTTGGCAGTGTTATGGATCGTAGTTTTGATGCTTTGTAAAGCTCCTAATTATTTTTTATGCATTACTCTGCAACTTTGTGGAAGAAATGGTTGTGTACACCCTTGAATTCATTATGCTGCTACCATCATGAGTTACGTCATCAATAGAGATCAGTAATGGTGTTCCAGAATCCCGAATCATGATACTATTGTTTGGATTACGAGCACATCTATCCTATCTGCCTCCACACGTTGGCCTTTCCATCAGGTTCATCTTGTTCTCACCAGTCTATAAAACATTATTACAGAGCTTTTGTGTCTCATGTCTGTACTTCTGAGTTTTTTCTTCACAGCTCTTACAATGCTTTTGCCATTAGCTGTTTTCGTTGACTGACCCATTCTGTGTATTCAGGAAATTCCAAATTGTTGTAATGGCTATGCATAATCCGTTTCTAACAGCAACCTTCTAACATCTACCTTCCAAGGTAAGGTTCTTTTACATATCTAGATCCAAATAGCAATCAGCTTTACTGACCTTACACCAATGTCTTTCACTTCACCAAAAAAAAAAAAAAAACAATATATAAAAAGGCTTTGCCATCTCAGAAGAATGTATATGCATGTCATGTCACTGTTAAAAAAAAAAAATTCCGCTTAACCAAAATTTCAAATCCACATACATTTTTGTTGGCTTGATTGTGTTTACAAAAATAATTATTTAGTTTACAGAGGCCCAAAGAGAGAATGGAATCATTTAAACTGAAAAATAAACTTTGTGTTCTGTCTCACATTGTCTTTAAACACAGTGCAGTCAATATATTTCCATTTTCTTTGACAGTCTGACAAAAAGCAAACATCACTTTGCCCAAAACACCCTCTGTGAATGCTTTCAATTCAACAAGGGCATACCGTCTATTTTATAGCAAATGTTGATTGTTTGGAGGACATCTACAGGAAAATGGTACTTAGTATAAAAGCTGAATGAGTAAGACATCTATCAGTATCCATAGTGATCTATGTTTCTTGGCTGTGATGACAGATTGCCTCTCTGGCACAGCACTTCCTTTCACAATACAAACCAATCCAACTAACACATTATGTCTGACTAATCCTAAAATCCACAGTTTTAAGTATTAAAAGATCAACCTTCTTGTCACTCACCTGACCTTATGTCACCTCCAGCTTCTGTAAGTCAGTGCATTATTTTGTTTGATTTTATTTTATGTTTTCAATGTTTCTAAGGACATGGACCATGTTGTTAAATGCACTGCAGAATGAATCAGTGTCCTGCAGCACTAACTATATGAGAGATCTGTGTTGACACACACAGTTTTTTCTTCCCGTGGAATAAAACTTAGATGTTCCAGTTTCATGTGGTTGCCTGTTTTTATTAGATTTGTGAAATCAATAAATCATAAAGACATTCTCAGATTATCATTATGTGCTCCACATACATAATACTAAAATTATACTAGATTGCCACACAATTAGGAATGTCAGATAACTAAATTATATTAACTAAAGCATTTCACCATTATTTGATGAAACACTTTCATCAAATAATGGTCAAAACTAGATCTTCGAATTAGAAAAACAGTACAATTTTCTAACATGTATTGAGCATCTGTGTGAGCCTCTTCATGAAAGTAGGTCAGGGCTCACACTGTTATTTTGCGTCTTTTAGTGAGATATTTGGCAGCTATTTTAGACTGACTCAAGACTGCAAAAGGCTTCCAGAGTGTCTGAAAATATATCTTAAACAGCCCATGAACCCTGAAAGCTCACTACTTTTGATCAAAGTGCCACAGTAGATATGTGTGTCTGTCAGTGCAGAGAGCAGCTGACATCAGGCCCT
Organism: Channa argus; assembly: GCF_033026475.1. NCBI lineage: Eukaryota > Metazoa > Chordata > Actinopteri > Anabantiformes > Channidae > Channa > Channa argus. Next base: position 1,163,763 of record NC_090219.1, read on the forward strand.
TTGCATTACTACAAATGGAACACATTAGTTTCAAATAAGAAGCTGCTGTCTGACATACAGGCAGCTAACTCCAACTCCATATAGGACAAATAGTATACCCTACTGTTTGACACACGTCAACATATAATTTTATTTTCCTCTATCTTATGCAACATTTAGGTCCACTGAAGCTCCAACATCTATTCTATGATTTTTATACAGTGTGCAAAATATCCCTCATTGCAGCTCGAGTTTTCTCAGCTTCACTTTGTTACAATTGTTTTTTGTCCTTTCGGCTTATCACGTAAGTTCAGGCTCGCCACAGTGGATCATTGTCCACATTTTTATTTGGCACAGTTTTGGATGCCCTTCCTGACACAACCCTCCCCAATTCCTACCTGGCTTGGACTGGCACTGCTGGAAATGGGCTGTAAGGGGTTCAGTGTTTTGAAATATAGCCGGGATCGAACCACTGACCATGTGGTCCGTGGACGACTGCCTAACCAACTGAGCTATAGCCGCTTTGATAAAAGTTAAAAAACAAAAAAACAAAACGCATTTTCTGGTAATCTAAGTAATCCTAGATATTAATAAAGTTAATGGTAGGTTACTGGATGTTCCATATAACATTAATTTACATCGGACCAGAGTCAAGTTAACTGAAATGCTCCTCAGACATCTAAATCTACCTCTCACTTTTACAATGTTGACTGTTGTTGGAGTATCATGATAAGTATAAATCTAAACAATGCAATGAACCCAATCTAATAACTCATAACTCATTTTTAAATTACTTTTAGCTTTAGCAAAAAGAAGGAGAACCTTTTACTGTCATAAACAATGGCAATCAGTGATTGCTCATTTAGTTTTTGTTGCTCATTCTCACTTCTTTCACGCTCATGATTTGTTGACTGATGCCCTCCCCAGTCAGTCATCTGCATGAACAGCCACATGTTTACTTTTCAAAATCAGTGGAATCACATGGACTTAAGAATTAGCTTTCCTGAGAAAATTGACTGTAACCTGGTTACTTAACTGTTATGTGTGAGTGAGAGGAGGAAGAACTATGTGCAGCTGTGTATATGTCAACTCATTGCCGAGGCAAGAACCTCATGAATTAAAAACGGCAACTAGTACAAGTGTATAGATAGTGTCCAAAAGTAGTAGTGCAATATTTAGAATTGACTAAAAAAACTATGGTTTTCAATTTATATTCCAACATACTCAGAAAGCTATGTTCCAAAACCTTGGGGAGAAAATGAATTTGTTTTCAATAATGATCTCTAAATCAATTTAAAATCTGCAACTTCAACACAAAAACAAATACAGGCTGAAAGCTGTACTGGAAAACAATAGGGTGTCTGGATGATGTAGGGTGTACAAAAGCGATGGCAAATAAATACATGAAGAAAAATACAATGCAGATGATGAGTGGACACTTAATTAGGCATGCTTTTAAAATCTAATGCAATCCAATCCCATAGCTCAGCCATAAATTCTACCTTTAGGAAGATAAAGTGTTATTTCTTTTATTATGGGAGAAAGAAAGAGAGGGAGAGAAAGGGTAGCAGCAGTTAGTGAGAAATAATGAGTCTACAGCTGCAAGAGAGCAGTATTTCAGCAGGTGGAAATGACTGACAGCTTGTGGTTTGTCTGATATCCTCTCAATGTATTTGTGCATTGCATTAGGCAGACCCATGCCAGATTAAATAGACATGACATTTGAAAAGCATATATACTAATAATTTCAAGTGACTCAGTGGAAAAAGCTGAAATAACAACTCTGGTATCTAATGAGGAACTAACCTACCTCTCATCCATCAGTCATGTCACTAGATCAGCATTGTGTGCTATTTAAAAGTTAGGGAATTTCTGCATGAATGTGACCTAAAACATGAACAGTTTCTCTCAAGTCGTAAAACATGATAAAGAGAATTAAATAAAATGCCTTCACTGACAAAGGAGAATGATTCAATCGTACATGCAGTGGCAAAAGTATGTGAGACACAGCTCTTTAAATCAATAGGATGACCATCAAGTGTAAGTCTAGGCCCTGTCTTGTTTAAGACAAAAATTTGAGTCTTCACAACCCAAGTCTAAGGTTGAACACAGGTTTGTGGAAGTGTGTCATGGCACACAAAAAAGGAGATTTCTAAAACCTTAGATGCTCACTGGTCTGGAAAGAGTTAAAAAAAAGAATTTCTAGTTTGGATTCCACAAAATGATTAACACAAGTCATTCTACCAAAGAATGGTTAAAGCAGAGAAAACTGTAATATTTTGGAATGGCTCAGCAAGTCAAAGTCCTTAATCCTAAAGAAACACAATGAAAAGACCTGAAGAAGGCAGTTCATGCAGGAAACCAAACATCATCCCTGAGCTAAAGCTGTTCTGTAAGAAGTGATGACCTAAAATCCGTCCAAGCTGTTGTGGAGGGCTGATAACCAGTTCACAAAAATGTAGTTTAAGTCATTGCTGAAAAGGTGGTCACACCAACTATCGAAGACACAGGTTCACATACTTTTAAACAACCTTTATTGCATCACTTCTACTTGCTGTGACACATTTTTCATCCAATTTTTTTGGTAAATTATATTTATTCTCATATGAAACCAGCCACCAAATTACCTGTGATTTATTACTGTATATTGTTTTTAAACTTTACAGAAATATTCTAACACAATTTAACCTTTTAGCTTCTTTGAATGGCAAGCCAGTCATTCCAACTGCTATAAAAGAGCAAGCAGATGAAGGAATTAAATAAATGAATGTGAAAAAAAATGTTACAGTTGCAACCTACAGTTCCTACCTTCTCTGGAGGAGCAGGAGGGTTGAATCTGCTGGCACAGACCAGGAAGGAGTCTGGTTGAGGTTTGCCATTTTTCACTTCAGGGTCATCACCCACAACAATGTGGTTGAAGAGACTAAAAAAGTCCTTGTGTTGGCTTGTCTTCAGCTGGAACGTCACCCCGGCTGAGCTGGTTGCCACTGCAATAGGGATTTTGTGGTTCTGCAGGTGGCGTATGAGTTTATCCACACCTGGTGGTATACATGTTGCAAAGTGTGTATTGAGGTTATACTAATATATCAATTTGTCACTATACAAGCGTAATGTTTTCGATAAAAAAACCCTTGTTGATGTGAACCTTCTTCTTAAACACCATCTAGTATATATGTTTTTATTCTTGTTTTCAATTTCAATGATAACCAGAGACCAGAGAGCTGTGGGATGTTTTAATCTACAACTTCAAGGATGACAGTCTATAAAAGCTGTAATAAAAACTCCCCCAAAGAACACACTCCTTTAACTTATCTGTAAGATGAACAGACCATGGACAGTGAATACACTATGTAGCCAGGGCCACTTCATTATACATTACAGCTGCATCCTAGATGAGAATGTTACAGACCACAAAAATGGCTCACGTGGCTGACCTCATTCCAAAATGCTGCTTGAAATGCCAACAAGTGTGTTTAATGTTGTTTAAATTTTGGTGAGTCATCAGTCACATTTAAACAGATCACTTAAACTGCAGTACAAATACCTTTTCCATAATGGAAATAGTATAAAAACAAATATTGAAACTTTAAAATACTTATTTTAAAAATGTTGTCATTTTTAATTTGATTCCAGTGACATCCCAAAGCAGCTCTTTTAGAAGAGTAAGTAAAAATTGGGTCAGGTTTATCAAAAATGTGTGTTGAACACATTGACAACAATGCTTCTTAATGTAATTTATCAAGAATTTCAGGATTTATATTATAGAATCCAATAAAATCTCTGTACACAAGGGACAAGTCCAAAAACCATTACTGTGATCGTCAGGCCTTTAGGCAATGAAAACCACTGTTAGTGAACACATTTTGTCTCTGCATTTGGACTGAGGTGGAGAGGAAAACTGTCATGTGGTCTGACAAGTCAAAATTTAAACTTTAGATGTGAGACAAAATTAAAATAAAAGAATATTGAAGACTAATGTGTTTTGATACTTTGTTTTTCTAATGTGGAGTAACCTACTTATTGATTGATTCTAACAAAAACTCCAACTCCCTTTCTTTCTCTTTCTCTTTCTTTCTTTCTTTCTTTCTCTCATAGTTTTGCGAGCCAGAGAGTTTGTGTGGATGTATCTGGATGCACTGTGAGGTTCTCAGTGAAGGCTTGCTCAGCTTGAAGAGTGGGTGTGTTTACCTGGCTGTTTGCCTTATCTCTTTGTCACGTCTGCCCACTTAAGCCATGTTTCACCGTTTGTCTGACAAATGCACAATGCTGCTGAACAACAGCTTCTATGCATTTAGGAAGAAGTAGAAAAAAACAAAAAATATCTGCATAATGGTGCTGCTAAGCCGACCCAGACAATCTTCTTTCACAGTAGCGCAAATTAAATAGTTCCCATTCTAATTCAATGATAACATGGCATTGTTAAGATGAAAAACAGGCCTGGACCTGCTGAATCACCATCCTTACTGTATGTACCATCCTGATGCACTGATTGTATATTATTATTTATGGAAAAGCGTGATATTTATTAGCCTTGGACTGATTAGTTTCAATGTACTAGTTAGTATTAGGCAGTACAGTAGGTAAAGAACAACACTTGAATAAAATGGCTCAAAAATCATGTTGTGACAACAAGAAGGGCACAGGACAGAGCTACTTGATAGTAGTATTAAATCAGGAATACCTGGCATGAGTTTGGCAGAGGGAAATATTCTTTCTTGTATTTTTCTACTTTCAGCGAGCAGTTCCTCAGCTGTCATAGGAAGTTCCAAAGAGTCCCGGATAATCTGAGCAGCATCCAGAGCCTTTTTACCCATCACTGAAGATTTTACATCCCATGTGTACTGTTTTCCAAACCGGTCACATATTTCCTGGAAGGACACTGTGTAAAGTCGCTCGGTGTCTAGAATGAGATACAAAAACAAAGAAAAAAGGAAAAAGATATAAGAACAAATGTAATTAGTAACATTACACTGCCACAACCCTAACATAACAGATCAAAATAGGTGGTTGCCACGTTTGAAAAGAAAGGCATAAAAGTAAGGTTAGGACGGGTCCCCAAAAAGGCATTATTATTATAACGCCTATGAGTTTATCGTATCGGTTGGGAGTAGCAGTGGATATGACTAGATACATATCTTTAATGCGATCTATGTCTCAATAATAAAGAAGCTTTAACTGTTAGTAAAATCGATTTGGGGGTCACTGATACGTCTGCTTCCCAAAATACATACTTAGGGGAACTAACAAACCCCAACTTAAACCAATTGTTACCCAGGTTAGAAACACATAGCCTTATATTTCTGAGGTTTCCAGCAAATGTTTATAATTTAAATTCATGCCGATGTTAGCCGAATATAACAATGAAACAGAATTCTACAAGTAAAGTTCTGTGCAGTGCGTTATTTTGGCCACGTCCAATAAAATCATAAACTTAAACCTTTTTCTGGGGAGTTCGACATGTAAACTTATAGCGACACGCGGTTAGCAAATTAAAATGAATGAAAACGTTTCTTTAGCTTTAACGTAGATGCAACTTTGTATTAAATGTTAAAATTTGATTATATAAAACACAAGCAAGACCTAATAATAATCCATCCATATCGAAGATGACATAGCTCACGGGTTTGAAAGTGCAGCCGGACACAGACATATTTGCGTCGTGGCTTTTGTTCCGTGTGCAATAAAACCTGTAGGGACATTTTAAAACCTAACACACAAATGTGTCCCCTAATAAAAAAACGAGCCAATAACTTCTGATAACAGCCTCAAATTAAGTTTAACTTAATTTTAGAAACCTACTGTGTTGATACCAACAAATATCTGCTTTTTAATGTATTGTTTGGTGTAAAACGAAACTTTAGAGTATCCGGGGATACTTTTTAGTCGCCCAAGCGCAAAGACTACTGGGAAGTGAAGTTTATACAATTATGAGATTTCTGAGCAATCAGAAGCAAAACATACACATAAGGGTAATTCCACAAAAACGGTGGATATTACTTTTACAAATGCTAAAATTTAGTATAATATATATATATACATATATATATATATATATGTATATGTATGTATATATATATATATGTATATATATATATATATGTGTGTGTGTGTGTGTGTGCTTGTGTGTGTGTGTGTGTGTGTGTGTGTGTGTGTGTGTGTTCATTTATTTATTTATTATATTTTGTAGCTGCAGGGGTAAAATAACAATATAAAAATATAAAAATGTAATATGACAGACAGACTGTCAGACCTGACAAAAGACAGTTCACTATATTATCACCAGTAGCCAAAGGTTTTTGAATAATTGGAAGCTCCCTATTAACAGAGTTTGTCTTGTTAGTATGAAAGAGATGTCAGGGGAATAAGAGAACCCTGTAACCTGGGCAAGCTAATGTGCATGTACATTTAAGGTCTAACTGGAGGACGGTGACAATGGAATGGAGGCTTTGAGCCCTTTTAAGTGTGCTCTCTGCAAAAATGCATAGTTAAAAAATTGCGAATATTGACTGAGAACCTGGACAACTAAGCCAGAGCAAGAACCCCATGTTTTAAAAGAGGAGCACAAAAAGTAAGTGCAATCCTCGGATGAAATATTTAGATTTTTTTGGTTTCATGTTAACTTTTAAAAGATGAAAAAGTTTTTTTGTTACAGCATGAGTGCAAAGGAAACAACACAGAAAAAACAGAGTAGAAACCTGATGATCCTTCCAATCCTGCAAATCAATGCAACAAGAAAAAAGATGACAGTCTGGAAGAAGTAGCAGGAGTTTGCTATGAAGCTAGCCCGGAGCGACACTTTGCTGTCTGACTGAAAGAGCGTCTCTGTAGATATTAATAGCGGAGTGGTAAAATCACAGCTAGAAACACAGTTAGTTAGTTTTCACATTTCCCTCTGTAGTGGGACTGCTGTAAAAATACTGCTACATTAGGCTGGGAGATGCTCATATTTAAAACATTTTGTTTGCTAACTGCACTGACATCCAAAGGAACCATTTTGGCTTTTCATCAATGTCATGATGGATAAGACCCAGCTAGTTGATTTAAAAATAGATCTTAAAATTATTAAACCTAAAGTTATTTCGTCATGGCTTAGTTTGTCCACCAGTGTGGGATTATTACATACTCTATATATTTTTAAAAGGATGAAATGAAGTACTGGGAGTATATCCTTTGTGCAAATTATGGTCAATTTACACAACAGAAAAGAAGTGGATTTTAGTTTGTGGGAAAATGTCTTAAAAGAAAAAGTGAGTGAGTCTTAACTCTGAGCAATGTGATTGGAGAAAGTACACCCAGCTGAATTTTGATTCATTGTATGTGGGAATACTGTACTGTATGACACATAGTGCCACTGGCACAATGTGACAGTTTTAAATGTGTGGGCGAATTTGGCTTTTTTCCCCCCAAACAACTCATTGCAAGCCAACACATGAAAATGGTTTACCAATTCTTTTATTTCTGAACAATATGGAAGTGTTTATGTTGTAATATGTTGTTTTAGAAAAATTACATATTATTTTTCTTCTTTATATGCATCCACTGTACCTCCCATATTTAACCTGTAACTTGTCCTTATATTAAGGATTTTACCTTTACACTGGTTTCAAATTGGATTGTTGAGAGTCTGAGTTTAAGAAGTTAAAAATGAAGTTTAAGATCTTGAGGATGCAGTTAGTTCAGTTTGTAGATGAGGCAACTGTTTTCCTGCTATCTGTGAAATTTGTCAGTCATCCAGGTATCAGTAGAAATATCAGTATTTTTGGTCATATTACCAGCTCAGTCAAGCTCAGTTTAATCCATCTAAACATCTGTCATTCTCACTGAAATTACAATAAAACTAGATGGATTATCTGATCAAATAGAAGTGTATCTATTCCTTAAGACAGAAGACTGACAGATGTCAAAACTTTTTATACTGATTACTCTTACAGGTCAGAAGGGGGGTGGCTGTAGCTCAGTTGGTAAAGGCAGTCGTTTGATCCCCGGCCCTGGCTATATGTCGAAGTGTCTCTGGGCAAGACACTGAACCCCTAACAGCCCATTCCACTCCCCAGCTGTGCAGTGCCGGTAGAAATTGGGGAGAGTTGCATCATGAAGGGCATCCGGTGTAAAAACTCTGCCAAATCAACATGCGGACGGTGATCTGCTGTGGTGACCCTGAAATCACGGGATAAGCCGAAAGAACAACAACAAAAAAAACCTCTTATAGGTCACACATCCTGCCAAGGAAACACATTTTTTTTTTTTATAAATTTCAGTAAATTTCAGTTACATTTCAGTGTTAAATCTGCTTAAATATGTGAATGATAAATACTTAAAGATACAATATGCAATCAAGCTAAATATAGCAATACTGACACTGTGTTAAAGCCTTTGTACCTATTTGCATTACCATGTGATGCACAAGGTTAGAACTTCTCTGACTGGTTAGATAGCTGAGTCACACTCAAAAACTCTTCAAAAATCTGTGCACTATTACCAGTGGTGTTCTGTCACAAGAGAGGTATCGAGAGCATCTACCCACAATAAAGTAAGTCATGGAGTATACTGTATCTCACCAGCCATTAATAGGTGGAGCACGGTCCAGGTCCGGACCTAGACTCTATCCTTCCCGGACCCAGCTGACAAATAATTTAGTTTTTATTTAGTTGACACTACTGCTCAAAAACAGGGACATCCTACCTGTCTCTGATTAGCCAGTGCTCATTGCCACAAAATTACATTCCAAAAAAATTACCCACTAAATTCAGTAAGTCAGCTAGACAAAATAAGATTTTAAAGCCAACTAGAATTTCACAGAAAATAACTATTGTTGAAATGGCACTGAATTACAGCTTTCTTCATTTGATTTAAGTCTTTGGGTTCACACAGTGCAGATGTTGATACAATGACAAGGCTACAATATATATAAAATCATTGTAATGTATAACTCAATTTTAAATTAAACATGATAATGCTGTGGATTTGTACAAAAGGACGCTTTCTCTATCCGGACCTCTCATAATTGACTAACCTTGTTGTATCTCTACCAAAATCATTTGAAATAAGTAACATTCGGCAACTGTAATGTTTGTTTAACTAGTGAAGTTCAAGCAACTATTAAAGCATGTTAACCTGGGCCTAAACAAAGAGACATGGCTCTGGAGTGTCAGATATACACTAGTACCATAGTAAACAAAAGTAACTGCTTATTCCTATTGTTTTTTTGCCCCGACCCTTACAGACGTGGGAGACTGTCAGAATTGTACACACAAACTCCAGTAACCCTTCAGTTACGACCCTAATGCCAAAAATGTTGGGAAGATGTGAAAACGTATATAAAAACAGAATGCAATGATTTGCAAATCTCATCAACCCATATTTTATTCACAATAGAATATAAACGACATATTAGATGTTGAAACTGAGATATTTTCATGAGGAATCTCTGTGTGCAAGTGACAAGGACAAAGGTCAAAACTGGATGCCTTGGAATTTTTGGCCCTCAGGTGGTAATGAATTAAAAAAGGCATGATTCTGCACTGCACATAACTGCATGGGCTCAGGAACCCTTCCAGAAATCACTGTCTGGGAACACAGTTCTCTGTGCAATCCACAAATTTAAGTTAAAGTTGTATCATGCAAAGAAGAAGCCATATGTGAATACAATCCAGAAACATTGCCATGTTCTCTGGGCCAAAGCTCATTTAAAATGATCTTATGCAAAATGGAAAAATGTTCTGTGTTCAGATTAAACAGAATGTGAAATTCTTTTTGGATAACATGGACGTCATGTCCTATGGACTGAAGGACCATCCCGCTTGTTAGCAGCAGACAGTTCAAAAGCCTGCATCTCTTATGGTTTGGGGGTGCATTAGTGCCTATGGTGTGGGAAAGCTTACACATCTGGAAGGCACCATCAATGCTGAAAAATACAGACAAGAAGGCCTTGCATATTTCAGCAAGACAGTGCTTGACCACATGCTGCATCCATCACAACAGCAAGGAAAAGAGTCTGGGTGCTGAACTGGCCTGCTGGCAGTCCATTTTTCACCAATGAAAAACATTATGCAGCAAAAGCCCAGGACTGTTGAACAGCTACAATCCTGCATCAGACAAGAATGGCACAACGTTCCTCTCCTAAAAGTCCAGCAACTGGTCTCCTCACTTCCCAGACATTTACAGACAGTTGTTAAAGGAAGAGGGAATGCTACACAATGCTAAATATCACACTTCCAACTTTTTTGAGGTGTGTTGCTGCCATTAAATTCAAAATTAGCTAATATTTTCCATGAAATGGTACAATTTCTCAGTTTCAACATCAGTTATGTTTTTATGTTTTATTGTGAATAAAATATGGGTTGATGAGATTTACAAATCATTGCATTTTGTATTTATTTATGTTTTACACATCTTCCCAACTTTGTTGGAATTGGGGTTATATATTTACAAAGGTTATCTCTCTATTTTCAGACATCAGAACCCAAAGCACTTTATACCCTTTGTATCTGAGAATATCAAATGTAGACGAACTATTAATAATAGCCATTAATGAAGCTCCTGTGTTTATTACCATTTTAAAATAAAATGTTGATAGACCTATAGACCAGCAGATCTTCCTGCTAAATTCCCCCACTTTTTTTGTGGGAGACAAGGATCAATAAGTGCATCCTGTGTTATTACTACAATAGCCAAGGCCCAGTTGATAAATCTGATCTTCCTGAAATCTGACAGACATCCAGGGATGATCATCCGTTAAAGCAGACTGTCACATCAACAGATGATACAGCCATTTGTAATTCTCCTCCAGTTTTTCTTTTGATTACTAACCATGACAATTCCACAGGAGGGGCGAGCCCTTAAGCAATCAGTACACAAGTGCACCCCCTTCTCTCTCGCTCACACACCACACACACACACACACACACACACACACACACACACACACAGCTATTTACATTGTGATGATAAGCCTGTTAACTCTCTGTGGCTGATCGGTACCGCTCTTAGCTGCAATTCCCCAGCCAACCATTTGTCCTGGGTGAGATATCAGCAATCACCATTTTAAATGAGGAAAGGTGATATGAAATGCTAATTCAGCATCTAAGATCAATACTGTTTACCCCGGGGAGTGAAGTAAAGCAGAGTACTTGACGAAACTCCTGTCCTTGAGCACTCAGTGAAAGACATTCTTTGACTAGAAAAGAGAGAGAAACTAACATGACATGACTGAATAGAGCTTTTCTGATTGGCTGGCAGATGTACGTTGTTGGTAAATCAGTGTGCACCCATTTTGGGAATGTCTACAGTGCATCCAGAAAGTATTGCCAGCACTTTTCCACAGTTTGTTATGTTACAGCCTTATTTCAAAATGAATTAAATTCATTATTTTCCTCAAAGTTCAACAAACAATATTTGCAAATTTATAAAAAAATAAAAAACAACGTTGTCCTGTTGAAAGATGTCACCCCAGTCTGAGGTCCACAGCGATCTGTAGCAGGTTTTCAAGGATGTTTCTGTAGATTGCTGCCTTCATCTTTCCCTCAATTCTAGTCTCCCAATTCCTGCCATTGAAAAACATGCCCACAGCATGATGCTGCCACCACCATGCTTTTATTTAGGGATGGTATTGGGCAGGTGGTCAGTTGTGCCTGGTTTCCTCCAGACATAACACTTGGCATTCAGGCCAAAGAGTTTAGTCTTTGGTATATCAGCACAGAGAATTTTGTTTCTCGTTTCTGAGAATCCTTCAGATGGGCTGTCATGTGCATTTTACTGCAGCCCCTTCTCTCTCGATCGCTGAATTTGCCCAGCTGCCAGCTAGGAAGGGTCCTGGATGTTCCAAACTTAGAGAATAATATTGCTGTAGAAATAATTCTGTTCCCTTCCCCAAATCTGTGCCTTGATAAAATCCTGTTTCAGAGGATGCAGAGGATGCACCAGAGCTCAACTTTGAGTGTCATGGCAAAGACCATGAATACCTATATACATGTGATTTTTTTTCTTTCTTTTCTTTCTTTTTTTTCAGTTTTTTATTTTTAATAAATTTGCAACAATTTTAAACAAACCTCTTTCACATTGCCATTATGGGGTATTTTTTGTGTAGTTTTGAAGACAATTATGAATTTAATCAATTTTGGAATAAGGCTTTAAGATAACAAAATATGGAAAAAATGGGAATACTTTCTGGATGCACTATATTTTTAATTTGGTCATGCCATTTCAAAATATAATTTTGCCATTACAATTCAATATTAATAGTGGCAATTCTATTTAGTTTTAAATCTTTTGATTAACATTTGAAATGAAAGCTAAATTAATTGCATTTCAAATTTCCGTGGCTTTTTGTACTCAAATGGCAATTGATTTTGCAGTTAGCAATTCAATGTACTAGATGGCAATTCAATTCTCAACTCAGTTTCATTGTTTAGATAAAAAATAATAATGGAATCTAAATGAACTGAATTTTACATTGCCATGGTTTATGGATTTCTTTATTCTATTCCCAATTCAATAGGCAATATGGTCATGCAATTTGCATACGTCATATGTCACCAGTTTAAAGCCTTACTTTCCTTAATCTCCCATAGTTAATGCACATATTAAGGATTACCTTGAATGGGGCATTTTTTCTCTTTAAGCTTATCGCTTTTTACTTGGGATCGCAGGAACAACTAAGGCAAAATGACTTAAAATAATATCCAGAAGGAAGCATTTTGTCTAGTATTTAATATTTTAATTTGTATTTATTAAAGGAATAATGGATATATGAATCATCCATGAAAATCATTGTTGCTAATATTTACCTACAGTTAATTGTAGTTTTCATAATGTTCATAATGTTAACAGTCACCTATTTCCACCAAAAGTAGCTGTTGAGTTCATCTTCTTCAAGTCCAATATTCATTTATTAAACCTACAGTATTTAACTATCCATCCATCCATTATCTGTAACCACTTCCCCAATTTTGGTTGTTGGGGACTTGAGACTATTCCAGATGCCATAGGCAAGAAGTGGGGTACACCCTGGACAGGTCTCCATCATATCTCAGGGCCAACACATAGAGAGATACACAGACAGCCAACCATTCACACTCACATTCAAACCTTTGGGCAATTTAATTTCATGATCCTGGAGTTTATTTGCTCTTGTCTTTACTTCCTGTCTCTGACTTTTACTTTTGTAGCCAGTCATCCCCACTTCCTGTTCCCATAGTGCGTTCCAGCAACCTCACACACCTCATTAGTTCTAATTGTTTCACCTGGTCTATTTAAACCCTAAGCCACGTTCATGCTCAGATTTTTGTTATCGTTATGCTCCTGCAGAACCTCCAGTGGCCCTGGTCTACTTCATTATGAGCCTCTGGACTCAGTTTCTTGTTGTATTGGTCAATGGTTTGTTCTCTCTGGTAATTATTATCCAAGTACCTGTTCAGACATACATATAATGGTAAATCTTCTTCTTTTCCTTTCGGCTGTTCCCTTTCAGGGGTCGCCACAGCCTCCATCTAACCCTGTCCTCTGCATCCTCTTCTCGCACACTACTTAACTTCATGTCCTCGCTCACTACATCCATAAATCTCCTCTTTGGTCTTCCTCTAGACCTCCTGCCTGGCAGCTCCAACCTCAGCATCCTTCCACAAATATATTCACAGTTTCTCCTCTGAACATGTCCAAACCACCTCAATCTGTCCTCTCCCTAGATTTTCCTCCACCTGCTCCCTGCTCTCACTACAAATCACAAAGTCATCCGCAAACATCATAGTCCATGGAGATTCCTGTCTAACCTCATCTGTCAACCTTTCCATCACCAGAGCAAACAAGAAGGGGCTCAGAGCTGATCCTCGATGCAGACCCACCTCCACCTTGAACTCCTCTGTCACACCTACGCACTTTTTAGTTATAGTCAATCCACATTTCTAGTCCTTTTCTGTATATGCGCTTTCTTGGTTAATTTAACATTCAGTCCTGGTTATGTCCTTATGTTTATATTTTGGCATTGTGTGGGTTAGTTTTAGCTTGTCTTATTTTTTTTATCTCTTATACACCTGCTCATATTTAGTTCTTCCAATTCCTTCTCCTTGGTCCCTGTTTAGTTTTCCTTGGTTTGTTGCTTTGTTAGTGTTCAGTCTAGTTTCCCTTGCCTTGCTCATGTTAGTTTCTCTAGTTCACTTGTTCACTTGACATGATTGTTGTTTTGTTTCTCCTAGCTGTATCTAACTCTGGCTCAAGCATTGTGTTTGCTTATCTCATAGTCTTGTCTTTAGTTCAGGTCAGTTCTATCCTCCCTGCTGGAGTGATTTCTTTTTAGTTGGCCTTTTTCTATACCTTCTGGTGTTCAATAAACCCTTTATTTGGTACATACCTCTCACTGTCTTACTTGGGTCCACCCTCACACACAAAGCTTGACACTTACTCATCAATTAACCTAATATGCATTTCTTTGGACTGTGGGAGGAAACCCACACAGGCATAGGACCGCACTGGCAGCAGTGGGGAGGTTTAAACAAATCTTGCCCTTCTAACCAATCAAAGAAGGTCAAACTCTGATACATGCAGATGCAAACCTTGTGCATATTTATAACATAGAATGGGCTTTGATTGGGCAGCAGTATTTTACACTCTGGGTGGATTGATTTTAAGCCTCATGCTACAGATAGCTTTATTCGCAAAAGTTGCATTTTGTAGCTTTAATCTGTTTTGGTCTTCATCAGCACCTGAAGGAGATATCTGGCTCATCAGCTGCCAAATGTTCCAGTGTACTGACCAGTGAGTCTCTAACTCTGTCTCACTGTGTGCTATGCTGCTGAGCAGGTACTGCACCGTGGGCACAGCTTTTCCATTGAAAACGGCAGGAAATTATGCCATGAGAGGAGCATTTGGGCTCATCAGTATATCAAATGTTTGTCACCAACTTTTGCCCAATATACAAATGAAAACAATCTGGCTTACAGTCATAGGGAGAGTAAAATAATGGGCGACTGTGGCACAGGAAGGTAGAGCTTGTCCACCAATCTTGCAGTTGTTGGTTCAATCCCTGGCTCTTCCGGTCACATGTTAAGGTGTCCTTGAGCAAGACATTGAACCCCAACTTAGTTCCTCCCGGTGAGCGTTGGTCGGCTGCATAGCAGCTCCCCCATCGGTGTATGAGTGTGTGTGATTGTGAGTGTGAATGGGTGAATAAGAAGCAGTGTAAAGCGCTTTGAGTGCCAATAGGTAGAAAAGCGCTATATAAGTGCAGAGCATTTACCATTAAAATGAACTATGTGTAACTGTGCTATAAAGGATTAATGACCTTGTATTGAACCTGTGCTGTGTCAATAACCATCATTTGACTCAGGAAGGAAGAGTTTTGCCCTGAATGATCACTGAACCTTAAAATTGTTTAATGGAACCAACAAAGTTTCCACTGATATACTGGTTTATTAGGCTAAAATGAACACAGACTAATATTGTGTGTGCATATCATTTAAGTGAGGTTTTTTACTCATTCATGTCACACATAACTAACAAAACAGACTTAGACTAAACCTTCCGTGTGTTCTAGAAGGCTGCAATAAATCCTCCCTTCATAAAGGTTTATGTTAAACAAGTATTGATTTAATTTTTAATATTCTTTTGGAGGCTGAAGCTTTAAGTGAAACTGAATTACAAAGCAAAATGTATAGCACACTTATTCCCATTAGATTTTCAATGTGGTACAATCACATAAAGTTTCTAAGTGTTGATAAATCAAAAGAAGGAAGTTAACTTGCAGTCTTTGTGGCAGGTTATGACAGAAGGCCATATCTTGGGACTTGGTTCAAAAGAGGTATAGACACAAGACCATACTGCAGTAAATGGTCTGCACTTATAGTGTTTTTCTACCTATCTGTACCCAAAGCGCTATAAGCTGGTTCTCATTTACCCATTCGTACTCACAATCCCACACCGATGGGGGAGCAACTAAGTTTGGGTTCACTGCCTTGCTTTTAAGGACACTTCGACTAGACATCGCAACAACAACTCTGGGATTGGTGGACGACTGCTGTACCTCCATCACCACAGTCGCCCCAAGTTATGTTATGTTAGGTTTTCAATTCAGGTTTCTTATTCATTTTTTGTATAACTCTTCGGAAGTGTCTGTTTATCTACTGGTTCTCCTGGAGATATTTTGCTTTTTCTTAACCCTGGTCCACCTTACACTCTATTAGGCCACTTTATTAGATACACCTGTACAATCTAATGCAACCCTGTTTAAAATAAATGAGCTGGCCAAAACATTAGAACCACCTCTTCTTATAATGCACTCCAGTATGACTCCATTAACCGCTTCGATCTCAACAATAAAGAGAGAGTACAATTATCACCTTTCTGACAGTTACAACTTATATAAATTACAAAACTGAACTTTACATTGAATCTTATAAGTTAGTGTAACAGACTGACTGCCTTTACGTGGACTTAAGTAACCAGGGTTCAGTCAGCTTTCTCTGGAATGCTGATTTCTTAAGTGGTATGTACACAGGAAAGCTGGTTTCCAAAATCGGGGTTTCCCCAGTTAGATTTCTGGTAGGTCCATGTATCACTGTTCCACGGTTACCCGAGAAAGCTGATTTCTTTTTCCAAGTACCCCGGTTACTTAAGTCCATGTAAATGTGGTCACTGACAAACCTTCTTAACCCTTAGGTATCTGCCATAGGTTTTGAAAACTTTTGATGAGATGACCATCAAATAAATCATGTGACCTGATCAGGTCGGCGTGATCACGGACTTCTAAGGGTTAATAGTAAGATAGAAACGAAGTCTGTTTTTTTTTTTTCTAATCTGAGCTGCAAAGATGGATAAAGTGTAAAAGCATAGACACTGTCAGGAAACTAAAAGAATATCATACTGTAGGGTGTTTATTGATAATTAAATAGGATTTACAAATATGTTTCCAAAGGATTTGGGTAAATGGTCTGTACTTATATAGCACTTTTCTACCTATTTGCACTTCAACTGCTTTACACTGCTTCTCATTCACCCATTCCCGCACCCCACCCACAATAACACACACTGATGGAGCAGCTGCTATGCAGCTGGCCAACACTCACCGGGAGCGAATTGGGGTTCAATGTCTTACTTAATAATAACAATAATTTTCATGTATTTAACAAACATAAAGTTAATTAATCCACAGTAAGGGACAAGGTCAGCTCAACTTTTATTACCTAAAGTAAATTAGAAATCATATTTATTTACTTTTACTTAAGTAGAAATGTTTGTGTGCCACTTCCACTTTTACTAGAGTAAATTTTTGTGTGCGTTTTTACTTTTATCTTGTTGTGGTTTTAAAGTTTTTCCTCCACCACTGTAAATGTTACGGTTAGTACAAGTATTTTAGCAAGGACCCAAGTAAGGAGACGGCAAGAGGAGGTATAAAGAAAAGGGTATTTATTTATAAAGAAACAGGAGGGTTTAACACAACTAAAAATCACTCCACAGGAGGAGGGTAAAGAACTTGCTGAACTAAAGGTAACAAAACAACTAACTAAACACATACAGGGTAATCGACAGACTAGGACAGCTATTCAAACAACGGGGTGGACACATACAAGACTGACAAAAGGTAGGGTACAGACAGGGACCTGACTAGACCATAACTAATTCTAATACACAGGTAGAAGATAACTTAACAGGGACTAATGAACTAAACTGAAATAGATAGATGGGAATAAAACATAAACAAACTAAACTAGAGGCAGTGGGAAATAAACAGGGGTAACTAAATCAGGGAACATGGGAAGATAAACTAATGCAAAATGTAACAAAGGAGAACCAAACCATTTAACAAGAAATAACCAAACCTCATACCACGGAGTAACCAAACCACATAAGGAGAGACCAAAACACATAACCAAAGAGAGACCAAACCATAGACCAAAAACCTTGACAGTCCAGACAGGGATCAGGCAGGATACAAACTTGTGACAAATGAAGACAGAGTACTAACACACGCTAACACATAATACAAATCGGCAGAGAACAGTGGGGAGAGCAGGGTATAAAAGGACAGGGGAACAGGTAAAACAAATAATGACAAAACGAGAAAGGTAAAGACAGCAAACAGACTCACAGGAAGAGACACAGACAAAATAAAAGCCAAAACAGGAAATAAAGCTAGATAACTTAAACATGGGGACAGGACTGTGACAGTATATGTATTTGGAATGTGTGTGTAATAGTGCTGTAGGAAGGTTTATAGGCATACTGGTGTTTCTTTCCTGCTGAGACCAGACAACCAACCAAAAACAGGTAAAATAGAGAACTGATAAGGGGATATATTCAGAACAGATTATTAACATGATCATAAATAGAGGAGATTAACAGAAGCTTGTGATTATGCTGTATTTTTAAACTTGCATAATTCAGACAATAATCTTAGCAGTAGTAGTTTAACCAATGATGTGACTTCTACAATTTTAACAGAAATGTTAGAATATGATCATGATGCTAATTGTTATGCGTCTGCTACTTTTGCTTTTATCATACAGAACTGACAAACTTTTACAAAAAATTACATTATGAATAAGTAGAAGCATAATCAAGGAGACAGTTTAAGCCAGCCTAAATATTCAGAAGTAGATGTTAACTTGATGACATTCAATAGGTGTTTCTAAAGGACTTTTAAAGGAATAACTCGTATGGTTGCAACCTGGCAGTAAAAAGGGGTTTAAACAGGAACAGCACAAAATTCTTTAATCATTTACATGATTTTAACTGACTCCATGACTCTCAGTGGGAGCTAGTTGGATGTTTTAGTTAATTTGTTTTATGCAGACCTAAACAAAAAATGTATTTGATAAATGAAGCCCATTATCTAGACTCCTGTTGTGTGTTTGTTTGTCACCAGCAGGAAGGGTCACAGTAGCCCTGTATTAACAGTCTGCTGCACCTCAGGAACATCTTCCTATTTGATAAGGCTCTTGATTTATGTGGCTGTCACAGCTGACGTTAAGTGACCCCTGAGGAGCCCAATAAAATATTCATATCTGTGCGAGTCACGTTGCCACTCTCCACATCCTCCCTGCTATTTACAGAAAACACTGGCTTCCAAAGTAATCTAAGCAGCGTCCTGTAAAATGCCTCATTGTGTGGATAAAAACCATTGTAGACTCAGGGTTTTAGAAAAACTATAATTATTTGTGTAAACTGAAGTATGTGGAAATCTTGAAATGATATGTGCATAAACTGGATGTGACTAACAAGTCCTCGAGACAGTGCCATGCATTGTGTTTACATCATGAAATTCAGGGGAATCCCTTTAAAAGTCAGGGATCTCAGATGAAGTTCATGCTACTTTTATATTTTAAAGGCACATACCACAAATGAGAAAAATGTGCATTAAAATAAAATTAACCAAAACTTCATAAAAAGAGTTCAAATTTAAATACGCAGATATTAGTCTCATATCTGTGACTTGAAACTACACTACTTTTTTACAGTAAGATTTTTTAAGTATTATTTAAAAACCACATCTTTGTCATTGATAACTCTCTTTAGGGTGTAGAGCTATGGCCTAGAAATACATTTAGATCCGTGTTCCCCTTGTGAAAACACAGTCCTGGGGAAGAGGGCGTTGCTGGCAACTTCCTCACAGAGGCTAAAGTTATGCTATCTAGAGTAACTGTATGATTATTCTTTATATTTTTGAGGTTTTTGGGGATAAATAAAGTAAGTAGAACACGATTAACCTATGTTAGCATAAAGCCTACAAGTATATAAGCAAGTGAGCTTTTTATGACAATCTTATACAGACATTTTAGTCACATTTCAGCTCAGCTAGCAGCCATGACTTTTATAAGTTTCATTCTAGAGCCATTGTTGTGTCTCCATTTCTTTATACAAGGTATCGGTATTGTAGATACCGTATGTGTTTATCTTTTTCTAGGCTTTTATATTAATAAAAAAATAGTGTTAAGCCTGACTAATTGTGTGAGTGAGCTCTGAGTGTTACTGGTGACACAAAGTAGTCCTGAACAGATGGATACACGGTTGTTGGTAAAATTCCAACTCATCCAATTTACAAATTTTCCCTTTTACATTTCAAGATAATACAACTTGGTGACTATTAGGTAGGTTTGAACTTTGGAGCCAAGCCAGTTTTTTCCCCCTGTTTCCAGCCTTTATGTTATGTCAAGCCTCTGAGATGTCTATGTCATTCTGAAAAATAATGCAAATGAACATTTATCTTAAAATGTTGAACTATTCCCTTTAGTCTACCATGTCTGAACCATTCCACTGAGGCAAATTGATGGCTAACTGTGAAAAATGTCCTTTATTATTGTATCCAAATGAGCTTCATTTCATTGTAATTTGTAATTGTGAAGGAGAAAATGTGCACATATCCCAGAAAATATCTTGGATACTGTGATTGCCATCTCACTCATTGGTAATGGAACAGCTCCAGAACTTGTTGCTTTGAGGCAGAACTTAGTCTTGGCTCTTTTTGGGTTTTCTTTGCCTTGGAGGAAACTTGTTGATATTTGCAAATTACATTTTCATGCATGTGACTTTTATGTCAGTGATAACTGTAAATCAAACTATTCAGATGTTACCAGACAAAAAGAACATGTTGGACTGAATATTCTCTTGGTGCCAGTTTACTAATCAGTACAAGTTACAGTTTATCTGCAGCATGTCAGTATGGGCCGATGTCATTGTCTTTGATTTTCACAGCTTACTCTGACACTGCTGAGTGATTAAGAGTCAAAGTCAACCTGATGTACGTCTACCTCATTAGGCTTCCCAAAGAGAAATGGATCAGTCTTGTTACACATTACACCACATATTTACACTACATTAATTAGTAATTACAAAGTCAGATTCGCATTGCTGCATCTTTCATTAGTAAGAGTAATTGTCTTGATCACAAGTGCATAATTTTAATGACTAAGTGGGTGGGTCCATGAGGATAAAAAAATAAGAGAAGAAAAAATTAAATTATAATAATTTATTATATTATACTATTGTATTCATCTGACACACAGCATTCAATGAGGACAAATGTACAGTATTAATTAAAGGACAACTTTGGTATTTTCAACAATCTGCATACAGACATTTGAAGCACCAAAGAAATGCTTCTACTCACATCCATCAATCTGCAACCTTGACTAGCTTTTTGTTTGTGATGTTGTTTAGTGTCTGTATGGCTATTGCTGAAACTGCAATTAATTAAGATCATAACTAAAGTAAGCTTTAATGTATTATTTTCATGGGGGATACTGTAAATATGTATTTTATTTGTCAGAGCACAGTGGCTTGATGTTTAACTGACAAAATGTTATATTGTAAAGAGCATCAGAACTAACTTAAACCATTTTTGTGTTATTTCTCTGGGTCCAGCATTGCTGGACGGATGTACAGCTGTGCCATAACAAATTGTGCAGAATACATCCTGATAGTTTCTACCCATGGTCTGTTCTTTTCTTTATCCAATTGGACTTAACACTTTTGTCCACTCTTACGTCACATTTTCAAAACAAAACAGAAAAAGACTGTCAAAATAATACATTTTGTTTGGAAAATGGTCCATTACTAACAAAACATCAAAAACACGCAACAAAAATAAATTTGTCCCTCACACAACATAACTTGTGCTCAGACTATCACATTCTTTCAATTAGTCATTACACAATGGAAAACAAAATAGTAAATAAAGCTATCAATATCCCAATATCCAATGGTGATTTTACTAGAGAAAAGAAACCCAGATGCACTGTGCCTGTAATACTAAAAAAATCATTTTCTAATAAACTTCATTCATTCCTGTGTGCAGGAACTGTTCTATGGAAGTAGAATAGTAGCAAAATTATTTGTATGTGTACAGGGATTTTTGCGTGCATACTTAGACTAGTATGTCTCAATCTCTGTGTGTGTACTGTCGTGTAATCTCAAGTGTATTCACTAAAGAAGCTTCCACATCCAGGATGTCTTTAAGGGTTTTATTTTCTTGAAAGAGAGATGTTCATCAACAGACTCTCAAGTCTCCGTCCATGCAGTTCTAAAGTCTTAACATGTCAAACATGTTGGTGGGCAGAATACTCTTTACCCCCCCAGGCTGTTACCTCCAGATTTTATGGTAACTTTTACAACATATGCTAAGCACATAAGTACTTGGTGCAACCTGAAGATGTCTACGTGTGGGCAGACAAGCACAAAGCTGACCTTGTTCACCTCTGCAGGCACTCCTCGAAACTAATATATATATATATCAAAACCAAGTGTCACAACATCCTCATAAAACATGCTGCACAAGCATATTGAGCACATTCAATGACTAAATCATAAGTATTTGAAGTATACATGCTTGATTTTCCATCACAGTACTCAAATTTGTGTCTACGTACTCAGATTTGTGTCTGCGTACTCAGACTTATGTTTCTGTACTTGGATTTGTGTGTCTGTTGTCTTGGCAAAAATTACAATATCTGGTCTGATTACACCAAGTGTAATCAGAAGCTTCAACATCCAGGATGTCTTTTATTTTATTATCTTGGAAGAGAGAGGTACATCAACGGAGTTTGAAGCCTCCATCCTACGCAGTTCTAAACTTTATCACCTTCTGTTGCTGGGAAGAACATTCTCCACCCTCAGGCTACTGCCCCCAGCCCTTTTCTCCTTTTATGGAAACCTTTTCCCTTTTCAGCACTTTGATAAGCACCTGTAAGCGTGGAGTGACTCTGGGTCAATACAGTGTGGGATAGTCTGCTGTTAGACAATAACTGACCTTGGAGCAGTTCCACAAACACTTATTGCAAGATTTTTATCTGGTTTCCATATTGTTCAAACACACAAAAGCTGAGTTTGTATACAAATATAGGGAAAAAAAACTAAATAGAACTTATGGGTGGAAATTCAAGATGAAAAGTTTAAATGCTCAGGTTTTTACATTTAGTCCATTTGCTCCTGTTAAATGGGCCACATTTAACACATTTTCCAAGAGAAGACTTCTGGTGTACTAAGACATAGCTGATATTTGCAAAGCAAATGAGAAGAACTGTAAGAATTGTCATATCATGGTATTAATTATATTGTTATGACTCTGGAGGATTCATATTATTCCAGTTCTTCTTTAATTCTCTAAAGCAGCTTTATTTTGATGTATTTTATACAACTTTTGAAAATTTTTATTTCGATATCTAAGTAGAGTTGTGGCAGGGGCTCAGTTGGTAGAGTAGCCACCTACCAACCAAAGGGGGTTTGTGCCCTGCTCTTCCCATCCACATGTCAAAATGTTCCTGGACAAGACGCTCATCCCCAGCATAAAAAACTGTGCTAAATCAACATGCGAACAAAATGATCCGCTGTGGCGACCCTAAACTCACAGGATAAGCTGAAAGGACAAAAAATTAAATAAAATTTACATATCAAAGTACCACCATGCATTTATAAATATTGCAGAATTTTGGAAGTTTGGACATGTAGCATGGTTGAAGGGTGACTCTACAGAAAAGTTAATATTCAAAAAAGAGCTTTCTTTTAAATAAAAATATCTGTCATGTGCAAATCGTGCCATAACCCTTACTAATAAAGGATAGAACTACAAGTCAAAATTGTTCCAGTCCCTCCAGCAAAAAAGCAACAGTATGAGATTATCAATGCACATGCTAGAGCAACAACTGTAACAACCCGCTTTAACTCAAAAGAGTTTTGTTTGTCAGTGTGTACCAATGATTAGAAAAGTAAAGAATGGCAACAATTTGGAGGTTAAGTGTCTATAAGGAGCGATATAGGCAGTTGATTTAAACAATGGAACATGCATATAACATTCTGTCAAGGAAACATACTGTCATTTACTTTGTTTTGAGATGATGATCATGCATATTTGTTAAAAAATTGCACATCTCTTCAGACTGCATTATAATCTAACTTGTAGCTAGTAAGATTTTCATAATATCATTTAAATCGCTACTGTGTTCCTTAAAAATATTGTAAAATAAATATGACTCATTAACCTTCGATGTCCAGTAGATGCTTTCCAGTAGTGGTCTCAGAGGATAAGTAGGAGCTTTGTAACCAATCCTCAGGGAGGGGAAACTAGCCATAAAACTTGGGGTGGCCTTTTGGTCAGTTGCATTTTAAGGTTTTATCATCACATGGCCAGAACGGAGACATGAAGAAACCTCATTAAATCCAGCTGTAAATGCAAAGAGTCTTGGATGAGATATCATTATCGAGATAATGGGTCCAAATAGATCTCTCTTGAAGCCCCATTTCCTGATAATAATAGGTGGAAATTAAGCTTTGACATCCACTGTAGATGTGTTATGAATACGCTTTAGTAAAAGGAGTCTGATTTTTAAGATGAACACACAATAATGGCAGTGCCTTGTTTACATACTTGGGTTTAATTATTCTTGACATTGTTTTATTGTTTTTTGACTCTATTGTAATATTATTTAGTTACTAAGTACTAGAGTAATAGAATATAAATGTATTTATTTACTTATTTATTCCAAATCATTATGCCCTATCTAGGACCTTATGGTTATACATATGTGTGCTATAGCCTTATATGCAATCTGTTGTTTGCCTTGTATGCAACTGTGTGCACCTCTTCTGTCCCTGTTAATAAAGTTTATCAACTTCAACTTTATTTATATATAGCGCCAATTCACAACAAAGTCATCTCAGGGCACTTTACAGAATAAAGTCAAGATTATAAAGATATATAAAGAGAACCCAACAATTCCCCCTGGAGCAAGCCATAGGCAACAGTGGAGAGGAAAAACTCCCTTTAACGGAAGAAACCTCCAGCAGAACCAGGCTCAGGGTGGACGGCCATCTGCCTCGAGCGGTTGGGGTGAGTGGAAAGGGGAGAGAGAAAAGAACAGAGCAACAAAAAGCAACAACAAAACATCGGGCAGATTGGCAGGACCAGTAGCTGCACGCTGGAAGACACACAGCTTCAAAGCCGGGGGACACCTGCAGAAAGGGACAGAGAGAGGGGGACAGAGGAGGACAAAGAAAACTACAGGAGAGAACACACAGAGTTAATGACATACAGTGGTGACAATTGTGGGGTGAGAGGAGAGGAGAGAGGGTCAAGAGGAGGAAAGGAGCTCAGTGCATTACTTTACCTTATACAGAGTCTGAAAATAACAATTACAATTAGTCATTTAGCAGACTCTTTTATCCAAAGTGACTTATAAGCAAGTACCAGACACTGGGGACAACTATGGGTTTCATTGTCTTGCCCAGGGACACTTTAGCATGTACCCAAAAGGACCAGGGTTAAGTGTTAGCTGAGCTACAGTCTGCCTATTTATTTTGTGCACACAAAAGTCAGATATTTCTGCAATTAAATACGTTAAATGTACCACAATGGGGTGACTGTGGTGCCGGAAGGTAGAGCGGTTATCCACCAATCTCGCAGTCGTAGGTTTAATCCCCGCCTCCTCCGGTCACATGTCGAAGTGCCCTTGAGCAACACACTGAACCCCAGCATAGTTGCTCCCAGTGAGCGTTTGCCAGCTGCATAGCAGCTCCCCCATCGGCGTATGAGTGTGTGTGTGATTGTGAGTGGGTGAATGAGAAGCAGTGTAAAGCGCTTCGAGTGCCAGTAGGTAGGAAAGCGCTATATACGTGCAGACCATTTACCACAACACTTCATCTAAAACTCATGTTAATTATTGAAATGAAAAAAGCGCAATGCAACTCAGTGTCAGTGTTGATATTTTTAGTTAACCACACACATAATGTCCATTCATAATGTGACCAAAATGGTTCAAATATTCCATACCTTGCCTTTGACAGAAATATTTCTATAATATATCATAGTCTATATGTAATGAAGTGTAGTGTGAAAAATGTTGAGTCTTCCTAATCAATAGTTGATTTTCAGAGCATTTTAGGTATTTGGCAACTTATATCCTCACATAAAATAACTAAAACCTAAACTAAAATAAAGTAAAACAAAATAAAAATGAGTCCCACTGCTACCAATGAAAGCATTATTGAAATTAACTAAACCTAAACAGAAATTTAAACCAAATCAACAAACTATATCAAAATTGAAATGAATTTAATATGTAGAACTATAATAACCTTGGTCTAGTAAAACCATCTGTCAAACTCAGATGGGTTCGCTGGACATTTGCAGATGACACAACTTCATCACTGGCTTCAACTTAGATAGTGATGAAGGCTGAACAGTTGACGCTCTGGTACAGTATTAAAACGCTAGAGCTAAACACGCTGAAGATTGTTCAGATAATCTTGGGTTTTAGGAAGAGACCTCCAACAGCCCCCTTCACAATGCAATACATAACAGCACTGTGTCAATGATGGAAACCCTCAGGTTTCTGGGATCTACAACCTTCCAGGATGTTAAATTGGAACCCACCATGAAAACAACTATAAAAAATGATCCAACAGAGGATGGACATTCAGAAAGTTCAACATTTCACCAGAATTGATAAGGGGGTAGGCTATGTTATTGCTATGTTATTTTGGAATAAGTTGAAGTGAGTAAAGTCTGTTGTCACAAACTTACATAAATTCCAGCTTTGTTTTTATTTATTTACTACTTACTACTTTTATCTATCAATTCATTTGCCTTCAAATGTCTTTGATTAATGCATTGGATTAGAAAACTAGTACAAATTCGAAAAGTACAAAACACATTACGGCATTATTACACACAACCTCAAAGCATGTTAGGGCAACATCTTAGTCAGCCCAGTAACATATAAAATAATATAAATCTAACATACCATTGGACTAATTCACATCATTTGCTCATAGGAAAAGAGTTGCAGTTAATAGTGCATCCCCAAGTTTATCCCAAGAGACTTATTTCCATAGGAAATGAAATTGTAAAATTTAGGACTGGGAGTACAAATCTATACAGTAGTAACTCAAATACTCCTCTGCAAAAAGTCAGAAGATTCCATTATAAAATCTTATTTAGGGACTTTGGTTGCAAATCAGGTGATGAATCATACAAATCTAAACATTATATAACCTTTTGACCACAGAATGTATAGTTTGTTAATGACAATACCAATTTTTGTCAGACAGAAGGAGGAAATATACTGAATCAGAATATCTGTAAAGCTGTGTAACATGTTTATACTGAACATATTTCCCAAACTGCCCTTGCATCTGTTTTCCTACAGCAGATATATATAATTGTAATTGGACACTCACTTTAAGATTTGAAAAAGATCTTGGTCATCCTGAAATTCTGAAAGCCAAAAGTGACTTTAACCATTCTCACATGTTGTAACTAGTGAAATTCTTGTATAAATTTGCTCTACGTGTTTCTCATAAACAACAGCACCCACACAATGTGTTGCTTTTCAAAAACACATCAGGACATCAACAGTATATTTCACACTGTCTGAAATATATGGTTTCTTTTTCACACTCTCTTAAAAACTTTCTATCTTTTGCATTTGAAGCTGATAATGTCCAGTTTTCCACCTTGAAGCTGTGTATTGTTCATTCTGCTCTCCTCCCACCTATCTGGCCAGGCTCCAGGCTCCAATATGTCAGTCATGTGGATAAGCTGTCCAACAGCTAAGATGTAGCAGGAGGAGGTTGCTGATTACACAAAGTCAGCTATAAATAAAACCTATATGCACTGTGTTAAAGCTCTTAGAAAGGTGTTGCTACTGTTATTGTCTGACATATTAAAACTTAGTAAGTGCATTCCTATGTATTGCTGACCCCACATTTGCATTGGGTATAGCAACAATGCTGATGCTGCGTCGTATGGAGGATGTGGCTGGAAACAATGAAACTTTTGCATTGGAGAGATTGAACTGAGTGAGTTGAGGATTCATCCCAGCCTCTAAGTAAAGTTGTCAGACAGGCAAAAATACACACTGAGAAAGTCATACTGAGGAAAAGAACAGTAAGAGTTGGGTGTCATCAGCATAAAAAAAACGGGACAAGTGTGAACAGGTTAATACCTGATGTAATAGTAAAGGTCAGTGTTCTCCATCCAAATTGGCTGGTTGATGTAAAGGTGGGCGATATATACTCACTGGCCACTTTATTAGGTTCACCTGTAAAAATCTAATGCAATCCAATACAGCAGCTCTGCCATTAATTCTTGGTATACAATGTTTAAGTATTTAAGTTGTAACTGTCAGAAAGGTGAAAATTCTACTCCGTTTACTAATGAGGTTGAACTTGTTGAGTGGCCTTTTCTTATAACGCGCTCCTGTGCAAGTCCACCACCCACTATGACCTTTAGTAATAAATTATCGCCTTTCTGTTATAACATTGTAAAAGTAGAATTGTGGCAGAGCTGCTGTATTGGACTGCATTAGAGTGTACAGTTGTACCTAATAAAGGGGCCAGTGAGTGTATGCAGAATACATTTTTTGAGGTAAACATGTGGGTGTGTGCATCACAGGCTCACTAGGCAACACATGAAAAACATCTTCTGAGTCTCAGCATTAAATTATATACTTTTATATTATATAATATATCAAATTACATACTAATTATTAAATTATTTTTTAAATTATAATTAAATTATCATTTTAAAATATAATTAAATTATATTTATTTAATTTTTCTAATATTAAAAACGTTTTTTTAGGATAGAATAGTGCACAACTATAAACAGGTCTACATTCAATTTTAAATATAGTTGCATTACATAAACAATACTATTAATTATTGGCTATACAAAGTGTCATCCATATTTTCTTGATCCCATTTCATCCGGGGTCAAGATCGGCACCAAGATTGTCTTTGGTAGCTGGGATTTGATCCCATGGCCTTCTGCATCCCAACCCAATGCTCTACCACTGAGCCTCCAGGATACCTTTTAACCCTCAGAAGCCTTAAGGTCTTTTTGAAAAATTGTGCTCATGTGTATAGCAGGTCTTACATGTGGACAGTTTTTCCCAGAAAAAATTTCTCTGATTAACTCTGTCAGGGTTTGAATCTGCTACTGGATGATCAAAGAAGAAATGGAAGGAGCAGTCATAATCTATGAATCACACATTTGAAGAGCAAAGTCAAAATAGCATCCGTGGTGAAGAGGACTGCAGGCAAACACGACCTCATCGCATCCCATCTTCAGCTCTTCCCATTAACTTTTAATCTGAAATGGTGTGAAAATTCATTGCACTGTAATACTGCATGTTCCCTTCTCTGCTTCTTCTCTGATCTGCTCATAAAAATGTATAATTTCAGCTGTCACCACAGGAGAACTAAAGGACAGTATTAATGTATTCTGAAGAAATTGGAATGCATGAAGTCCTCGGAGCGTTGCCCACTAGAGCAAGTAGAACAAGCACTGTGATTACAGTACTTATTCCTTCAGGAATAATTCAGCACAATAGAAGCTTTCTGTGCTGCATTTACTTCTGATAAATCATATTTATAACGAGCTGCATGGTCTTTAAACATGATCCATCAGAAGACTTAGGCAGTCTGCAGGGAAGACTGCTTACAGAACAGCCAATAATGGCGCATTTAAATCAACCCAAAAGCAATACCACCAGAAACCAGGATACTGAAGTTTAAAGGACACTGCTGCTGACCTTAATCATGTGTTTTATGATGTTCCCCAAAGCCTGGTTGATCACTTTTTGCCTGACCACTTTAGTCTATCTGTACTTAAAATGTTCACACACAGGTGTAGATCTATTTTTATCCTCTGTGAGGAAGGCACTGCTTCAGCTTCGATAGCATGAAAAGACAGATATAGGTTTTTTTTGGTTTTTTTAATAATGCAATGTATTATTAAAGGGCAACACACTCAGACAAATCAATTGCAAACAACCTAATAAAATTAAGCACCGAAGCAAAAAAAGGGTGCGCCAAAACTCAGCTTAAGATGGAGGTCACACTCAGGTCAATGCTGTTAGAATCAAACCTGCAAAATGTGAGAATATCTGGCCTTAATTAAAGTTAAGAAGGTTACAAAGTTGTTGTTGTTGTTGTTGTTGTTGTTAAAATTTAAGAATTGTCTATTTTACATTTACTGAAAGATTCACAATTTTACCCAAACACTTAGAATAT
This sequence comes from Channa argus, assembly GCF_033026475.1. Lineage (NCBI taxonomy): Eukaryota > Metazoa > Chordata > Actinopteri > Anabantiformes > Channidae > Channa > Channa argus. Next base: position 1,193,736 of record NC_090219.1, read on the forward strand.
AATGTTATGTTATATACTAATTTTACCATACCAGCATGTAATTGTTTTATATTTACACTATTGAGTGGCACTTTGTTAACAGTTATCTTGTTGATTTTCTGGAAAGTTTACTCATTATTTCTTGGAAAGGATTTAGTTCTGTATGTATCCGCTAAAAGCTCTGTTGCCAATAGGTAGTAGTGTAACCTATAGAGATACTGTATTGTATTTTTGTGCCAGCACACAGTAGCTGACCAGTGAACTGGTGTTTTCCTGGGAGGAGAAGCAAAGTGAGAGTTTTGTAAAGGAGAATCCAGTGGCACACAGCAATCCTGGTGCCAAGAATTAGTGTTTTAATGAGGTCCACTGCCATTAGAAGCTTATTTACTTTAACTTGTTCTATTTGCCATAACATACCTTAAAATTGCATAACTTCTGTTAAAATGTTAACATACTAATGAGAAATAGTACAAATACAAAAACACACAGTTACCTACAATACTGGGTAACTGGGGCAAAAGCTGTGTGCTCTGTCTTTGTGGAAAGACATTTAGCCAAAGTAAGAACTGGATATATATTTAATTACAGGGAGCATTGATGCTGTAGTTGTCACGATCCTGGTCCCTGAGTTTAGTTTGTCTCTGTTTCCCACATCTTCACTTCTTTTTCCAAGCTTTTGTTTTATAGCCCCTCAGCCTCAGCCTTCCCTGTGTGATGAATAATCTGGTGCACCACCCTGATTATTATTACAGGGCTACCACCCTGTTTCCATTGGTGCCAAAGGTGTGCCTGACAAAGCTGGCCACAAAAATAAAATAAATGTATATGTTTGAACTTTGGGATCATCCCTCAGTCTTTTTCATTTCATCTCAAATTTCTCAGTTTTCAAGAAAATGCTTTTGTCATCATGTTATATGATGGGACATTGGTAGATGGATTAGAAAGAGACTGAGAAACCATTATCAGCAGCAAGTAATACAAGCATGATATTAGTGATCTCCCTCAACTAATACTATAAGACTCCAAAATACTCTTATAAGTGCTGTATGTTTGTGGAAAGTGATGAAGTAGTTATTCTAACTTTCTCCACAAATAACGATTGGATTACGACTCCAAAGAAATTGGGATGATGTGTAAAACAAAAATAAAAAGAGAATTCATTGATTTGCAAATTGCATCAAACTATATTTTATTCACAATAGAACATAAACAACACATCAGATGTTGGAAATGAGACATTTTAACATTTTATGTATAATTTTAGCTCATTTTGAAAAACTTTCTGTAAATGTCTGGGGAGTGAGGAGACCAGTTGCTGGAGTTTAGGAGAGGAATGTTGTTTATTCTTGTCTGATGCAGGATTCTAGCTGCTTCGTTTTGTGATACACCAAATGTTTTCTATTGGTAAAAGGTCTGGACTGCAGGCAGGGTAGTTCAGCCCCTGGACACTTCTCTTGTGAACCCATGCTGTTTTGATGGATGCAGTATGAGGTTTAGCATTGTCCTGCTGAAATATGCAAGTCCTTCCCTGAAAAAGCCGTTGTCTGAATGGGAAATATGTTCCTCTAAAACCTCTATTTACTTTCCAGATGTGTAAGCTGCCCATGCCATAGGCTTCTTCTTTGCATAATACAACTTCGACTTACATTTCCGCATTGGTTTCTGGAAGTATTTCTGAGCCCATGCAGTGATATCCAGAAGAGAGTCATGACTCTTTTTAATGCAGTGCTGCCTGAGGGCCTGAAGATCACACGCATCCAGTTTTGACCTTCGGGCTTGTCCCTTATGCACAGAAATTCCTCCTGAATCGATGAATCTTATATATAATCTCTTATATAATATTATATACTGTAAATGGTGAAATCTTCACAAATGTACACTGAGGAAAACATTTTTTTGAAATTGTTCTACAATTTTTAGATACAGTTTTTCACAGATTGGTGAACCTCTGGTCGTCTTTACATTCAAGAGGCTTTGTTTCTCTGAAATGCTCCTTTTATACCCAGTCATGTTATTGCCAATTAACCTAATTAGTTTTATTTTATTACTTTTTCAGCCTTTTCTTTCTCCTTTTCCAACTTTTTTGTTGCTGCCATCAAATTCAAAATGAGCTATTATTCTTCATGAAATTATAAAATTTCTTAGTTTCAACGTCTTATATGTTCCAAAAAAAGTCAGAATTTTATTAGGGTCACTGTTGGTTTATTTTAACCACAACTGGCAAGTTATGGTGTTTCTGTGTTACACATTAGCAGAAGTGAAGGAAGTTCACGAATTAAAGTTAAACCAATTAAAGGCAGATGCTTGCCTAAAAAAGTACTCAAGCAGAAATCCATCCAACCATCAATTATTGTAGTGACTTGTTTAAAGGTCAAAGGGGTGCTCGAGCTGATCCCAGCTCTCACTGGGTGAACAGCGGGATACACTCTGTACAGGTAACCAGTCTATCTCTAACTCAAAGAAAGATACAACTATTTACACTCATCACTAAACCTAAGAGCATGTGTTCAGACTGTGGGAGGAAGATGGTATACTCAGAGGAAACCAATGCAAGCAAAGGGAGAGCTCCACACAGAAAAGCCCCTTCCAATTTGATGAAATTTAAACCAGAGGTCATTTAACCATGATGATTTTCTAACTCTAGCAGCACAAGTACCACTTCAAATTCTTTATTCCAATTTTAAAAAAAAAAAGTGTTAAAGTTTACTTAAAAATTCAAACAGTATCACTGTAAGAAAGCAGTATATTTCCAACTGCATTTGACACATTTTCAAACAGCATCAAATTCATGATGCTGTTTGAAAATGTGTCCAAGAAATCTGGACAAGACCTAAAGAGGGAAGTAAAGGGAATGCAAATCTCAGATTATATAAATAAAAGAAGAGACAAAGGTCTTTTGTTACTAAAATCCCTAAAAATCGGCATCTGCAAAAAAATATCTACTAACTAAACCTGTAAAATAAACAAAATTGTGTAAAAAGTATAATATTTCTGATTTCATTGTAGTGGAGTAAAGGTACCTCATAATTGTTCTTAACTGGAATTCTTAGCAACAGTTCGTATAGTCATGTTTTTGGGATTTCCAACAATGACACGAGTGAATAATTGCTGATGCAGTAATAGAGTGAGAAAGTTGATTTTTGGGTGGGTGGATGGATCAGAAAATACAGAATGTTAATCTTATGTTCAATGTTCTTTGGCCCTTCAGTCACAAAAAGGAAAAAAGTGTCATATTCTGTTGCTGAAAATGTTGTATCATTCAGTTAATGAACATTTCCTGACTTTGCAGAAACATTTTCTCTAAATGACTTACAGAAGTACTGCGTAAACAGAATTTGGAAAAGACAGGGTTGGGCCATAATTAATAGATGTAACCCATCTGACAGTTAAGTAAGATCAATTAAATTATTCCATGTGGTGTTCTTTCCCTTTAAGAATTACTCCATTTACTTTTTTTAGAGTTCCATTTACTCTGGAATCTCTTGTGTCTACATTTTCACTACAGATCTGACAAAGACTGCCTCCAAACAACATTAATGGTTAATAGAAATTCCTTTTATATTCAAAACCAGTATAGTACAGCATGCACCTTTGATAATTATCTTCAGCATCTTTGTGACTTCTGTGTTCTTTGTTTCCAGATAACACTATAAACTGTTGTTTAATCCGCTGATGAATCTTAATGCAGTACAGTATCTAATTTAGCAACAAATTATCTAAATACAAGATATTGAAATATAAATGTCCTGTTTAGCTCAGCACTTAATTTATTGACCACTGTATACAATGACCACAAAAGAATGTCACATTTGATATAACGGTGGTCTAGCACTCTTTGGGAATAGAAGATTTCCCTGGCCTTGCTTCTACGTAACAAGTAGCACACCAGCACGGCCAAATATAGTGCACCTATTAACATACAATTGTGTTTTTTGCCATTTGATTTAGACATGTGGAAGGAAAGTTGAAATCAATACAGTCTTCCCTTCTAGGTATCCTCCAAGACTGACTTGGCTCTTTCTTATTGTGGCTGTCCAAGCATCCAATCTGTTTTCCATTTGAGTAAAATAGCTTTCATGTGCTCTTGGCCTTGGAAGTGCTGCATGTCACAACCTGTTATTACCTTGACTAGGGGTTGGGGTGGGTGATCTTTGAGCATCTTTTCCACCGGCTAACTTGTAAGTGACATAGCATTGATTGCTGTCTGTACAGTGAGGAGGTAATTTTGAAATGTGCTGCATCAACCTTAACTTTAAAACTAGCCCACTTAAACCTGACACCAGGTTCTCATTTCATTTGAGCATCCTGGGTCTTTTCTAAAACGCCTCTCTCTCCCTCCACTGAACTACTTTGAGTTTTAGAGCACTGCAGATTGAATGACCTCTCCCTGCCACAGCAATTTCTACTGCAATCTCTACTGGAAATTAGCTCCTGGAGTTGTGTAATGTTTAACACTATTCCAGGGGAGCAATAAGTGGCGTGTGCACCAAAGATAAGTGATCCTTTACTGTTAGCACAGTGTTGCACACTAGACTTGACATATGTCTAGTTTTACAAAGTCATAGGGTTTTATCTTACGAAGCAAGCAACTAAAACAAATATACCAATGGAATTATTTTAACAATTTCAGCCAGAGATTACCTTGTTTTCTGCATCTTATTGTCTTCATTCACATAATACACTAGTAACTTAGTATAAAATTTCCATAAATTTGGAGAAATGAAACAACATTTTCAAAGAAATTAACATTATGCTGGTTAGTTTTATTAAATGACTACAAATTTTAGTCAGTACCTGATTTTTTCCGTGATATAAAGGGTTTTACATATTCATATTTACATAAACAGTATTCTATATGTATCCGTGCACCCTGCTCTGATACAAAGTCACCTTACATAATGTTCATAACAACATCATATTAGTGGTATCACATGTACCAGACGGAGCTTGGAAAAACTTGGTTTAGTTATTAAGTGTTGCAGAAAAAACTGAAACTGACATCTCTCTTATCATTTGAAGATTTTAAAAGACTATACTCAATTATTTGTAGCTCCGTGTGTAATTGTTTCTCTTAATTCAAAACTGTTGTTAATTTGTTTGTGTAAAAGTTTCTGTCTGTAAATGTCAAATCAATGCAACTCATTGCACTTCTTAACTTTGTCAAAGTAAACAGCTAAAAAAAGGGTACAGTTTGGTGGTGCAGAACAAGAAATGTACATTTTTGCCACTGACACATTTTTCTTGTCAATTCTCTTGCTGAAATTATATGAAATACTAAATATTCACAAAGTGTGTAGTGTCCTTTCTTCATATGCAGTTGCTTTGGAAAGTTAGATCCCCATGCTTTTTGCGAAAAAGTTACTTTCACTTTGTAATTACTTTGTAATAAGGAGTTATTTTTTCTATCTGAAATAAAACTTACAGCACAGTTTAAATTTACAAAAGTTAGGGCTCCGAATACTTTCCAGGGCAATTAACTGTGAGGAACTAGTTAAGCTTGGTTTATGTTTTTGTATTAAATATACTGTAGGTATCATGTGCTGCACATCTACACTGTAATGTCATCGACAATCATTTGTAATACACCAAAAAACTCAAAGGTACAGTGAGTGAAACACTAAAAACCAGTATAAATGCTCACAACAGTGTAGGCCACTTGGCATAAGCTTTCAGTAGATTCAGTGCAGAGAGATAAATGAAACTTTGCCTTGAGAGTCCTTGGTGACTCTACTACAAACCAGAAAGCAGCCTTGTGCATCCGTTTTCCTTACAAGTTCTGTACATAGCCTCTTCTTTTGCCAAGAGTCCTGTTAGGCCTCCAAATGTTAACCGGGTACCCAGTGCCTCCAGGATAAATGCTTAAGGGACCTCAGAGCTACAGCAGTCTCCAGAGGTCTCTAATCACCTAATGATGTGCCACTGCCTAGTTATCCTGGGGAGGTATAGAATAAGAATAATGAACCACACTGTCAAAAAAGATACTGAAGCTTGATTTTCAGGTGATAATGTCACAGTCCCTGGTTTTGGACTTGTTTTGTATAAATTGATTTCCTGTTTTTGGCTTTTATTTTTTTGCTCCTCCTGTTTTCCTTTCTGTGCGTCTGTTTAGTGTCTTTATCGTCCTCGTTTTGTCATAATTGGTTTCATCTGTTCCCCAGTCTATTTATACCCAGCTTTCCTCTCCTGCTTACCCTGTACACCTGTGGATTACCCCTTTGGACTTTGCCCTCTTGTGCCCACCTGTTTCTTCAGTTTCGGTCTGAGGTTTGGTTTTCTGTTTATTTCAGTGTTTAGTGTTGTTCCTAGTTCTCCCTGCGTGTTTGACCCTTGTGAAATGTTTGAGTGTTTGTCTGTCCCTTTAGTCTGGCAGTGCCCTATGTTTGTCCCTGTTTGCCGTCCCTTAGTTACTGAGTTTATTCCCTGCACCTTTATTAAGCTTATATTACCCCTCCAGAGTGTTTAAGTTGATGTTCTGTTTACTGTACTTTTTCCCGTCCTCCTCACGGAGTGATTTTCTGTTGTTTCCTTTTCTTTAACTAAACCTTAATTTATTATAAACCCTTCGCTTGCCGTCTACTCCTTTTTTGGGTCCTACCAAAATTAAAGAAACACTAGAGAAAGTGTGACAGCTAATTGTAATTTAGATTTATCCATTGGATTCCTGTGTGTGTGTGGACAGAGACAGCGATTCAGTGAGGACATCTCGTGGAGACTGTGTTTCTCTACTAGGACATTTTTAGCTTTAACAAGACTTTGGATCTATGTTATCATCTATGGATGTGGGGATGATTGGGGAATAGTGCAGCTGGTGGGGGTGCCTACCTGAAGAGCTTCTGTTTTAGAACTATTAAGCAGCAGGACGCTTTGCCTCATCCATGCATATATCTCCTCCAGGTAGCAGGTGAGCCATATGACACTGGCAGAAAGGGTGGAGGATGGGGTGACCTTAATGTATAAGGATGTGTTATCAGCATAGCAGTGGAATAAGATTTCATGCCTCCTGATGATACGACCAAGGGGAGCATGAAAATGGTCAAGAGGGTTGGACCAAGGACTGACCCCTGGGGGAAACCACAGGTGACTGAGTGGGGCCGGGATTTAGCATCACCCAGAACTACAAACTCAGTCCTTCCCGTGAGATATGAGAGGAACCAGAGGTGGGCAGTCTCGGAGATTCCGACATAGTGCTGATGATGGCTGATGATAGAACTGACAAAGTAGACGTCAGCCGATCACCCGTCCTCACTATGTAATTTGTCACTTGATTGATGTACAGGGCAGCCAATCTGACATCTGATTTTTTTTCGGACACATGGATCACCACGGATGCATACAACGGCACCAAGTGCTCCAAAACTCTAGCATGCTAGCGAGATAGCCTCCCGACTATGCATCGGTGGCTGATTCTATTCAGTGCAAGTCATCACAGTAAGGGTGGGATTCTTGAGATAAGGCCTGATGAGAACTGTTTTTAGGAAGGGTGGGACATGACCAATTTGTAGAGATAGATTTATGATGTTTGTCATTAGAGGACTAATGGAATGATTGTGAGCTTTGAACAAGGGGGAGAAAAAGGTGTTTAGGGGGCAGGTGGATGGTTTGGATTTGCAGATGATGTGCTCAAGCTCCTGCTGCATAGTGAGGGAGAAGTGTGATAATATGTGAAATGACCTCAGTAGGTTTGTCATTTATTGGAATGGGGCTGTTTGATGATAATGGGAGAGACAGATATTGTCTATTTTGGATGTGAAGAAGTCAATGAAACTATTGCAGTAAGCTGTGTAATTATTATTTGTGGTTTGAGAAGGTAGATGATGGTTGAAAAGAGTTTTTAGATTTTTAATGAGTTTTGAGTAGTAGTCTGATATAGCCTTAGATGTGTAAAGATCAACCACCCCTTGGATCATCTGACTACTATAGCATAAGGTTCAGTTAACATCTGTAAAACTATGGTCAAAGGATGTCGTTTAGCCACTCTGAGTCAGACCAGAATGTACTGATTGGACTCTTTGTCTCCTTCAGTGTAGAAAATTGGAATTATAGAAGGTATTGCTGTTCATGTAAAAAAAAAAAAAACATGAAATTTAGAAATAATTTATTAAGTGTATGGAATGACATGACAGTTGTAACAGTTATGAAAGACAAAAGTGAAAGAGTTTTCCAGTTGGACTGAGAAGAGAAAGTTAGTAAAATTAAATACGAAATGTTTTCCACTGCACAAGTCATCATTGTGCAGAATGTTGAGCAAATGTTGCAACAAGGGCAACATAAGGTCATATAATTGTGCCACTGGCAAAAGTTAGGTCTCCTAAGATTATCAGTGATTTTAGAGCTGTGGCCGTAACATCACTGCTTGTGAGGGGATTGGAAAAGTGAAAATGAAGCTGATGGAACTGGTGGGTAATTCATTGGAACTGCTGCAGTTTGTATACCGAAATGTCTGCCTGTCTGCTGCTGTTGGAGTTCTCCTCTACTTGTAATCATATTCAGCCTCATGTTTTTATATATATATATATATACATATATACATATATACATATATATATATATATATATATATATATATATATATATATATATATATATATATATATATATATATATATATATATATATATGTATGTATATATGTATATATATGTATATATATATATATATATATATGTATATATGTATATATGTATATATATATATGTATATATGTATATATATATATATATATGTATATATATATAGTAGAATCTCAGCAATTGTTGGTTTTAATTGTCTCTAAATTGGTTTTGGACCCAACTCGACCTGCCAATACAATATCTGAGCCATAATTAAATACAGGCTCAGAGCTGCAGCTGCACAGTGAATGCAGCTCACGGAAAATGCTACTGAATGGCAAGAGACAATACAGAAATTATAAAAAAATGAACTTATGCACTTGTTGTACACTTGGAGGCAACACCTTCTTAATTTTAGTGGATTGTGTTCATGTGTAACCCTGTAATAGACTGGTGATCTCTCCAGGGTGTTTACACACTCCCCAGCCAGTGGGAGGTGGAAACAGCTCCAGCCCCGTTACCATAAGCAGTTAAGAGAACGGATGGATCGATGGCTTTCCTTTTGTCCAGAATAAACTCCATGATACTTTTCCCATATCTTACTCACTCCAGGTACAGTGCATTTGTTGTTTAAATATGAGTAGTATATTCAAGATTTCTAATATTCCAGCCATCCATTATCTGTGACTGCTAATCCTGCAACTTGGAGTGACCAATTAACCTATCATGCACGTCTTTGGACTGTGGTGGAAACCAGAGTAGAGTAACTGGAGTAAACCCATGCAAGCATGAGGACAACAAGCACACTTAACATAGAAAGGCTGCAACTAACATGTAGATTCAAAATAGGGACCTTCTAGCTGGGAGCAGCAACGTGGTGGATTGGGTAGCGCTGACACCTCAAAACCTGTGGCAAGTGGCAGATCTGCATCCCAGACCGACCGTGCCCTTTCTTTGTGGAGTTTACATATTCTCCCCGTGCTTGCCTGGGTTTCCTCGAGTTACTCCAGTTTCCTCCTACTGTTCAAAGATTTGCAGGTGTGTATTTCTCTGTGATTATCTTTACATGGACTTAAGTAACCGTGGTACTCAGAGAAATCAGCTTTCTCGGGTAATTGGGGAAAAGTGTTTACACTCACTTAAGTAACCTGGTTAGGGGAAATCCCTGCATGCAGCAGAAGAGTAACCTGACTTCTCCTCCACCTTGGACTTATTTAAAAGCCTGGCGCACAGCCTTTAACTGTATAATGATGGGAAATGCTTCTTTTTGAGTTTTCTCTCTTTCTATGTGTGCCTGTCTTTGTGTGTTCGTGTCAGCAGAGGGACAGCACAGGGAAGACAAAGGAAAGCCATATGGCGCTGATACACAACAGAGTGAATATTAAAAAGCCATGAGGGAAAGTGGCTTTTTTAGACTTCCACATGACACTTTATGTAATTAAAATTAAAAATGTTTAGTTTTAAAATGAGGCAGCGTTGCCCCGTTAACGCCGATTAAAGCCGATTAGAAATCTGGTTACGCCAATACATGGCAGAGTAATCTGCATTCCCTGACAGAAATCTACCTGGGAAAACCAGCTTTCCCGTATACATGACCCCTCTACTTGTACAGTAAACATGGCCTGTGTTGGCTTTCTCCAGTTGTCAGCTGGCGACCTCTTCGCCTCTCGCCCTGACAGCTGGGATAGCCTCCAGCCTCCCAATGACCCACACAGGATAAGGGGTTACAGATAATGGATGGACCTTCTATTTGCTGAGTGGCAGCCTTAACCACTCCAACACCATGCTGCCCGATCCATCTATAAATAAGGAATGATACTTTTTTGACACTTCATCTATCTTTTGTATTTAAATATTTAAAATACATGCTTTCAAATACGGAATGGAGATGAAGAGGAGTATAAATTAACGTGACGAACCAAACTAGTGTATGACAGGAATGTAAAAGTGCACTAAATAGTGATTTCCTGCCTTTTGGTAAGTTGTCATGTGGTGTCTTCAAGAACAAAATGCTCAATTTGTAACATTAAAATCACTGCCTCCAGAGCTGTCTGAGTACCCATTTTCTTATATGGCTGTGAAACCTTGGCACGTTATAACCTTAGAGCGACCTGCAGTGCATGCTTGGCCTCTTCTGGTGTCATTGTGTGCTTCTTACAGAGATCCTGGCAGCGACTAACGGCTACTGAAGAGACGCCAGCTACAGCACCAGCTTCATTGTGATAAGGATGCCCGAACGCAGCTTGCCATAAAAAGTGCTGCATTAAGGACAGCAGCAAGCAAGAGGGAAAAAGAAGTGCTGTAAAGACCAAGTGAAGTCTTGTCTTGAAAAATGCAAGCTGACAGCTGAGCACAGGGGACAGAAACACCTGAAGGTGTCACAGCTTTACTGGAGTGCTCATTGGTCAAGGAGGTCAGGACAGTCAAAGGACAGCAAAAGGATAAGGAGACAGCAACATTTACATGTGGACAGGACAAGCACTCATATGCCCAACATGGAATTAAGTTATGACACTTTGGCTCTGGCAAAGGTCTCTCTAAGGATTACTTTGAGAATTATTGAAAATCCTTCAGTTATTTTTACTCTTTGTTGAGTTCAATTAGGAGAATCTAGGACAAAACTTGCTTGGATAGTGCAATTTGTAGAAATGGCAGGACTGAAGTGAAAGATGCCGGAGGAAGTCATTACACACATTGTAATTAACAGCTGGAACTGAATTATGTCTTCCATATCTTCAGAATTCTCAATTTCATGGTGAGTTGAGATACAGAGCGCATAAAAAAAATATTCGACAGTATACCGCACCAGAAACACAGGAAGCTGTTTATTAATGACTCAGGAAACACAGTGGCTTGCAGTAAAATATAGCCTCTTTAATATCACATTTCTTAATTAATTTGACTAGTTCAGTGATGTCTTAAAAAAATACCTTGAGAATGAGAAAATAGGCCAGACATTTTACTTAAAATCCAAACAGATATGGCATTTTTTTACAAGAAATCAGTGGTTAAATAAGTTTCTGCTGCATGCCCTATAATTTACATATATTACATACTGTAAATGAAAATGGATTCCTGATAAAACAGACCAAGAGTAAAAAAGTTCGCTGAGAGAGCCTGTAGAAATATTTTGTAAGAGCCTGTGGTAAAGACTGATTAGTTTACAGTCTTGTAAAAGTTAGCACCCCCTCTTTAAATTCTGTTTTTTGCGTGTGTGCATTTAACAACTTTTGATCATAGAAGATCACTTGTTGAACTGTCCTTGCGCAAGACACTGCTCCCTGTGATTGTGACTGCACTTTGAGTGCCAGTAGGTGGAAAAGCGTTATATAAATATATTATAAGTGCAGACCATTTTCACCACCAAAACAAATGATTCAGTAGCCTTTAGATCCATCTTTAAAAGCAATAATCATCATTTGATAGTGAATATGAGGTATTTCTGCTGACCATTTTTAACAATTGAGAGAAGAAGTTTCCAGTCTTTTCCACGAGGAATCAGTAGTGTTTATTATGCTGTTCACTCCCAGATTTCATTTATTACACAGACTTACATTATATCAATGATCAGATATGGTACAGTTTAACCAGCCCACAGATATTCCAACAGTTGCTGCACAAACATACATCACCCTCCTGTTAATTCTACCTTTGACAGCATATTTATGGTGATATTAATCATTATTATTAATTAGTGCACACAGTGTAACGTAGTTTATTATTGGTTTGTTTTGGTTTATTGGTTGTTTATGAAGATTAACCTATTCACTGTTTTTCTCACAAACTACAGTCTTTCATGAATTCCTTGAGTATGTCCTCTTGTAAAATATGGCTAAAATACCAAAGTCTGATCTAGTGCGAAACAAAATATAGTTATTGTTGTCACCAAATGGGGGTGCAGTTACAACAGATGCTCACCTCCACCTCCATATATTGGGGTGCTATTTTAATAAATGGTATAGTAACTGTGTATTTCAGCAACCATATAGTTACTACTTGCATTTCACAGTCAGATTATTAACACAAAACCCCTTATAATAAGATTTTATTGACATTTTATCAAATTAAAGTTGTTAGCATAAAAATGTGATTCTTAAAACAGTGCAGAAGGTACATCTTTACTAAATGCAAGATTATAATACTACAATAGTAATCATTTTTAAGCTTCTACAAAGGTGACATTTTGAAAGCTGGAATTTTGCTTGGAACTGTACCTCTACACTGCGTTAATGTGACTTTAGTAAATGATTTGACTATTTCTTACTCCACTGGGGCAAAAGATCTATATGGGTCTTCTGACTGAATGAATTCAGCTTCTCCTCCATATTCTCCTCCCTCTCTGTGTTGATGGAGGTGGTGACCAAAATTGTAAAAACATTGTAAGACATTTTCATATGCACCTTTACCCATAATTTAGACTTAGTTTGTGTCTGGCTGTATTTCAAGAAATTTGATTCCATGGAAACTGCTGTTGCACTGATAAATTTTTCCATTTTTTTTTAATCATATGTCTGTTTTGTGCTAAAGAATGCACATATACTGTATCTGTAAATTTACCTCCTGTATTATTTCTCTCCTACTGTATTTTCTATAGTCTTCATGGTCACACAGCAGAGCTGTGTTAAAAAAGCTAAGCCATCAGTAACTCAGAATGCAGCAATAAAGGGCTGTGCATGTACATGAGATGTACATGCACATGTGATCACGTGATCCCTCCACTTGCTGTGTGCTATCTGAAAGCACATATCTCTACAGTACAACAATGGATCGAGACCTCTACATGATGCATTCCATTTCCATAATAGATGCAGTTTGGTTTCCTTGATTGGTGGCTGTTGATGTTTTAATATGAAACACAGTAATCATTATAGCCTAATTTTGTACAAACTAAACAATTCCAAGCAGCAACAGAACCCACTACAGGACTATAGAAGTATTTCTGTAACAACAAACATGAATAGAGGTGCAGTCATACACCATTTTTGGTAAATGGTCTGCACTTATATAGCGCTTTTCTACCTATTGGCACTCAAAGCGCTTTACACTGCTTCTTATTTACACACACACATTCATACAGCTGCTATGCAGCTGGCCAACACTCACCGGGAGCAACTAAGTTGGGGTTCAGTGTCTTGCTCAAGGACACTTCGACATGCGACATGCCGGGGATTGAACCAACAACTGTGAGATTGATGGACAAACGCTCTACCTTCTAGCGCCACAGTCATAGTACTGATGCCTATCACTATTCCTTACTCTATATAGCATATGACAGACAATAACCAAACTACATCAAGTTGGTGACCTTAGGGATAGTATAGGCTTAAAGTAGACATCCTAAAAAGATCCAAAACAGTGTAATAAATAAGGACATGTGCCGTGATTTTTGACATCTGACAAAGATTAAAAAGGAAAGTTTTTGTGATGCCTTGTAAATGATGCATTTGCATATTAGCACCTGACACGAATTAGATCTTAAGAACACACGTTTGCACACAGCAGGACAACCTTGGGGTGTCTTTGATCCACTTTGATGTGTGTACCGTAAGTACAAATGAACAAGTCTATGTTTTATTTATTTATTAAAATCTTTTTTATAAAAAGTAAAAATAACTTCCTACAGAAAAAATGTAGAGCATTATTGGCAAATGTGGTACTTTGATTACACAGAGCACTCTGTGCAAAAAATAAACAACAAAGTCATGTAATGGAGGAGGAGCCAAGCCATTTATAACTTTGAATGTAATTTAATAATAATAATAGTAATAATAAAATTCTCAAAGCTAAGAAGTTGATGTTTCTCTAGTACTCTACACTGATGATACTGGATTATTGGGTTATTTTTATCCAGAATTTTTTGAGTTTGTTTACAAAGTTTAAAATAAATATTGTAAATATTTTAGCTGCATTCATAGTCAAACTGTTTTTAATTTGCCTATTTATTTAATAGTTTAGACCTTTTTGTAATATGTTTTCTAAAGTTCAGTTGTGGAACAAATAAAATAAGTACTCCACCAAGAGTTCTTAAAAAGCAATACAAAGTTACTAAGTATTTTAAACACTAATTTCTAAACTGAAGTTGATAAACTGAATGTACAAGTTTAATATTTTTTTTTTTTTGCCACATCAGCCTAATAAGTAAGGTGTCTTCACAAATCTAAAATTTAATTCATGTACAGGTTTGAGGAGAGAACCACTATAGATACCTGATTTCTAAATGTTTACTTTGAAAAATTATCAACATTCATTTAATTTCTTCTATTAAAAATTTCCTTTTTAGTAGCAATTGCTAAATAACTACTGTTGGGTTTTAAGTGAAACTTGTTGAAAAAGAAGAAATATTTACTGTGAACTAATTTCATCATTGTGCTGTAAACTGCAAAAAAAAAAAAACCTTGCAAAGTTATTATTAATTAAAAGACAAAGTTCTGCTTCAATATAGACACTAAGAAACTATATGTACTGACGATTGCATACATAATAATACATCAGCATTTGTAGTTGTATTTTTTATCAGGAATCTCCTGCAAAATAACTAAAGTGGTCAGATAAATGTAATGTAGTAAAAAGAAAAAGATATTATTTTGTGCTGAAT
This sequence comes from Channa argus, assembly GCF_033026475.1. Lineage (NCBI taxonomy): Eukaryota > Metazoa > Chordata > Actinopteri > Anabantiformes > Channidae > Channa > Channa argus. The sequence goes on from NC_090219.1 coordinate 1,208,859, forward strand.
TGTAGTATGTAGTAGTAAAACAAAATGGAAGTACTTCAGTAAAGTATAGTTTCCTCCTAATAATAATTAAATAGCGTATTGAGTAAATGTAATTAGTTAAATTCCACCTTATGAAAAGAGGTTATATCACTGAGCTTCAGCTGCTGCTGTGAGCAAAAGCTACAAAGTGGAACTTGAGTTTGTCACACACACACACACACACACACACACACACACAAAACACACACACTGAGAATAAGAAGTTGAATCAGTACAGTAGCTGATAATGTTTCTCCATGTCTCTACCTCTAAAGTGAGTAACGGATTGACATGGTGGCAGTGGTGCTGAGACTGTCCATGTTTGAAATCACTCCTATTTCATACATTGCTAGTTTGCAGAGAACATCAGTAATCACAAGGTAGAGAGTAATTAATCTAATCCACAGGGAGGAAATAGAGTTTAATGTGCCAGAAGCACTGTGATAAACAAGTTGGGAGAAAGCAGGTAAATGACATCACATCATTATATAACCTTGAATGCACTGACCCTCAAACTGATTTTATGTAAGAGAGTGACATATGTGACTAAGGCACATTTCTGCTTTGATATCTACGTGAATTTTCACACTGTTTGACATGTTCTTCAAAAAAATAAATAAATAAATAAACATTTAAACAGACATCAGCGCCAAAAACAGCCATGGAGACAGTCTGTGAAAGGACTGTGGCTGACAAGCTCATGATTTGTAGTTTTCCTGCTTTTCTGACCCCACAGTTAATTGTCACACTGCCATGTAAGAATCATATTGAGTAATCAATTCAGCCACAACATTAATACCACTAATGTAGTAGAAATGGGTCAACATGGGCACCCTGACTGGTCAGTGGCTGCAGGAGCAAAACTTAAATGTCTTTTTGAAGGAAGATAAACGTAATGTTGACATCCATATAATAGATGGCACAGGTAAAACTAAATGTCTCCCACCTTGCACCTGGACATAGACTGTGTAAACAGTTTAATTCATTGCAAACTAGCAGAGCAAATTATATAATTACAATATCTGGACAGTAGTTTATGACCATTCAGGAAAGACCTTAGGAGCCTTGGCATGTATTGATTTTCTTTTTATTGGTTTTTTCATCTCTGTCACTCCAATGTGACCTTAACTAACTTAGTAGCTGAAGTTGTGACTACATGGCTTTAACACTGTCTGTTCTGGTTGTTTCAATGATTCTAAAAACATTCTTGGGGTAATGTAAGGGTCAGCATTGTTTAAAATCCTTTGAGGTTTTCAAGACAGTGTTCAATGCATTTGGAATTAACTAAAACTGGCATAGTTTTACCTACAGCAAAGTTGAAAGACAACTGACAAAATGGCGCCGGGGTGTGTGGCTCGCCTCTGTCGCTCCTAACTTTGTTTGTGCTGTTTTTGACTCTTGTATTTCATAATGTCAACTCTCTGTTGGTGTACAGTCGCCAAATGTTAGTAGATCTTATGCCATCTGCAAACAATCGAGTGTGGGTCACGCAGGATGGACATAAATCGTTGCCCTCATTATTGTCAGGAATTCCAGTGAACCTTGGCCCTCCATGTAAGAAATGCTAATGTTGCAGCTGTAAGCGCGGTTGGAGACTGCTTAAGGCCTATTTGGTTAATTCTTCTGTTACCTCTCTGGCTAAGTGTGGAATGGTTCATCACCTATTTCCCTCCCTGGAACCTGTCAAGGGTTGGTTGGTACTGATCGTCGTCTCTGATGAGCTGTTTCAGCCCCGCCGCCCATTCTCTCCTCGGCCGCGTCAGCATGGAGTGAATCTGTGGATCCTGCGATCTCTTGGGTGGGCTCCTTGGTCGGTTAACACCCCGGCTCCTACCAAGTTTGGCCTAGTGAATGCCAGATCGCTGGCAAACAAAACTTGTCCTTAAAGATTACTTTGTATCCAGTGGATTGGACTTTTTCTGTGTGACCGAGACATGGCCAAATGCCGGTGAGTCCAGCGTATTCATGGAACTCTTGCCTCCCGATTTTTGTTACTTTAACTCACCGTGCACGTCTGGTCGAGGCGGAGGAATAGCAACAGTTTACCGGAGTGTGTATAAGTGCAAACAGCTTTTGCTGTATATCTCTTTCAGCAGCTTCGAACTTTGTTTATTCGAGCTGGGCTGCTCTCACCTTGTGCTATGTGCTGTGATCAATAGACCACCAAAATACTATAAGGATTTTATAAATGACTTTGCTGACTTCCTGGCTGAGGTCATGCACGAATATGATTGGGTTCTTCTTGTTGGTGATTAATATTCATGCCCGTTGCCCAGACAAACCTATGGTTCATGACTTTTTAAATCTTATTGACTCTTTTAATTTGGTGCAGTCCGTGTCTGGACCCACGCAAAAGCGTGGACACACACTTGATCTGGTCTTTTCATATGGCCTCCCTGTTTTTTAATCAGGAGGTTTGTGATGCAGTGTTCTCAGATCATATGCCTGTGACTTTTAACATTTCTTTGCCTTGTAACGCTGTTAAAAGTCGCGCTCCGGCTCAGCTCTCATGTTATTGATCCCTCCACTGCTGCTCAGTTTTCAGTCCTTTTCAGTCAGACCTGCTTCTGAGTGCACCAAAAAATAAACGTAAGCTAAGAGGAGACTGAGCTTTAGCAGTTCCTGGTCCAAAACTTTGGCACGAGCTGCCGTTGCACATTAGACAGGCCTTATCCTTACCTGTTTTTAAATCCCTTCTTAAAACCCACTTGTTGTCATTGGCCTTTGACACAGCGGTTGATAATATGTTATCTGTTTGTTGTATTATTCTGTTTGATTTATTGTTATCACACATTTTATGCTATTGTATACTTATTTTTTAACCTGTACAGCACTTTAGTCAACCTAGTTGTTTTAAAGCGCTTAACAAATACAGTTACAAGTTACAAAATGAAAAAGGAAAACAAAATAAAATTAGTAAAGGTTGCTTAAAAATGAACAGAACAAATGTAATGTTGTTAATTCCAGGACAGGGAGACTCCTTCAACACAAGCGCTACAGAAGCTTGATGGCTACGTATCTGTATTCGAGAAGAAGTGACATCAGGATCAGATATCCTATTTTAAATTAATGGCGTATTTGATCATCTACAAGTGTCTGTGTCATGCAATAATCATTTGAGGTAACAATGTCTGTGGTTTAGAAAAGAAATCAATCCATGGGAAATTCTAGTGAATCTTAAAGTAAATGGTCTGCACTTACCTAACGCTTTTCTACCTATTGGCACTCAAAGGGCTTTAAACTGCTTCTTATTCACCGGCTCCTCTGGTCACATGGGAGCGAACCAGCAACTGCAGGATTGGTTGACAACAGCTCCACCTTCCTGCATGGTCCCAAAGTTAAATTTGACAGGGGCGGCATGGTGGAAGAATGGTTAGAGCTGCTGCCTCACAGCTAGAAGGAAAGGCTGCAGCCTGCCAGTTTGCATGTTCTCCCTGGTCTTGCATGAATTTCTTCCAGGTACTCCTACCCCTAGGTGTGAATGTGAGTGTGAGCATTAACTTAAACAGGACAAACTGTTACAGATGATGGATAGATGGATGATTATCCACTCTGAAACCAATGTAGCCTTTATTAAAATGAAGTATAGTTTTTCAGTGTTTGGCAACATTTTAACTAAAATAACAAAAACTAAAACTGAAACTAAATTTAAATATAAATAAGTCCATGAAAATAACTTAAACTTATGAAACCCCTGGAAACCTAACAAAAGTGTACAAGTTTAATAATCTTGGTAGTTGGGGTTTGTGTTTGGGTATATAACAAACATGACTTTCCCACAGGGCACTAGGGATAGTGTGTCTGGTTTTGGTTTTATATGATAATACAACTTTTACATTGCACATCGTCAAATAAACAGAGATTTTAAAACAAATCATGACATTCTTTCTGAACCTAACCATGTTTATTTAGTCCCTGAACTTATAGCCCATTTGGCAGAATTTGGCATGTAGGCTCCACTCACTGTTGCTCAGGGTAATTAACTTTTAGGCTACTTTTGTAAATAATATTCATGCTTTCAGTTGTCCTCATGAACAGTCACGTGCATTTGTATACAAGCTAAAGCTGTTACTGAACCAGCAAAAAAACAGGAGCCACACAACGACTCACGTGGTGGAGTAGCATCATTTCAACAGCATTTAATACAGGTAAGACTCTGTATATTTTTCTTTATTGCTACATGGAATATGAACGCTAACAACACCATGGTCACCATGATGTCTGTAACAATTTTGTCTGATGTTAATGAGTTTGGTAAACACAAACAGTTTTCTCAACAACGTTTCCATCCACAGAACAGCTACCAAACTAAATTAACCACAAATTACATACAAACAAAAATGACAAAAATGAGAGATTGTCTGTAATGCAGAAGCACCAAAGACAAATAATGTTGCTAACATGACACAAAACATTATAAAATTCTTATGGTCATATAATATTCTGATGAAAAACTCCTATTGTGGGGGCAGGGAATGTCTGGCACCCAAAAAGTCCAGTAATGGACCTGCCTAAAAATAACATAGTACATTTGCTAAACAAACATTGAGATATGATCATTAAAACCCTTTATCTGCTGAAGGCCACATGACAGCTTATAAAAATGCCTGTTTGTATTATCCTTACTGCTGTCAAGGCATTAACTACCATGTTATCTTCCTTCTGTGAACAGAGACACTTACTGTAAATGTGTTATCATCCTGCCATTACTGTAAAGTCAGAATATTAGATATTTTTATTGATGCCAAAATAACATAATGCAAAATTATGTCTCTGCCTTAAATATCTACTTGAATAAAAGTAGAAATTAGGAGGCCAAATTCTTCTGCTTTATAGTTTTAGTTGTAATTAAACAAATAATTTCACACAAAGCTGACGAAGATTACTAAGAACATCCATGGTCTCTTTTTAATAACTGCACAAACTTGGACAATCTATGATGGAGACTGTTAAGTTGTAGCACACCTTGATAGAACTTAAGCTGACTTTTAATTTCATTTGGTCCCAGAGTGTAAACAGTTTAAAAAGATCATCTAAAGGTAGAGATTTTCATTCTGATGTCTAATGAAGAATTTCAAGCATAAGCAATTTTCTAGTGGAATTTTTACATTTTTGCTCGTATTTTTTAGGCCTAAGGAGGTTCTGTGATGACCTCAGACACCCGTCTAGGGTCATCACTGTGGTTTCTTAGTTGTTCTAGTGGATGTTTAGGGGTAGGAAGTGTCCATCACCGACATCCATGAGGTACTTTTGGGTGTTCTTGTGCTCAGTGAGGATGTTTAAGCTGTTGTGTGTGATTCATTGTGTCACTGAAAAGTTTTGGAATGTTTTTTGGGTCAGTGATAAAAAATATACAATATAACTTACCTTCTTTCAACTTTTCCGGTCAGATGCTCATAAACACAGGTACTCCGCTGTGACAGAAGTGATGGGAGCAGCAGTGTGTTAAACAAAACACGCCATGTCTATTGGGCTGTTTCGCCACCAGTCCAGTGGCATCTGATCCCTATGACAAGTAAACTCTGCCTGCTCTGTTTCACCTTGTTTACAGCAAAAAAAAAAAAAAAAAGCAATTTATCTGCCAAGCACAGAGACTGATGCCATCATATTTACACAAACAATCCCTGTTTTCCTATTTCACCACAGTACATAACATGTCAGGTCTACCTCTCAGTTGAGCAACACAGAAGGAAAAATGGCCAGTAGTTTCACAATTTCCCACTGAGGTTGAGGACAGACAAACGAGCCCAATCCAAAGCCATTTAGTGCATAAAAAGATAATTGATATGATTTGTGTATTTATCTCTGGGTAACATAAAAGGTTTAGATTTATGTTATGGTACATTAGAGCAAGTGCTGCTGTTGTGGGGTGAGGGGTGTCCCTCAGTCTGTCTGCCTCTAACTGACTGTCATTTGCCATATGCATATACAAATCTACCTACAGTTCCCCCCCTGTCAGCTGTTGTCAGATGGTGATGTTGCAGCCTTTGGACTTTTTCTTACAGCATTATTCTCAGACTCCACGTACATGTAACACTCAGTGGATTTATGTCCCTTTTGATTTCTATCACACTTGACCTGCTCCTCTCAGGATGGAACACTTTCACGCATTGCTTGTTTCTTTCAAAACACCGTAGATAAAACCCAACAACATTTTGAAGCACATTTTTTTAAAGATTTTAAGCAAGATTGTTAAACTTGTATAAAAAGCATTCAATTTTAATTTGTATTAAGATCAGCTTTAAAGGTCCCAATGTTTTCCTTTAATGTGACTCACTAGTGCAGCTAATTGGTTTAAAAAGTCACTCAATCAGTTGAATCGTGATCACCTGAGTTTGGTGGGTGTGTTTGAAGGATGTAGTATAAATAAACTTATATCTGGAAGGCCCAGTCACTAGTGAATCTGTATGGGGCTTTGCCATGAAAACAAAAGAACACTCACATAAATTCTTTGAAAAGATTATTGTAAAGCAGAAGTCAATACAAAATAGTTCCTACAGTAAATTCATCATTTAGAAATAAATGGAATTTAGCACATGTAATTTGCCCAGAGCAGTTCCTACTCAAAAACCGAGTATAAATACAAAAAGGAGATTACTGAAGGAGGAAACCAAGACACCAATAGTATGACTCATAGAGTTGCATTATAAGGGCATCGCACACAGCCTGCACAGATATGATGAATGATTACGGTGACCAAAAAGTAATTTTTTTAGCTTAAAACATTTCTAGTACGTTTTAGTTATAAATTTGGGAGTTTATGTAGTTTAGTTTCCTGATTTTTATTTGTTGTATTTTCTCTCATAATTTTCTTGAAATAAAACTATTATTTATTATCATATTATTTTATCAGAACTAGGAAGGTAAACTTATAGTACAGGAGTATAAAAGTACACAGGGACATGCCTGTTGAAGAAATACCCACTTTGTACTTACAACCACCGAACCAGGATATTACCACAGACATTTACCTCAGTTTGTTAAATGTCTCATCGAATCAATACAGATGTTCCCGTTTTGTCTCTGCAAAGAACATAGATGTTTTTCTTCATTCAGACATAATTTTCTTGTTGATTTTGACAAACACTTTTGTTGTTCAAGTGATGTAGTGACTCTGCTCTGATGATAACTACCCACACATTGAGAGTATTCTTTCTACAAATGCTTGGTAAACAGAGTCACCACCATCTTGAGTTCCACACGGACTAACTGAGATAAACAGCCTCCCCTGCTCTGCAGAACTGGACTGATGACTACTTCCTCTTCCCATTAGTGCCTCATCTAGGTATTTTAGTTTTCTAGTCAAAAATATTATTTGTAATTTTTATTTTGGTTTATTTCATTTTTGTAAACAAGTCACATTAATTTCTGTTATATTTTTATCTCATAATTAAGTTAGCTTTAATTTTTAAATAGAAACCTTTCAACTGTGCATGTTATGGCTAGATGGAAAAAATCAGTTTCTTAAACGCAAATAATTATCACATTCAGATAAATCAAAATTCACAATTTGTAAATGATCACACATTGCAGTCCTCACATCCAAGAGACTATATCAATATCAAATTGTTAAATGTAGTTAACCCCATGTGATATTTTACATATTAATTGGACAGTCATCAAATTTAGGAAACCTTTTTTAAAGTCATTGGGAATGGATCCACTTTCTAAGGTCTGGAAGATGACACAAACTGTCTCACCCTGAGAGGACATTGGTGCAGATGGTGAGGAACAACCCAGGAAACTGGTTACTGCAGGAACACCAGCATCACTGTCTACAGTCTAGCCAGTTTTGCATCACAATGAACTGAAAGGTACCAACCGACTGTGGGATGAATGGAGGTTTATATATCTTACCTTGTCTTAAAGCTTGACCACATGAACAAAAATGTCTTTTGGAGGAAATTCTTATGGTCAGATGAGAAAAAGAGTTGTTTCGTAACAATGACAAGCGGTATGTTTAGAGGAGTAAAGGTGAGACATTCATCCTGAGAACACTGTAACTACTGTAGCATCATGATCTGAGGCTGTTGCTAGCAGTTGACTTGTGCATTACACAGAGTGGAAGGAATAATGAAGAAAGAGGACTAGATGGATGATACTTGGACATACTTGGGTGTCCAAACAGGACACTAAGCCAAACATCCCACTTCAAAGCTGGTTGTTGAATGGATATAGCAGGCTTTTTGAAAGGCTTTTTCAAAGTCCTGACCTCAACCTTATTGAAAATATAATATGAATCTTGCACAAGGACTGTTGAGGGCACCAGCATCCACCCTCTAAAATTTAGAGTCTAAATGATTCCCCCCAAGATAGAGCCCAGCTACGTGGCTACGGGAACTCATGCTTTGTTATTAATATGTTGAAGCCCTGAAGGCTCTCTATTGACACTAGCCTGTGATTCCTCACTGTCAGTTCTTTTTGTCTGCTATTTACATGATACACTAGGGGAAACGGGCCTTGAAGGGGAAAACATAAGCACCACACTTGTCTTCTGCTGCCGGAATGTCACACTGTGTCTTTCTGTACACAGATTTGTTAGTGTAACAATGAGCAAAATATTATATCATGGCAAACAGAAGTCACCTGACTGTTGAAACTGGAGTAATTAAGGGAGGACATTGCAAAGCTTGCATGAATTAGTGGTTAAGTCATTGCTCACTGCAATGTGTTTGTGTTCAGTGGGAGGGAGGAAAAAAAAACTTCGTTGGCAGCATTTTTTTTTTTAGAAAATGTCCAAAATCAAAGCACAGCAACAATTATTAAAGCATGAATAATAGCTTAAAGAACACATTCTCTTTACTAATTAGCATGCCAGTGTCACCTTTTCTCCAGCTCAATAATGTGATGTGTGGGTTTCAAGCTCTTGCTGCTAATGAGAACATTATGCATCACAGATCTGTGCAGAGGCCCAATCCATACACAGAGCACCAGAAGATGCTGACTGATAACTGGTATCTTGCTGAGCAGTCAAACAGGTCACAGAATAAAAGTCACCTAACTTCAATTGAATAACTTTAATGGGCAAACATTAATAATAAGGTAAATGTCCACGACCACTTTGATTGAATGTTTCAATGTTAGGACAATTAAGTGATTATACAAATCTCAAGTACAAATAATATTACATTAAAAAAGATAATTATAATAACAATTGATAAAAGCTTTATTACAAATATCTAACAAATCCGAAATAGTTTAAGGACAATATACATCCACGTAAATATAAACTCTTAGGACCAAAATAATGGACATAATAGTGGATCAGAAGACTGGGTTTGACCTCAAAATGTAAAATACAACAGTATACCAACAGTGAACAAACATAAAAGAAATGCAAATAAATAGCCTTATAATGATTGTTTTCATGGCTAACAAGATATCTTACAAATTGTTACCCAAATATTTAATAAAGTTTAAATTTTTTGGAGGCAATTTTTTTTTTTTCTTTCTCGTCCCCCCATCTATTCATCACTTATTACGTTATTATTCACCGCTTCTCCTGTTAAGGGACACTGGGGTACTAAAAGCAATCCTCATTGTCACTGAGGCAGGATATAGCCAGGATACATGTTGGACAGGTTGCCAATTTTTCACAGGGCTACAAGGTACATTCATATATATCTATAAATGGATCAGGTGCCCACAATCACAGATTAGGTAGGGTAAGATCACCTGCTTTGTTATTTTTTTTTAAAGCCAAGTCACTTTTTTAGGTTCTTTTTGGCCATATTCTCTGGTTGTATAATTCTATCTTCTATCTGATTACAATCAGTATATATATAGTCTTTGAGTGAATATATATAGTTACTGCAAAACACAAATACTTTAAATCTTGTAATTGAAAAGCAGACACTAAAATCAGAAGATCAGAATTGCCTGCAGAATTGGCTATCAATTGAATGTATTGTTACAAATTTAGCTGTATCATTTTTGTTTATGGCTGGATACCTGAGCTGAGCCTGACCCAAGTCCTTAAGTAGCAGCATTGAGTAGAGTTTGGTTGGGCTGATGGCATATTGTAATGTGCATATCAATTTGGCCCCTTCAAAATATTACTGCACCAAACAAATAAATAGAAGGTCAGAGCCCCTAAATATCTGCTTCAGTCATTGATGTCAAAATTATCCACTGTGGTGACCCTGAACTCATTAATTAAGCCCATAAGATAAAAAAAATAAATTCATCATATAAATGGAAGAGGTGCACAACGCTATTTTAATCATAGTATTTGTATTATTATTCGCCAGGTAGTCCTGAAAGAAATATTTGTTTCAAGTCTGGGAGGACTGCTATTCAACAAGCCACAAGAGCTCCACTGACTTTCTGTCCCTTTTCATGGCTTGCTCCCTAAACTTAAGTACGAGTACATCTAAGATTTGAAAAGCCCCAGCAAGGCTACAGTAATAACTGAGCAAAATGAGCAAACTGAGTCTTGAGTCTCAGCTCTCCAGGGGCCTGAAAAACTCCAAAGGCCTTGTGTGTCTTTGGTTTTTTATTGGAATCTGATTACTGGTACACTTCTGCACAAATTATGTTGGACAGGGTTCAGCATGGGAGAAATTTACCACCATCAGAAGGTTTTAACGTGGTTGATCAGTGTATAATGTGCTTTGTGCACTGTATGAGATGGAAACCCAACTACAGTTATTGACCAGTGTGGTTTATGAAGTTAATGTTAAAACTCAGAATTCTAAAGCTTGAAGTCTATTGAGAACACACATTGTACATCCACACTGATGTTTTTTCAGATTAAAATTGGTTGATTTGGTCCAAATTGGAGCTGCAGATCCCTCAATTAAGTATACTGCTGAGCCCTTCCTGAAAAGGATCAGCTGACGGTAGGTGAGATGGGGGCACACCCTCAGCAGATCACCAGTCTGTCACTGGGCTGACAGAGAAATTCACACCTACATTCACACCTACATACAACATACAGTAGTAGAGACACCAATTCACCTGCATGTGTTTGGACTGTGGGAGGAAAGACAAGTACTCAAGGGAATGTAAAATGAACCTCATGGGTTTCCAATTTACTATTCTCGAAACTGAGCTGACCCCAATGATCTCTGCATATTGTGACAGACTCAGAAGAAATTATACAGCTGTTTTCACAGCCTCAGTTGTGATAGCCATTATGGGTAAACAGACTTTTATGTGTAAAATATGTTGAGTTCTCCTTGAACATCTCACAGACAGCTAATCTTGAACTTGTTATTAATATGCAGTCAAGCACAATGCACCAGCCTTACTAGTCTGATTTATCTATCGTTCGATCCTGAAGGTGTAAAACCTTGTTTCACACAACAGTGCACATCAAACAGCCACGCAGACGTTCCTGCATTGTACACTTGAACTGATTGCTAACCACAACACTCAGCACAACAGCCCCACAGCAAATGGCTGGTATTCACACTTTAATACGCCATGCACAGCTCTCCACCTTTCACCACTTTACAGTACATTATGGTTCATAACTCATAATGGAGACCTCTAGGAATATAAACACCCTAAAAAGAGGAATTGGTTGGTTTGCCCTAGGAGGAAGTGTTATTACTTTTGTTGATTCATGAATAATGGATCGAGTTGCTGTATAATCCCTGGGTGATAACTACCCCAATCAATCTGGAGGGGAAGACTGAAAATAGAAGCCAAAAAACAAAAAAAAAGAAAGATAACCTCTTTTACAGTATCATAAGGATTATGCAGCAGCAGCATTTCCGCCCGATAAGCTCCAACCTTCTACTCCACCAGCTGTGACATGACCGCCCTTTTCCACACACCTATTTTGTTGTTGGCAAATTCATCCACCTTCACAAAGTGTGCTCCACCAGCATGCAGGGTTCCAGTTTGAGAAGCTTAAGCAACAGAGACTATGGTATGTTTTATGTCGCCTGCAAAATCAGCCCCCGTCCACTGCATAGATGGATATCGGTAGCATCTCTTAGGTAAGTGATTGTATTACAGTGGCTGACGGGACTGAAGCACATCTATTTCAGAACAAGGTTCTTTGGATTGTGTTAGAGAGCTGAATAACAAACAGATCAAGGAGCAGCAGATACAGAACAACTGCTCCCCCACATGACCACAGGTGGGACTACACGTTTCCAAGCCTCCAAGCTCCACTCTTAAGAACTGCTCGCTGGATGCACCTACGCATCAGATGTAATTCAGTTTGCTCACACAGTCTCTGCAATGCATACCCCCACGAACACACACTCAGAGAGACTGCACACGTACAAACACTCCCCCTCATGACAAATGTATGCATGTTACTCAGTAATGTTTCAAACATAAAGACATAACAAACAAAGACCATCATCCTTTCCTGCTGTCTGATTTCTAATGACTGCTGTCTCAACCTCCTTGAAGAAATGAATAGAAGCTGCACAGTAAACTGTGCATGGCTGGATAGTTGTTGATACAGTGACCTAAGTATTGTGTCAGTTCACCCAAAATGACATTCTGAAGATGTGTCTTATGAAGACGCTTTTTCGCAGCAGACATGTTGACATGTGTCATAGGGTTCTACATATATAAAACGATAAGATTTTACCTGGAGCATTTAGATACTACTTCTTAGAGCAGAGCTATCACTAATGTTATTGGTAATATGTGTGTCCTATTATGACAAGTCAAAATGTCTTTTGTGTCTGACTTACACTACAGGCAAAGTCATGAGTTCCCCAAGTCTCACATAATAATTTGTCTGTGTCTTCCTTCACAATGTGATTAGACTACAGATGTCCCTGAGACTCCTAGTAACTGAAAGAATCCAAAGATAAATATGTTAATGGACCATAATGGGTATATTAAAGCCAATTCTGTCTTTTCTTTCCTAAACTCTCATTTTCATAGTCAGGCTCCATGCTGTAAGCATTTCGCTGTGAGTATGTAAATAAAAAATGTAATTTGAGTGCAGTGGTGCGAGTGAGTTCTGTTGGCCAGGTTGTCAAAATACATGGATTCAACACTAATGAAGCTGTTATCTCTGCTCTCTTTCTTGTTAGCAAGCAGAGTACAGCATTTTCAGGTAGCAGCTTTTTATTGTTAGCCCGTGCTGATTGTCACTTTCACCATTTGAAACAAACTGCACGTCAGGTCATATCAGCCATTGCTAACGTAATTAAGATTATTCTTTGAGTGAGCAGATGAAGTCAACAGTATAGGCCAACTTGTATTCTGAATAAAGCAAAAAGGAGTCTGCATGATAACAAAAATCATTTGTGAGGGAAGTAGCAGTTCTCTACAACAACACAGTCGATTCTGTCTCATAACTAGTAAACATGATCAGTGGCTGTATTGCGTTCAGAAGCAACATATTTTTATGTATGCATGTATTAGCCGTTTTCTTAGAGTGGATTGTGGATGTAGAATACTCATCACATCATGGACCTGAGTCAGACTCCCTTGTGTGTTAGGTTTAGACAACAAAAAGCACTTAGAAGCACATGTTTGAAGTCACTGTTACATTTATTTCTATTAAGTCAGACCACATTCTTTATCTAACGTCTAACAAGGGCTGTGTTCCCCAGACATAATTATTTTAAAAAGTGCGATAATGTTTTAGTCAGACAAGCTAGAAGTTCTACTGCAGTGCTGGATAAAAAGGGGCATTTCATCCCATTATGATATGAGAAAATGTATTCCTGTTGTTATTATGTTTCCTACAAAACACTTTTTATTTAGGATTTGTATAGAAATGTCATTTTTAGGACACAGAATTGACACATGAATATCATCAGTGTGATTTTGAAAGCCTTTCTTTTCACATTATGCCAGGTAAACTTTACTTCATCTGTTGTGAGTAATATAAACTGAATGCCAAAAGTCATTGTGTCCCTGGGCAAGACACTTAAACCCTAAGTTTTAAATTTTAAAGCTCTAGAAATGAGCAGATGCTCTAAGTTAAAATTAAGTTAAAGTTAAAATTGCAAGGTTAACTTTACTCCTGTGTCTATTGCTGATATTCATGGAGCACTGAAAAACCTGGAGACCAGAAACCAGTGGAGACCAGTGCCACTCACCTCTTGGCCAGCTCGCCCTTGTAAATGAGATCTTGATATCAATGGTTTTTTTCTGGTTTAAGAAAGGTTAAATAAAAAAATAAAAAGTTATCTCTAGTGTCTGCTGCTTAATTGTATGTCACTTTGGATAAATGCCTTTGCTAAATGACTAATTGTAATTGCAGTACTGTAGACAACCTGGTTGCAGATGAAGATTGCAGACTTCCAGAAGAGGTTAATTTTGGTCAAAAGTTAATCTTGGCAGGAAGTGTTAGGTCAAATGGTTTGGGTTAGGAAAACAAATTGGTCAAGATGAAAACCCCATGCAGAAACAGTCTAACAAGCCTAAATTCTGGATAAAAGATTGCTACTGTACCTAAACTCACGTCCCATTATAGGCCTGTGATACTTGTCTGCAGGCTACCAAATTTTACTTACTTTGTTCTAAGTCGTGATATGTCTTCATTACTTTTTATTGGAAGATCATTGGATAAGACTTCTGTTGAGTTCTGAAGGTAAACCGCTCCATTTATGATTGTTATGAATCAGGACATTGTGTTTTAGTGCAGAAAGTGTACATCAATGTAATATTGAATTATAAAAGAAATTATCCACAATTTGGGTCTTTCTCAAGCTGTTATGAAGCCTTACACTGAAGTGACACTTATCTGAGCTAAACAACGAACACTGTTTTAGTGTTTTATAACTAATTTTAAATACAGTAATGTGACGGTTAATTAGATAGCAAATTGCCCTTTGCAGACAATATGTCACAAATTGTTCTGTTGTTAACAAGGTTTTCATGTCAAAGTGGAAGTAAAAACCCTCCTTTACATTCAAGCACAAACACACAAACACACACACACACACACACACACACACACACACACACACAGACACTTCTCCTGTTATGTAGACTGTGCTATATAAACTGCTAGAGTTAAAAAAAAAATGTCAAGCAAAATGTCATTTTTTAAAGAAAACTACAACGCTGAGCGGTGGTTTGACTTTTACAGAACAGTGGCCTAACCTTTTCAGGTCAGATCCACAGGGGAATAGAAATGAGTGAAAGAAAGGGCATCTGCATTCAGCTCAGTGTGCCAGAGAGAGTCTGTGCTGCTCTGGTACAGCAGTGTCAAAACTCACTGATGACTCTTGGACTTCATCTAAAAATATTCTCATTAGATAAGAGTTTGGCTGAGGAATACAGACAAGAGGCACATTGTCATACTGATTACTTAGGGGTGTGTATATATATATAGAGAGAGAGAACCAGATGAAAATAGCTGAGTAGCTGCTAGTTGATTGCTCAGTATCCAGATTTTTTTAAATAATGCATTATTCTGAACCTCCAGTGTCAAAATGCAGTGACAGTAACGTGGCAACTATAGTCTAGAGATTGAGAAATGGGAATTGTGTTCATAACCAACACTAAAGGTTGCATTATGGTTAAAACTATCTAGTTAACACAGATTTTTAATAATGTGAAAAAATCTGAAGACTAAGTGTCTGTAGCTGTGCATCAGTTTCCAATGGGAGACAAAACAAAAAATGCAGTCATCATAAGCCCTTTACTGTAGAGATGGTGGGAGACAGAGAGATGGTGAGAGACAGAGATAAACATAAGTGATGGATGGAGAGGTCAATGTTAGAAATACAGTTTTCAAAAGAATTAGGGTGTATGAATTAAGTAACAATGTGCTTTTACTAGTTGTGCACATTTACAATGTAGTGATGTATTATGTCAGGTACATCAATGATGACAAAAAATCAAGATCACTTTAATATATAATTACTTTGACAGAGGTGTTTGCTGTTTTAGAGGACGATCATTTTGGATACTCTGTGCTTACCTTAAGCACAAACCTTTTTTTCGCAATATGTAAAAAAAAATTTAATGACCAATTTTCTGCATAATTATCTGACAGTCATCGTCCACTAAAGATGAATATAAATGATCTGTCCTTTACAAACTTGATGGGCATCTCTCATGTGCCTCAGGCAGTAATTTTGTAGAAAACAGAAAAGTACATAAAATATAGTAGGGGCACTTATGCGGTCTCTTATGTGTGATTAAAATTATTACAATTTGCTTCCTAAATTTCTTAATAAAAAGCTTGTTTATCCCCACCCTTTGAAGGACCCATAGGATTATCTCTTGATACGTCACCCCTATGGCAAGTGGCATCTCTTGAAAAAGCACAATGGCTACTTTTTCACTAACAAATTTATGCAGAAATAGAGACAGTTGTCAACGGTTCATAAACTTTGAAACACCATAGTTCCTCTGAAGCAATGAATTTTAATCACTACCAAATTGCTTATAAGAACAAATGTAACTGCCTTGATGACGTACGAGTACTGTGTTGACTCAGTTCTGTGAACTGCTGATACAGAATGTCAAGTCTGACATTTTCAGCTATAGATTTAGGAAAATTAGAGTCTTGATCATTCTGTTGATCTTTTTAGTGATAAGTGATTGATTAAAGTTGAGTCTCTCATTGCTCATATGCAGTCTGTAATATAGGATGTTCATGATGAAAATACAGAAAGGGAGATTAGGCCCCATTCTTCTTATGTGGATTAACAGTTCAGTCAGATAATTTTGTTGATGATTTAACATGATCCCAGACCTGTTTCCCAGCAACAGATCCAAATTCTCAAACATACTCAGGGGCAGGAATTTGCTCTCATGTTTAATCAGTAAAAAACAAGATATCCTCTTAAATATTACCGAGTTGAACCAGGAGGTTCACTCGAGGATGGATGTGCTGTTTTTACACCAGTAAACTATTGAAGTCAATAACGTTTATAAAGTTCATAAAGTGCTGCATGATGCAACAGTATGTGGGTCTAAATAATTTTTTTATGTGTTACTTTGTCACTGGCAGCAGTCTGATTATATTTAATACAAATAATAATGATATCCAACAATTGTCACCAACCCTATTTGTGTGTGTGTGTGTGTGTGTGTGTGTGTGTGTGTGTGTGTGTGTGTGTGTACAGATTTTTTCATTTCTGGATTAGGGAATGATGAGAAAACAATTCGGAAATGAAAAGAATATCAAAATTTAAAATAATCCGACAAAAATATTCTTCTAACTCTACTTTCACCTTGTTCTTGTCGTGCTTACTTGCTCTGAATATAATGCATAAATTGTACAAATGATTCACCCTCAGATCAGTGGGTATGCAATTGTGCTGCCAGGAAAGATCCCTGTTTAATTTGTCAAACACTTTTTGTCTCTGTCTTTCTGCATTTTTGCACAATCTTTAAATTCTTCATAGCTACTATAACAAGGCTCTCTCTCGCTATCTTTCTCTCAGCTCTCCTCTCCCCCTCACCTGCTCTCTTTTTATTCTCTCTCTCTTTCTGTCATTTATCATTAGCACGTACATTAGCGATTGCTAAGTGTGCTGATCATGGTATGTAGTGTCTACATAGTGTCTAGTCAGCCACCACAAGAACACACAGTTCTCCCAAATGTTAAGATCAAGTTTTTCTAATCTGATTCTCAAAGGGTTTAAAATATTCAACTTAAACGGAAAACCTGATCTAGAATTAGAACATCCAGGGTTAGTCATTTGATCTTAGATCTGCTAAGCTGTGTAGTCTGATTATTATTGTGACAAGAAACATTTTATCCACTGTGTCAATATGAAAATTATATTAATGTAATAATTATCTGGTATAACAGAGTATGAGATTTGGTCAAAAGTCCCAGTCAAGTGAGTATGTAGGTCTTGAGTTGAGTCTTATGTTAAATGGTGTTCAACAGTAAACTGTCTAAGCTGTCATGGATATAAAGCCCCACTCTAGTAATGGACAGACTGAACATATTTCAGTTCTCTGACAATAAAGAATGTGCTAAAGACTGTAACAGAATAAGTGAGCTAACATTCCTTTGTCCACTAATTTTTATTTTTTTTAAGTTAAGAAGCAAGGAAAGATGTCCAAACTGTGTTTGTGTTGCATACAATACTGGTTTATGAGGCATTCACTGTTTTTATAATTTACTGATGATCTAACCTTTTAAAAGAATCTATATTTTCTGAAATAATTTTCTATACAATCTCTGGATTGTGTGAAAAATGTCTACATTTGTTTTATTGTGGAGCTGCCCTATTAATTTAAGACAAGTCAGAACAATGTTTAATATCATCTTGAATAGTATAGGGTTGAATGTTTGCCAGGGACAAGTGTCCTTGAGCAAGACTCTGAACCCCAACTTAGTTGCTCGCAGTGAGTGTTGGCCAGCTGCATAGCAGCTCCCCCATCAGTGCGTGATTGTGAGTGCGAATGGGTAAATAAGAAGCAGTGTAAAGGGCTTTGAGTAGGTTGAAAAGCACTATATAAGTGCAGACCTTTTATAGTGCTTGCATTTTAAACTTTAGTTTGGTTGACTCAGATCAGTTAGTTTATTGAACAAGTTGACTAGTTGTTTGAATTTAGAAATCTATGTCAGGTTCATGTCAGTGATCTATTGTGTAAACCTCACTCATGTTTTCTTATCGAACTTTCTTGGTAGTTCTGTTAAATTAGGTTCCCGTTAAACTGTCTCAGTAAATATGAAGAGGTAAATTTTCAACCTGAGACAAAACCTAATCTGATTAACCTTCTGCTGCTGGAGCTACTGTGCTGAATATTTTACCAGTATAAGTGTATAGGGAATTAAAACATCATGGTTCATATTGTTTTTATTACTGTGAAAATAAACAGATAATATGTTTTAGACAGCAAGGCTACATAGTGTTTTGCAAACGCCACCACAAATAAAACTAATATCAGATTTCTTAATTTGATGCGACTGTGGTGCAGGAAGGTAGAGCAATTGTTGGTTCAATCCCCAGCTCCTCCAATTACATGTCAGTGTCCTTGAGGAAGACACTGAACCCCAACTTAGTTGGTCTCTGTGACCGTTTGTATTAAACTAGTTTGTGGGTTCTACCCGATAAGGTGCTTGACACCATCACTCAGTTTAAATAAGGTTTATTATAAAATATAATAGTTGACAAAACATGATGGAGATTTAGCAAGTCCTCCCACTCGCTAGATGGTACTGAACTCCAATCTGAGAGGACACGAAGATGAGTATCTTGACAGTGACTTGTGGGATATGGTGTCTGAACATGACAACAAAACTTACTAGAATCAGTGGGAGGATGAGCGGAGTCTAGAGGAGACGCAAGGTTCTTATGGGGAAGGGGGAAGTGTGGTCCTGGTAGAGTAGACAAATCTTGAAATACGGTGGGGTTGAGTAACTTGAAGATAAGGTAGGGAACTGGTGGGAGGAGGGACCGGCG
The DNA here is from genome assembly GCF_033026475.1 of Channa argus. Lineage (NCBI taxonomy): Eukaryota > Metazoa > Chordata > Actinopteri > Anabantiformes > Channidae > Channa > Channa argus. The sequence continues at coordinate 1,228,187 of NC_090219.1, forward strand.
TGGAAGATGTAGTGGTCTGGTTCCCTAACAGAGGCAGGCCTGGTAGTGAGCGTTTGGAACATAGCCCTGGTGAATATCCAATCCTTGACAGTATATGCAAACTCCAAAAATACCTTTAGTGATACAGTGCTCTAGTTCTAGCTCATAGTTCTGGATTCCATAAATCTCTTACATGACACAAACATGGTTCTTAACACAAGAATTCTTACAGTGGATATTTACTTGGCCGAGTCCTTGATACTTGATAATGTCTTGGTCCACAAATGGTACACATGAAAAACCTTCAGTGGATATTCATTGGTGAAGTCCTTGATACAGGTAAATTGAACATATGATGGATACTCCTCTGAGTTTCGTATTAGCGTAGTAATGGATAATCACATAACTTGGTAAACACGTAACATGGCATGATCAAAACGTAGACATGATGTGGTTAGTCTTCACCTTGGTTACAAGGGCTTGTGAATAACTTGATCCCTCATGGGCAGATAACAGTACTCATAATCCTGGTCATTCATTAGGTTGACAACAGAGAGTCAATGGGAGAGGTTACTCACATCACAAAAGTCAGGTCAAAAACGTAGCAAGGTCCAAACCGTGGATAGCAAAGATGATTTAGATGAAAGCAGACGATGTGGCAGCTTGGCGAGGGAACTGAGGAGGGTTATAAACAGAGTGGTGAGAGCAGGTGTTTAGTAAAGCGGGGAAAAATGTGACGGAACCAAGAACAGAAAGTGGTCAAGTCTTGAATGGGGAAGTGAAGTTGGTGATCCTGACAGCGCTGGCCAGCTGCATAGCTCCTCCATCAGTGAATGAGTGTGTGAGATTGTGAGTGTGAATGGGTGAATAAGAAGCAGTGTAAAGCGCTTTGAGTGCCAATAGGTAGAAAAGCGTTATATTAGTGTAGACCATTTACCATTTAATTTTTATGCTATCATAATATCTAATTAATAAGATATTTATTATGTGTTTTTGTTAGAGACCACCTTATTCTGTAAAATGACAAACTTCTGGAATTATAATTTTATTATAACACTTTTCCACGAGCATAACACATAAGTGAACAGACATATAGTAATAAACATTTAAGATGAGGTGGTGGTATGAAAGTAGATGATTATTATTGTCTGATTAATTTGTGAACTGATATACCAACACTGCACTGACTGGTACTGAGTCATAGTGATACTAAATATACACTCAGTGATTTCACACCAGCACTCAGACTGAATTAAAGTGATCCACAGCCTTATTACACAACTTGTCTAGATTATCATCTTGTATGTTGTATTGTAGAAAATCACATCTGATTGTTTGAGGCTACATTCTATTAAAGGAATGATAAATTCTCATTTATTGAACAATAAACCAGTGCACCTTGTGGTTCAAATTTGATACACAGAGGTCAGCATCAGGAAGATGTAATGATGACACACAGTGCAGCCAAGCTTGTTGTTTATGGGGCTATGTTTCTCAGTTTCAACTTGACATGTTAGCTATGCACTATTTAAAATAAAAAACAACATTCAAGTCATTTGCAAATCATTACATCCTCTTTTTATTTCCATTTTCCACAGTATCTCAGCATTTTTGGAAATCGACTTTGCGTGATGATATAGAGAAGTAGAAGAATAAGTAATATCTAGTGATATACGGTATGTTGGACGTATATGAAACAATGAGAACACCTTATATACATGATGAAATGATGTTAAAACAAGTTTTTCATGATAACAGAATAAGCGTGTATGTTGTAATGATGTATAACAGAATAAGTAAAAAAACTACAGTAAAGTAAAAATAGGAGTTTCTGAGCAAACATTGTTTTGTCCAGGGTACACTTATGTTATTATAAGATGTAGCATTCATGTTAATGGCTTTTATCCATTTTCAGAACCAGTGAAGCAGTGAGACATTGCGCTATCTTTGAAGTGCTCGGTATATGCGTTTCAATAAGATCTACATACTCTAAAGCCTGAAGGCGAAGAGGACGTGTACGATGAGGGGGAGGGTGACGATGAGGTGCTGTTGTTGCTGCAGTTGGAGTCCAGGCAGAGGCTGCCAGCGTGCGGGTTGTCGTTTGCTCCTGTTCGGCTCCTTCCTGCTGCTGAAGTCCGGCCGCAGGATGTTGTCAATGAAAAAGTTAAACGTTAAACTCTTTGAGTTTAAGGCCACTTCTAATGACTGCTGTAGCTAATTATGCAGGCTTCCCTGCTCAGCATTGCCAGGCTGACTGTGATCAATTGAATGATCAGGAGAACATCCCACTTTGACCAGGGGCCTAAACAAAACAGTGGAATGGCTAATGTCAGTTTGTGGATGTCTCTTTTTGTTATTGATCATTCCTACACACTGTGCTCTGAGGGGACTCACTACGTGCCTTTACACTGTGATCGAGCATTGAAATTGAAAACAGAGAATGCCTTGAGGCCTCCTGTTTATAATGACTTTGTATGTTGTTCAAATTAGTCAGGACATGGGATCTGTCTCCTTAGAGACCTGCCTGCCCTGCAGCATACAAGCATGAAATGTTGTTCGGTGTGTTATGCGTAATGCAGCAGAAAAGGCTCCCCAGTGAAAATGATACACACCAGAGAAAAGTGACAGCAGCAGATTGGAAACAAAACATGTCTGGGTTTCCTGGTTTATTTTAAATAAGATTCAGCTCACTCAGGCAGCAGGTACATGTTGACAGAAAACAAATAAAGCCACTATGCAACAGCTTTCACCTGTGGTAAAACAACCTTCAAAATGAAGTGACTGTGCAATTTTTAGGAGCTAAATCTCTCATTGATTTCAGTGATTGCTGTGTTTAAATAAATCACTTTTGGAAAATAGTGGCAAGGTTAACGGGGTAATATTTACTCAATTACACTAATCTTGTAATAACAAGGTATTATAAGGTAATATCTTGGTAATAATAAGATTATAATCAACAATACCTAGGTAATAACTTGATTTAAGTAATGAATAAGCTGTTTCTAGATAGTGAGTGTTACCTTTCCTGAAAATAGGCCTGATTGCTTCTGTGTAGCAAGGCTGTAAAATGGAAACCTCATGTGTTTTTGATTGATTCTATTCTGATGATATACTTTGTTACATTGTACCAATATTTGATCCCATATTACTTGTTCCTATTAATATTATCCACATATTAAACCCAAGTTACCTTGTAATTAACTAAATATTACCTCAGTATTACCTTGATATTACATGGACATTGGCCCACAATCACAGTCTAAATCTTCATTTTGTTAACCTTAAAAAAGGGATGCAAAATCATTGCCTTGATAAAAACAAGCAAAAATTGTACTTTGTGCTCACAAATGCTTATTAATTGTAGTACACTTATAATTTAGTTTACATAACTTATGTATGAACTTAAGACATAATCATTTTAATTTGAAAATTCTGTGTATTTATTTAAGTTGAGTTAACAAAAATCACAGTTTCCTGCAACGTTGAGAATTAGTAATATGCGAACCAAATGCCTTAAAATGACCACATAACAGGTAATTTACCACAACATCTGCTGGTTGTTGTGGTGGACAGAGGTCAGCATGGACACTGGTCTGCAGCTACACATGCACAGCATACTTTGCTACACTGTGTGTTCTGACACCTGTTAATTGTTGCCACATTTTACTGACCTATGTCCAACACAACAACGATACAGCCTAATTTAAATTAAAAACAATAGATCAATATTGGACATTATACATATTATACAGTACAAGGTCAGCCTATTGCTGTCTATAACAGCTTTACAAGATGCCAGTGGCTGTAGTTGTAAAATGAAAAACAGAAACAGGTGAAATGAAGCCCCTTTCTAGCTTGAGTTCAATTATTGATTAGATTTGTAAGAAGAGTCGGGTTGTGGCTGTGCTGTAGTGGAATGTAACTTCATATGAACAAAAACAAGATGAGAATGTATATCTGGAATAAATTTGATACTAAAACCCTGCTGCCTTTTTCTTCCCATTCAGTGATTGATTTTCTGCTTTATTTTTGGAAGGGAAGATAAATATTTAATCGGTCTGAAAACCCACATTGTGAGAACAAAATGTGTAAGTAGCTTCAAGGTTTGGCAAATTCGCAATAATTGATGACCATACTTTTTGATGTTTGTCATTTTATCAGTAAATTAAAACTTTATATCACACACATTCTATGTCTGTAGTCCAAGGAATAGAAGAGTGAAGCTAAGGTACATCCCTGATACAGCCCGTTCTTATTCCCAGGACATCATGCACAGATGTTATAGTAAAGCCAGAAAACTTTTCATACACCCAAGGTAGCCTTTGGCATCTACATCTGATGCAGAGGGTTTTTATTTGACTGCAGTATAACCCACGTGGTTATTACCAGCACCCAAGCTCAGAACGTCACTCCACTACTGGACACTGTGAGCTTTGACAATCCCACTGAAGAGGAGGTATGACGCAGATTTCCTGCTTTTTAATATTTTCCTCCAAGTGGACCTTTTCCAGTAACCTTCGTCTCTGTACAAATAAATTTAATAATACTTTTCAAATTAAAAATACAGGAGACTTTCTAATAATGAAATTGCTTTTAAAATTACTTTTAAGTTATGTCACCTGTGAAAACAAACATGAAAACCACAGTGGTAAATTATCATTTGTAAGTCTAATAAATCAGAACTTACAGAAAACTTGTAGACCATTTAGAACTTATTCAATGATCCAAGGTGAAATACATAACCCTGTAATAATCCAGTGATGGGGAAGCAGCATTATGAGCTGCTGCAGTCAAAATAAGAAGCGCTTAGTACATATTTTAAACTTTCAAAGCTCTTGCTCTTATATAGGTTATACAACACACAGAAATAAACATTTATTAAGAAATTGTTACATAAAATAAACCACTGATTAGAGCCTTGGATGCACCAACAAATGTGTAACCTGTAACGTGTTTAACCTCAGAGACACTGGGCATCTCTGAATCATTGCTTTAAGTTTGAGAACCAACAGAGAAATTTTAAATTTCTCTTTAAAATAAAGAGTTAGGACCTTGGGCATAAACAAAGCTATCATGCTAATTTAAGGCATGATTGATGCATAATGGATTTTAGCACAGTGTGGTCTCAAAACCCCACTACCCTGGACCACAAATAAGTGCTAGCATGTACAGAACCGTATAATATATTAAAGTATTAAAAAAAAGAAGAAAAAAACGCTAATTTTTCATATTGATTGCTAAACTGCATAGCTCAGGACCAGGCCTGTTTCTGAACTGAAATTAATACTTGGGAGAAGTTCTACTTTACCTAGTTGCAGTTAACATTATTGCAAATGATAGTTTTCCAGAATTCCCAGTACTCAAAACTCCTTGTTAACGTTGCCTGTTTGAGTTTGTAGTTACTCCTAAAAATAAGAAAAGCAATTAGCAATTAGGATGTCGAGATCTTTTTTAACTTTGAGCTCAATATACTTTTTCATCAACTCGTAGACCACAAGGGGATCTGTTCACTTAATGTCGGGATTGATGTTGACATAGTGCGCATTTTCAAGAAGTTTAATGTCACTACACAACAGCTGGAAAAAGTTTTGAGACAAAAGCTGGACACTGGAAGTGTCAACTCCTTTTCTTGACTTTTTCATTCTTTGCAACTTTCCAGGAAACAATTGCCTGCATCGGTAGCTCTGTTGCCTTGGATGTTAGCAATGGCTTTTTCAGTCAGTTCTTCCAAATATTCACGTCCACGTCCACTGGCCTGCTGCTGCGCAATTTTATTTGTTAGCAATTCATAGCACACTATAAAGTTGCATTCAGTAAAGTCAAGGCCTTCTTCAGCCACACTGGTGGACATCAGGAGGTTAACCCTGACAGAAAATGGAAATTGTGTTACAAGGAAATGATGCCAGATTCCATTGCAAGCCACAGTAAGGCGGCCACCTTGATGCCATCTTCTTGTAATGCTCTGTTGTTGACCACCCAGTTATTTAGGCAGTGTTTTACTGTTTTACTGAAGAGGATGGGAAAAACTGTTTCAGCAGACTGCTCTCAAGTCTGGCCATTTTGGGGTTCTCAAAGTAAGAATCCATTGCAAGTTTCTTCAGTTCCACCTGATTCTCTGTGTAACAAAGACAGCAGTACTTCCTGAAAATGTTATTGTGACCAAGAATATAAATTAAAATCATGCACATATTAAGACAAGCAATGAACAACAATGAGCAACAAGCGCTATAGTCCCACTATGAAAAAGTCCTAGCAGAAAGATCTCTGTTCCATCAATGGCTCTGTAAGACATTGTCTTGTACAAAGCCTTTAGGGAGCTGTAAGCATTCATCTTAGTGTCATTGATGAGCAGGCATTGTCATACTTTCTGAGGTGATATGCACATTGTGACAGCAGTCCGTTTTCTTCTTTAACCCCTGATTTAAGAAATACACAAACAATATATGAGTGTAATCCGAAACATTGCAACTAACCTCTCAGAAGCAACTTTTGCTTTATATTTCAGTGGCCTTGTGCAGTCGAAAAGATAAATGTGTTCTCCTTACCATCATAATTGAACACCCTAACAGAATAAACATCTCATTACAGAATGGCTTCTCTAGATTCACCACATCTGCCTCATACTTGTATGCCACATCCTCGCAGTAAAATCATAATGTAGATTCCTGTACTCGTGGATCACCTGCATCATCCATTTCAAATGTTGCCCGAATGGGTCCTACAAGAAGAAAGTACTGTCTTAGTGTCCACTATATGCAGAAAATAATCTGTAAGGCATCGCTTTGACATTTTATTATAAAGGATGAAATATTTGCTTACCTCCAGCCTTTTTTCCACAATGTCAAAGCTTTTGATGGGTCTTGGTATGTTCTTCTTTAATTCAGTAGCATATTTTAAGTTGAAACTATTGCTGTGTTCAGGTTGCGCCCCACTCCTCCAGACAACATTCAAAGTGTCTGTGGGCAAGACACTGAACCCCCAACAGCCCATCCCTATCCCCAGCCATGCAGTGCCAGTCCCAAGCCCCATAGAAAATGTGGAGGCTCGCGTCAAGAAGGGCATCCAGCTTAAAAACTGTGCCAAATCAACAGTTTAAAAAATACATATAAACATCATACATAAGTATGTATTTATATGTATTTTTTTAATTTTATGTTAGGAATATTGGAGATATTATTAACAGACAAACTAGTGGAGTAAAAAGATTACTTGAGGAAGATCTTATTAGGCCAGAAAATCTGTTTTGCTTCAGCTCTGCACTGGGAATGTTAAAGCTCTGACTGTTCACCTGAGAGCCCTGAGCACGTGCTTTGGGTGTTAATAATATAACACTGCTAAATTGGTTACACTGCAGTGTTTTCAAGTGAAAATTCAAATGTAAATGTAAAGTTTAATGATGTAATACAAGTTGCTAACAGACCATGGGGTGTGTATTAATTATTGGGCTGTATGTCCAGATGAAGCCTAAGATTTAGAATATTGCAGCCTTGAATTCAGATGTAAAGATGTTGAAGTACATATCAAGGCCAAAACTTTTCTATCTCTTTTTTTTCAAAGTAAACCTGTCCCATCACAGAAAGCGATTTTGTTTCGACTCAGCGTAAATGCTATACAGAGCACCTTTTTTATTCCTTCCCCTCCTTCCTGAGCATCCGTTCTAAGAATCACAATTACTGTTTTTCCTCCTTCCTCCTAAAGGATATCCAATTTTCTCTTCCCTAAATAGATTGTCCTTCACTGTCCTAAGGAGAAACAGTAAAATTTCAGAAATTGCATGAGACGACGGGCTGCTGTTCATTCTTGTGACCGATGCAATTGGGCTTTCTTTTTGCATGTCAGCAGCCTTGGAATGTCAGTGTCTTCACACGGGCCTGAAACTGTGCTGTCATTTTAGCTTGTACTTGGATGTAATTTAATCAGTGCTGCTTGTTGTGTGCTTGTGTAGGAAAGTGACTCTCTTTGTTGTTTGTCACTAACTAATCTTTAATTAGTCTCCCAGGATCCAGGCTTTGCAGTGAAATGCTCTAATGGTGAGGCATCCTGTTCCAATGAGGTGAATAATCCTCATGCAGATGTGTAGTGATATGACATTTGCACTGTCTTGACGTGATTGTCTTAATGGCCTTTCAGCCAGCAGTCACCTCTCTCTTCTCATCTGTCACATCCAGTCGCCTTTTGCAGTTTCCTCACACTCACATGCTATCCTTCTATCGCACCCTCAGCCTCTCTCCTCTGCTTTCAATTTCACTTTGATTTTCCCCCTCTTGCCGTGGCTCCATGTTTCGTTTTTTCGATCTACGGGAACCATTTGATCTTTTAACAGATTTACTTTATCTGAATGACCTTGTGATGTCTTTCCAACAGCATTTTCTGGAGGTATTGGGGGATTACTCAGAAGTATAATTACCCCCACTCACCCTATTTCAATGCAAATAGAGAAATATTCAGCCCACTCCTCACAATGGATGTGACTCAGATAATGTTCCCTCCATCGTTTTTCTGAAAGTGGCTCTTAATTATAACTTTGCTCTGGATAATGAGTCTGATATCTGAAATTGGACGTCTTCATTTCTCTTATCCACGAATTTCATGGATTCTGAGATGAGAGCGTGTCCAACACAGGCACTCTCTCACCACTAAGCCTCATTGCCATATACTTGAACAGAGTTAATAACTACCAGCTCCTTTAACTAGAGGAAATAATTAATCACAGCTCAATTCTAAACCATTGTGGGTTTGACCTTTGCTGCTGCTTAAACAATGTTGAATGGATTGATTTAATACTGTTCATGTACATCTATGACCGTCCTCATGATTTTAATTAAAAGGAGATCCAGTATAAACAGATGAGACCATGTCACAGCAGATACATCATTTGTGGGTGGTTCAGGTGTGAACATTTTTTAATGTTCCTTTAAAGGACCCACACACTTCAGGTGTGTGGCTTAAAAGGATAGTGCAGACGAACATTTACCAAGTGGAAAATTCTTTCTTGTAATATTAGGTCATACTTACAGTAGAATGGTTGCCTAGTCTAGATTTGTAAGTAGGCTGCACTACAGTGATCCATGCATGAGCATACTTACTGTACAGTGCTCTCCCATAATGACAACATGCGTAATAATCACACTAGTTGTGTGAGTTTACCATTTTAACCGAGCCAGGGATACTCTGAACCCACGAAACAGAGCAATCTCACAGACCAGATATAATATAATAGATTATACATTTATCCATATGGGGAAATTGTTGTTTCACAGGTGTACTTAGGCGATGGAGTTTCTGTCAGGGTTTTGTTCAAGTTGCCCAGAGAAACCAGGAGTGACCACCAACACTGAGATGCATTGAGACTGCTCTGCCAAATGCCACAGCTGTTCTTTATGTTTGTGGTTCATTTTGAAAAGTAAAGTATATAAAAACTTATTTCTTTCTTTTCCATGGACAGAATTTCATCACTATTCATTGGAGATTATCTGATATCAACAATAGTTGCTAGAACTTCAGCATTTTCTTTTAGCCCATGATCAAACTCAACGTGAGGAAACTAATGTCTTTTACCAAAATGAAACATTTCTTCATTCCTCAAAACCTTAGGGGAAAACAACCTCTATTAGTGGTGGAAGATGATACAACCAAAATAAATCATCTTCCATCCAACATTTCTGCAGCCCACCAACATGACTTGTGAAGCTCAGCTCATCTTTTTCTCAACAGTTTGTAATGCACCTTATATACCTCAGGCTAGAATCACAAGCAACACTAAAGGAGCGGGAAATTTGTGCTGACGTGCCAGGAAACCTGGAGAAGAGCAAAACGCAGATATTTTCGATGGCAAAGGGTCCGTGGGAAATAAATGCTGACTGAAGTGGTAGCAAAGGAAGAATTGCTCTCAAGGGAAACTGCTTTAGGCATGAAAATGAAAAAGTAGGACTAATAATAAAAGTGCACACCAGTTTATTATGTGGGTTATCACATGACATGACTGCCACACATCCTGTGGGTTTTATTATACATTTTTTGGGTTCAAAATGGAGCTGCTTTGTTCAAGTGCTGTAAGCATTTAGTTTGTTCAACCATGTTCAACAGTTATCAAAGTGTTAGGTGGACTATAACTATTTTAGTTGGACATTTCTTGTGTTTCAGAAGTGGCTGTCGATGTGAGGTGAGCTGTCTTTCCGGCAGAACTTCTGTCCGTCTTGTACCAATGCATCAGGCCCTATTAGACCCTAACATCTCAACCCTGTGGTCTGACTGTCCTGATTTCCTTTCATTCTGCTGAAATTAACAAGTTCCACTTGATATTTACTTTGAGTTTGGTCATCTACCATTTTTGTCTGAACCCCGATACTGCTTTTGTGGTTTTAATACAAACGTGTAATGATATTACAGATTCTTCTGCGTCATTCACCAATTACTTATTATATATTTTCTGTTATCGACTAGTAAACGATTCCCAGTAGCAAACGTTTTCTAAATAAAAGCATTCGAAATCGGTTAACGCCAACGCATTTGTTGAAGTATCAGTAAACACGGTAACGTTACGTCGTCTCCAGCTTTAGTAAAAGTTACACCTAGCAAAAGCTAGTTTTTTGTTCTCTTCTTCAACATGGTGAATCCTAGTCTGGTAAAAAAAAACTTTAAATGATGGTAAACTAGTCGACACTGAAACCACTTTAAGTCATAAACAGTTATGTAAACTTGAGCTAACGTTATGATAATGGACTGTAACATATTTATTCATGAAACCTCAGCCTTTATTCTTTATTCGTTCTTTTAACAGGTAGTTCTGATTTAGTTTTTCAAGAAAGACATGCAAATATATATGTACAGCAGCAGAAGGATAGGTTTGGTCAGTTTTAAAAGCATCCTGTGCTTTACTGAAACTGAATTACTGGTTAACTACACTGATAGTCAAAATGATGTTAATGATTGTAGTTTGGGAAGTACCTGTACAACAATCAACCAATGACAGGTTATGTGAATAACTTTGATTATGTTGTTGGCAGCAGATGAACATTTTGTTCTTTAAATGTAGTCCAATCCAGTACAAGAGCTTCTGTACCTCAATCGGAAGAGGTGGCCTGTTCTGATGAATCTTGTTTTCTTTTCCATCATGTGGATGGGTGGGTACGTTTTCATTGCTTAGTTGGAAAAGAGATGGCACCAGGATACACTATTGGAAAAATGAAAGCAGCAGAGGAGTGATACTTTGGACAACGTTCTCCTGCAAACCCTTTGTTCCTGCTATTCATGTGAGTTATTTTGACATGTTTCATCTACCTAAACATTGATGCAGACCAAGTACATCCCTTGAGCCTCAGTGGGTTTTAGCGGGAAGAGGGGGACCTATTAAATGTTAGGTGGGTGGTCATTATGGCTGATCAGCAAATGTGAATGGTATTAAACATCACTCTGCTTTACTTATATTTAAATGTCTCTCTAACTCTAGCTCAAAAGTTGTGTTATCAGGAGGATTTGAGATAATGAGATGATATCATCTGATTGCTCATTCTATAAAGGTCATATCCTTGGTCTACCTGCCCCACCAGAACTCCTCCAGATAACATTCTCTGAACTGAAAAAGTCCCCAAAATGATTTAATCTGAAGGAGTTCTGGGAGGAGGTTGATGATTGATTGTACTGCAGTTACTGCAGTTTGTTGTCTCCAGCTATATATATATATAAAAAAAACTGCTAATAAATCATGAGTAACTGATATTGTGTCTGTCTAGGTGTTGGGAATGACAGTCCTCAACCTGTCCTTTGCTGCATGTGGCTTCTTGCAGATCTACCATTTGGGTGCTGTAGAAGATATTCTCAGCCATGGGAACAAGCTACTGGCCTCCCTCAGGGCTTGTGCGGGGGCCTCAGCTGGAGCATTGGTTGCTGCTGTAATGATTACGGCTCCTGACAAATTAGAAGTAAAGTATTTGCCTCCCATATACAGTATATTGCAGAGTCACGCAGTAATTAATAAAGTCAGAGGGGCTACCCTTAAGGGTCCTTGAGGCATTTTCAGAGGTCCTAAAGCAAAATATTAATATAATTTAGATTAAAAGTTATCACTTTTACCATTAGTACACACTGTGTAAGGTTGTCAGAGACTTGGTCAGGGTGACATCCTGTTTTCTGGTTTTTGCCCTTCAACATTAGACATCCCAGCAGCATCCCACCTCTGCTCAACAAGTTTAAGGTTAATGTAAAGTGGTATCCATTGTGGTATCTGAGAGGTATTCTGAGTACAAGTCCATGTACATAACAGCAGTAATTGACCCAATACTTGTTAATAATGTTGGTATAAGAAAAAACAGTGTTTGTTCCGCTGTTTTGTAGCACTGTAAAGACTTCACCTACAGGTTTGCTGACAGTGTCGGACACTTTGGAGCCCTCACACCAGGACACAACGTCCTACTCGAACTACGCTAATTACTACTACTATTACTCAAAATGCTGATGGGAAACAGAGGAAACTGTGATGTATCGCTACTGAAATATGAGATTTCATACTATCACAATAGATCACATATCCCAGTATGAACTAACTATGAGTGTCATTGGAGACAGCCTCGGTCTGTGCAATTGTGGAGCATCCTTTTTGCACATTTAGAGCTTCAGTGTTTTGTCTGTGTTCAGATACAGTGAAGTTACAGTGTGACTGCATTTATTAATATAAAAGTGTAAAGCACAGTTAGACAGTAAATGTCAAGGGTTTAAAAAAACAAAGAATGTGTGTTGCCCTTGAGTCTGACCAAGTTCATATATTCTTTGTCTACATGAAGACATTCTTAAGACATTTTTACCTGTCAAATTACCTTAATTGAAATATTTTTGCTAAACAACAGTGAGACTCAGCATTGTACATTAAATCACCTTGTGACCTAAATATATTCTTTCATGCTTCATTAGTATTCTTCAATGAATCTGTGTATGTGAAACAGATTGAGTATTAACTACATGTTGCTGTAAAAAGCATAGTGTTTATGATGTCCTGTGGGAATAATATTATTAAAAGAACATACAAATGGCCATCTGTGTGTGGATCCTCTCCAGGGAGGGGATAGAAGAGATTCTGCCCAGTGACGCTCACAGTCTGGCCAATGACAGCCTCTATGTCTCAATAACACACTCCAAGAGTGGCAAGAACCACATTATGCCCAGGTTTACCTTCAGGGAGGACCTCGTAAAGGCATTCCCACAGACACTCTTTAAAAATAACACTGTGCTTTTCAGTTTTAAATGCTTTCATAAATATTTGTGATTGTTTTACATCCTTGTTTGCCTCAGCTCTCCAGCTTGGTGGTTACTTTTTACTGCTTTGACCACAAAATGGCACTAACAAAGTCAATACTTATATTATGAATGTCTATGTATTGTATATCAGCAGGGTCCGAGAGTATCCCTGTAACCATTGTCTGTTCTTTATGTGACATTTCTATAAAGTAAATGACGACAAATCTGTTTTATGTGACGGATCCGTTTTCACAAATTAACAGTGCTCGTCCAGACTCTACTGGCGAGTAGCTTTGTGCACGTCTATGCTGGACTCACACCTGTGGAGTTTAGAGGACAGGTAATTCCACACACAATATCCCATGCTTATCACTTAAAATGGTTTTGGTAAAGTCAGACAACATGCAAATGCACCATCAATCTTTTTTTGTCAGTTAGAGAAATTCCAAAGTAAAAGCCCCAAATTTTCAAGATCTATATAACGCATTAGTCCATTATTTCTGACAGTGTCTCATTACATTTACATATAAGTGTAATTTAATTTCTGCAAAAACATGTATATGTAGCTGTATTAATGATGGATGAATTGTATTTAGCTGCTTTAGTTTGAGGCTCTGGGTTTATGCTACCTAACACTGTCGTGACATAGTGGCACACTCCCTCTATTACTCTATTCAGGACCTATCCTCTATGTTATCGGTAACACCTGGGATTTTTTACTATGACAAGTGATAATGTGACAGATTGTCAACACACTGTACTGCTTGTACTCTGGATTTTCCCTAAAGTAAAATCCTTTGGTCTTATTTTTAAGACTTGCTTGACTGGCAGAACTGCTGGTTTTGTTCCATCAGAAATGGATGGATAGAGGTTTCTCAGACAGCCTGCCAGTTTTACCCCTGGATCGAATCATCACTGTGTCACCCTCTTCTGGAATCCAGGATGTGTGTCCCATCCACACGGGGTACTTCAACACTCAAATCAGACTGGCCAACATGAACATAATGGTGAGGACTAGATGACACAGTACATAGAAGCTGTGTAAGCTGTGTAAATTCCACTTTCATATGTGTTGCCATTGGTTATATTGCTCAGATCAGTATACTAAATGAGATGGAATATGTTCATCAGCATATCTATCCACATTTGGTGTTTTAGTGCACTGGTTCCCAAAGTGGATTCAATAACACCGGTAAAATCCTATGGAACAGACCAAGGGTCTGCTACAAGGTTTGCTATCATTTTTAATATTTCACCTAATCAAAATTGTGACGTCAAAAATAACATTGAAATGTGTCAACACAAAACAAACAACAAAATCAGCAAATTAAAAACGTCATGTGCAGATATGCTGCAGCAAATGACATGACAGCTCACTGTTGCTAGTTGGCATAGCAACACAAAACATGTTTCCCACCTCTGGAGCTCCAGAGTCACAAAAATACTGACAGTCAGAGCAAGAAAGATGTAACACAGTAAACAGAGCTCAAAGAAATGCTGATACCTGTCAGCCTTCAACACATTCTGAGTCCACCGACTACACGTAAATCAGACTCAACTGCCTGGATATAAAGGCCTAACCGACAGGTCTGTTTCTTTTTAAAGACAGGTTATCTAGCAGTCTCAGCATAAAATGTGCAACATAACAGCTGTTTGTGGTGTTGGGCCTGTGCTCCCTCCATACATCAACAGCAGACTCACATGTCTGCAGACATGGAAATGTGTCCCAAATAAAGTCAATTTATGTTAATATATAAAAGTCTTCTCATTCAAAAGTTATTGCTCTACGAATCTGTAAATATTGTTTTTGTTTACCAGCTCAGACTCAGATATCTCTTACTTCACCATGACGTCTGTTCTCATTGTCTGTGTGGTGGAAGTTATAATCTTGCTTCATCTTTCATTAGGTTAATTTTTTTAAAGCTCAGGTTATGCTTCCTGCAGAAACTGGTACAAAGCCGCCGTAATTACATCACTGTAGTGCGAGGGCCATGCACTGGTCTTTTTTAAAATCTGCACTGAGCTAGCGCACACAACCTTGTTGGTGATTGACTCACTGGTTAGAGGGAACCAACCCAAGTACTCCCTTCTCCACCTCCTTTCAGCAGGCATTAATAATACAATGACCGATCTGTTGATAATGGCCTAAATAATATACTGTAAAATTAAGTCAGCACATGCAATGTACAGTGTTTGGTTACTGGCCCACAGCTCTTTGCTGACATATGGTACAGAAAAGTTTGGAACCACTTTGGATTATCGATAGAACAAGTTGTAGAATTCATGTTTCAGTCCTGTGAGTGGAAGAAACGTTTCAGTGTACAAATGTATATTCACATCCATTGTATTAGAGTGGACCCACAAATCTGACATACAATAATTGTCTTTGGTTTCCTCAGAGTTCTCTGTGGAAAACATCAGACATCTGAACCCGGCTATGTTCCCTCCATCCACCAACAGCATGTAGTCTTTCTGTGAAGAAGGTTTTAATGACCCCATGAGGTTCCTGCAGATAAGAGGGCTGGATGAGCTGATGTTTAGTTCAGGATCAAGCAACAAACCGAGCACCATTTACAGAAATATGAGAAGGAATTGTATAGATTTTACTGGATTTATCTCCTGTGTGATTTTAATAAAAACATGTATCAAAGCTGGGTGTTTTTATGGAGTGATTTTGTAGAGAAAGTTCAAACACATTGATCCAGTGCACTGACTGTGAACATCGCCTGTGTTGGTTTGTTTGGTAAGATGTTTTTTTTCTTTCAGAATCAGCGGATCGGTTCAGAAATCAGAGCATGAAAGACTGTGTGCATCATTGTAAATACATGCTTCAGTACACACCTCTGCTGTGACAGCAACTTAACATGATGAAGACCCTTCATGCTAACGTAAGACTCTTCATCAATTTTTTAAGGACACATTTAATTTGTTTAAGCTTGAGGAAGTAAGAAAAAAACATGAGATATCATAGTACATCACCATAAGTGGTACATGTAGCCATTACGGAGGTTTGCACCTCTCTCAGGACACAAGATGGAGCATCATAATTGAAATGAAGTGACAGGTGGAGTTTCTCTGCTACTAGGTTATTGTTAGATTTCCTCCGCCATCATGGCTTGCTCCTTTATTCAGGAGAGAATTTCAATGACATGCTCACATCCAGACACATTCAAGCTATTTGCTTAATTGACTACATCGTATCTGTGTGAGAAGACTTGATATTTGATATCAATACTTCTGCAGTTGGTGCAATCACCCAAACACAATAGAGCATAATTCCGCAAAAGCATTTTGTAACTGAATAAATGTCCCTTGTGATGAGGCTCAGAGCAAAAGAATCACAGAATTTTGCAGAAGGAACCATAAAAGACATGATTTTGTTGAATTTGTTTTGGATATCTTTAACACTGGTATAGTTTAAACTTGACCAATGTTTCACTTTCATCCTATGGGTTTGGTTTGGGGAGTGCAACTATATAACCTCTGGCAGAGCAGGTTGACGAAGACTACAATAGTTTGACCAATCAGATGACATCTTTCTGGATGACATCAGTTGGAGTTTTTCAGCTAGAAACAAAGAGCTATTTTAAAATAGAAACTACAGAGAGAGAACCTTAAGAACATTTCTTTATTAGCACACACCTACTCCCCAAACTAAAACATTTTTTCCCACTTCCTCATCTTCCTCATCTTGCTTTCGTCTTACATCTTTATCTTTGTTTGGCTGAAAATACTACTGAAAAAACGAGTTTATTTTTCAAAAATTATTGAATATTCTAGTTGGTTTAAACACTACTCTCAGAACAACAATTAGAGTAACAAACAGCTAGTGTTTTGAAGCATAAAAATACAGTAGCTACTAATTAACATATTAGTTAACAACATAGCTTTAGTATGTAAACCCACAGAAATGCAGACGCACACAAAGTTACCAAATTAAGCCCACCTGCTGGTTTTGGTAATAAAGCTCAATTAAGGCTTGTCTAAAATTATTTCCACCCCAGGTGGAAACTAAAAATTTTCACCTTAGAGACTTTAGAGATTTTACAGATGAGGTTTTTAGCTCATCTTGTTATATTTCAGCTTATCCTGTTGGAAAATTCTGTCTCAGTGAAGAGACTCGCTGTCAGGAAAACAGGCCATGTAATAATGCAGCTGCTGACTTCACTATACAGTACCACCTACAATGTGGTACTGCTCTGATAAGCATGGTGAAATCCACCAAGGAATGAACATTTGTCAAGCGTGAGCTGCACTGAGCCACTGCAGGGACATAGTCTTAAGTGTCACCATGTAAACGCTGCACAGAGTTGAAACCCTAATCATACATGGTCTGCAGAGGACGGACTGAAAAACATCTACTTATCGTTAGACAAAAACAAACCTGTTTTCTAAGGGTGCAGCAAGCAAAACTCAATACCATAATAGCTACTTAATGATTATTTTCTATGCTGCATTATGTATGTATGTACTTTATGTAGGGATCTTTGTTCTTTATTTTGCTGTAAGCTGTGCTCCTTGACAATCTTTTAAAAGATGACAACCAAGTAAACTTGCTGTAATTGAGGTAGAATCCTGAAGGAGATTGTGATGGGTTATGCAATAGACAATTATCCTAAGTGTAAGACCACAGTGGGGGGGTCATTCTGACTCGTCTGAATTATTTTTCACATTGGTGGTGTAGGTATTGGATTCAGTGCATTAACAAAAACCACACGGACTCACAGCTACTGTTAACCATTGTTACAGGATCAGCTGTAGATGCATTCAAGATGCCAGGCTGGCATCAAATATTTATAATGACAAACACATGCTGTCATTTGTATTGGAGGCAATGAAGAAAACCTGAAATATCTGATAGACAATAATAAATTGATCAGTCAGGTGACTCAGCATAGACACTCTAAAACGTCTAAAATTTTAGAATGAATTAGTCTCAGACTCTTAGTTTTTTTGATGAAATCTTTAGTAAAGAAATCTTTAGTGATGTAAACAGTTATTTTATCATCATCATTGACTTTAGATATTAAAAGTTGTACCCTGGTGATACCGAAGCAGAAGAAAACAATTGCAGCCATAATCGAATGAGCATAGACCTAAAAGAGAAGCTCCAAAATTCTGAAACCTGCATTTTCCATAATGCAACCAACAGCGGCCTTCACCTGACCCTCACTGCCTGGTAAACACATCTACAGTTTGAGAGACAAGATTCTTTATTATCAATACATATAGGGCAGTAAAAGTTTGTATCCAAACAGCAGCAGTGAATAATCATATAAATAAATAAAGCATTACAAACAACATAAAATGACTAAATAAAGAGCACCGAGCTGCTGTGTCATCCATCTTAAATATAAATGTGTGTCTATGACATCCCTATGACATCATCATGGCTATTTTCTCTGACAGATTTTTCTGGGTTCTTCAAGGCCGGTAACACCACAGTTAAAGCACTTAAAGAAGCTCAACAGCTCATTAAAGCAAATTACAGAGAAGTTGGAGATGATTCTCTGTGGGTGTATCACTATGTGCAACACATTGTAATTTCTCATTACAGATTAAAAAAAGACTGATGTGAAGCTTTAAATAAAAAAATATTTTTTTTTATTTTGCCCTGTAGCAGTCTACCATTTCTCAAAGACAAATCCCCACAGACACTATTTGTCCAATATATAAGCCTCTTTATTACATCAGTTATGCTCAAAGAACTGTAAAAGTGAGTCCTGCAAAAGTGAGTTGTCAACCCAGCGGTAAGTCAACCTGATTTACCTCGTGAGACATTGTGCGTTAGATGTGCTGTTTGCACAGTTTAAAAGCAATAAAAAGCTCCTCTGAGAGGGTTGTCCACAATCAAACGGCCACCCCCACTTTCAGCATTTACACTACATTTTGTGCTTTCAGCCTCTCCCCTGCCTGGCAGAGAGAGGGCAGAAAAGCTTCTGATAATTCAGTTTGCTACTAAATAACACTTTTGATTATTTTCCCCAAGATTTGTGTTGATATTCCTGATTGCAGGTTGCATTGGGTCACATAAGGAGCTGCGAGGTACCACATATGATTGGTTTACTGTCACTGTTAGCAGAAAAGATCTGCTGTGGCTCTAAAACACCCTACTGGTCTTGCTGGCACTGACAGAGCTGTGAGAATGTGGAGCAGCAGGGCTGCAGCCAGGGCCTCCACATCACGTTCGGTATAGACATCTGGCTCTCCACGGGCTTTACAGACCTCTGATGCTGCTCTACAGCTTCCTGCATCGTAGCCAAGATGGAGTGAAAGGCCGACTCAGTGTCAGGAGTCAGCGGGGTGGTCTCTGATGGGTCCCTCGAAAGATCGAAGAGCAGTGGAGGATTGTGGTAGGTTACGTAGTCTGGACTGCAGAAGCAGAGATGTGTGTGGAAACATGCGTTCTCAGTCTTTGGATAGAAGTCTGGAGTAAAGTACAAGGCTTTCCACACTGAGCTACCTGAGCAAATACAAAGCAAAAACATTAAATTGAAATGTTTGCCTTAAGGCATTGTGTTTTACTCACATTAATCTAATCTTACTGTGCAAGTGTTTAGCTACACAGTGTATTATGTGAGCCTAGCGGAGTCTTAAATGTCATCCCAACAGCAGCTGGCAAATGTAAACAGTGAAAAAAGTGAGAAAAGCCAAGCTGCAGTTTGTTTTTCTAGATTTTTTTCTAGAGTTAACTGTAACTGCAGTTTCCAATGCACAGTTAAATGAGCCAAAAACAAGTTAACATTCAAATAGAGGTGGTTTAAATGTTAAATAATATTTGAAGTATAATTGGGACCCATAGAAAGGATCAGGCCATAATGGCCCAAATCTGCTTTGCCCTATGACAGTTATCTAACCCTAACGTAACATGTTTTAAGCTGCTTTTATGTCCTACCCTCAAATAAACAAACAATACACTTTCTGTGGTTTGAACCTCATATCTACAATGTATCCGCTCAGGCTAAGCTGCCATGGCTCCACTGCCTCAATTATTCCTCCTTATGTAGTTCCCCTGGTCCTGATGTAGTAGTTAGTTTACCACTTATATCAATGTACTGGATGTACTGGCACCACAATAAAAAAAAAAATCACTATGTTTACATGGACTTAGGTAACTAGGTTTTGGTCAGTTAATTTCTAAACATTCACGTTAATGTGAAATTTGGTTTCCGAAATCAGGGTAGGGGATTAGGTGAAAGCAGAATTTTCAAGGTAGATCTCTTCTGGAGACTGACGATCTCTCTGCATATATACACCATATTATCTGGATTTTTCAACAGTGGATGTTTGTAACAAAAAGCTGCACATGGGAACAAAGAACTGATTGAAAGACTGAAATGGAAAGATACTTAAGGGAATTAAGGTCGCCAAAGTCAAGCGGCAGCACAATTGAAGTGAATTTCCAGTAATCAGTTAGTCATGTAAACTTTGTTCTATGATTACCTTAAAAAGCTGATCTTTATGAGTAACCTGGTTACATGAGAGCATGTAAATGTAGTCAATGATTATGTCAATGAAAAATAGCTATATTTTAAAAAAATACCTGTGTATGTGTGTGGACAAGGTCTGAGCCTCAAATAACAACAGCAGGGACAAAAGACAAGATGACATTGATAAGATACAGTAAGATAAGATAAGGTAAGGAGAAAAGATTATAAATATAATTATTTATTTTTTAAAGCAACCTGAAGTTTTTCTCAGGCTGTCCCTCATGCAGTGTCAGTTTAGGATTTACCTATATGGTATAAATGTTTAATCATGCACTGTTTTTTATAAATAAAAATTAGACTTGTATTTTGTAGCTCAGTTGGTAAAGGCAGTTGTCCATGGACCACAGGGTCAGTGGTTCGATCCCCAGCCATGGCTATATGTCGAAGTGTCTCAAGGGCAAGACACTGAACCCCTAACATCCCATTCCCATCCCCAGCTGTGCAGTGCTGCTCCAAGCCCGGTAGAAAGGGTGGGGTTGTGTCAGGAAGGGCATCCGGCGTAAAAACTGTGCCAAATCAACGTGCGGACAACGATCCACTGTGGCGACCCTGAACTCCCGGGATAAGCCGAAAGGACTTGAATTTTCCAACGGCTATGTTAAAACGTCTATGGGATTCTATGGGATTTATTTTTAACATTCAAGGCAGGAGACTGAAACTACATTGGAAACAAAAATATATTTGGAATGAGTTAGTTTTCTGTACTAATTGTTGCTTGTCAAATCTTTATGTAAGTTATGTGGAATGAGCTCACATCAGATGTCCTGAGAATCGATCTCAGCTGAGGCAGCTCTGTCATGAGTATTGGTCCAAATGCCACCCATGATGACATTGTGCAGGTCTTTGAATGTCTTTGTTCAATAAACACATGAAAGATTTATTGTTTTTACTTGCTCTGCTTAAGGTCATTGTGTTTATGACCAATTCTTACACAACAACCAGGTCATTGAAAAGATTCACTGAGTTTTACTGCCCATGTACAAAGACAGACTGTAGCAAAATGTAAGAAGTTATTTGGTAACGAGTACTGATAAACAAGATTTTAGGGTGGCCTGATGTTTCAATGACAGAGAATTGGGTTGGGACGCAGAAGCCAACAGGTTCAAGTCCCACCACAACCAGGCTTGGCTCTGTCCAGCCACCAAGGCCCCGAACCCAGATAAAAATGTGAGGGTTTGGAGGGAAAGGCATCTCGTAAAGTGCAATCATGCCAAATCAACCCCCATGAACGGACAAGCCGCAAGCCATTGATCTTTTGACAATGCTGATGTTGTAGCAGCCATCTTCGATGTTGAGCTCAGAGCTGGTGAGGTCTGGTTGATTTTCCAAGTCTGACATTGGGATATATTTAAAGATAAAGGGAAAAAACTAATGTTTCTAAAAACTACTTCTCTTATAGCACTGGAGAGAAGCTGAGGGGTTAAAAGCAATAGAAGCAACGTACAGTTTTCCTGTCAAGCTGTATCTGAACAACACCCCTAATGTGCACTTTAAGTGGATTTTTGATAGGAGACTTATTGGACTTACTGTTTTGGGGGTGCCATCTAACCCCGTTCAAGTAGATGTTGCAGTAATGAAAGAGGAACTCATGGTTTGACCTTTCAACTTTTCCCTGAAGCAAATCCATGAGGTCATGGCCATCTATGTCCCTGCAATCCAGTGGACACCAAATCAAGACAAAATCATGTTCCTGATACAAACACATTCAGCTACTCATTACTGTGAATCCGAATGCCTGATCACAGAAACCCCCTTCTTCAGTACATTTTTCCTCAATGTGTCCCATCAGTCAATGCAACTTGTCAGTCCCCTCTTCTGGTGAAATATACTTGTTCTGACTAATGTGTGGAGGAAGTTGTGTCTCACCTGTCCTGTGGAACTGAAGCTCCACTCAGCTGGACAACTGTAGGAAACATGTCCATGTTGCTGGTGGGCTCATCTATTTCTCTTCCTCTGGGGATTTTCCCTGGCCAACGCAGAAGTCCTGGGACCCGGATCCCCCCCTCCCAAATTGTGGACTTGCCTGCTGCTCAGACGAGAGGAAAGAACACACATTCAGCTATTATGAGTCAGTATAGTAGAAACTCTGTATAACAACTTGCTACTTTAGACTGGCACCTAGCAGACATATAAGATCACTGCTGACAGTTGCAGCCTTACAAAACTCTTACTGCTCTGTGAATCAGATTTACTGTGTGCAAATACCAAGATTACATCACTGCCAAGAGCCTGCTGTTAATTCTCTGATAACAAACCACTAATGTGACATCTCATTAAAACAAATGTTATTTTGATTATAATTTTTATTGATGATCTACACTCTTAGCCTTATACAGAGCATTGTGTCATTTCCTGATCATTTCCTGGACAGCGTGCTTGGGGGGAAAATGGAGGTCAACCTGTGATTTTGGTTCAGTGATTTGTGTATTTATAGGCAGGCAGTGATTTCCAGAGTAATGGCCTTGAAAGAAGCAGCATTTAAAGAGGTATTCATTTGTTCAAGTTAATATTGGAATATTAGAAATTGTATTATTTGAAACCTCATTCCTTACTTCTCAAACCTTACTTTTTTCCCTGTTGTTCTCTGTTTACCTAGGGATAACGTTCAGATTTCACAACCGTTTTCAGACAATTATCCCTTTCTTCTTCCTCAATACAGTGGTACTGTATTAGCTGTGATGATCATTAATTTTTATTTTTTTTAAATATGCATTCACTCATTAAATGCAGAGTATTTTAGGGAGAGGAGGTTTCATGAGCTCAGAGACTCTTTGCAGTATGCTCAAATTTATTCCAGTGTGTTATTGCAATAAATAGTTAAAGCCTGGATGTGAGTATGCTGTAACAACATTAAAAATAAACAAACAAACAAAACATCCAAAGACAATCTAGCCTCTAATCATATTCTACCTTTATATATTCCATTCCAGCCTGCGTGGACCTCCCCTCTAGAAGAGATTTCTTCCAGGTGAGCGCCCTGGTCTGAGGTCAGGTAAACCAGTGTGTTTTCTGTTAGTTTGAGTCTGTCCAGAGTCTGCATGATTTGACCTGAGAAAAGACGCAACACACCCTGCAGTCTGTATGTGCATCTTTGTACTCCAGCAAATTATAACTGAGCAGTTAAAAGGTTTTCCTTAATTACACAGCAGTCATACATGTTTGGTAAGTAGTCTCCTCATATTGCACTTTTATCCAAAGCCCTTTACATTGTTGCTTCACATTCACCCATTCACAAACAGGATGATAGTGGCTACTGTCTTGTCCAAAGACACTTTGACCACCCCCCCAGCTACCCAATCAACTGAGCTACAGCCACCCCATTTCCATGAATGTTTCCACCAGGGATGTGACTACTCTAAGAAATGAGGGCCACGGTGTGAATTCCTTGTTTCATTGAAAAAAATACACTCCAAAGTTCACCAAATGATCATGAAGTTTCAGCAGTCTGTAAGCTGAATGCAATTGGAATTTATCAAAGTTACAGTGTTTCAAAGAAAACAAAATCACTCACTCTCAATAATCACTCAACAACAGTTGTGCCTCAACTGTAGTTGTTCCGGTGACCATCTCTCATCACAAGTTGTGAATAGACTTACCTAGGAAGCAAATTTGTATTTTGCAAATAACTAAAGTACACTCTGCAGCCCTACCTACACTCCAGTCCACCTCATGGACAGCGTCTCCATAAATTCCATGAACGCTGGTTCCTCTGAAAGCTGCAGAAGCAAACATTGCTGTGTGCACTTGGATGAAAGAGAAAAACAGCAGGAAAGGCCTTGCTGAGTTCCTGCAGTAATAGAAAATACAATTACCAGCATTAAAATGACTAAGGCTATGGAATCATACCACATTTACTTTAAATTGATTCAATAGCAATTTATTACAGCCTTTAATTAGCAAACAGCTGTTTTTTTAATGCACTCTGAATTTATAATACATGCTCTCTATCGTGCTTTGTACCACATAACCACTAGACTATAGATTATATAACAAATACAGACAAGTACATTTTCAATCATTAACCAGAACTGATAAGCTTTTCTGATCAATCTGGATCAGGAAACTTGCCATATACCTCACTATGAATTCCATTGCCTCGTGAGTCATCCTCTGTGTCAGGTTTTCAGATGTGTATGGCTGCTCCACAATTCTGTGGTCCCTCATAAGAACACAATTCATGTATGGGACGATCACGATGAAGCCTGCTATCAGACCACTGACCAAGATTAAAAGGGACAGCAGGCTGAGAATCAGCCTACGGCGGACGGTGATAATGCCAATGTAGTGGAGTAAAGCTGCAGTAAACAAAACAATGGCCATTTCCCTGCATGGTAAATATTTATGGAACTGGAAAATAGTGCCATGTCCAGGCTGGCAGTCCCGCAGGTTTGTCAACGGGATACCGAAGAACTTGTTGAAGCCATGGTTGCTGGGGTGATGGCAGTGGTCATCACTGTGCTTACAGTTAAGTCCTAGGTGCCATTTTCCTGATAAAATTTGACATTTAGACGGTAAGTGAAAAAAAGGAATTGACAAAAAAGCCATGAAAACAGAATTCCACCAGAGTGAAGAGTGGAAACAGGTTTTAACATATTTGATATAAAATGCTGTCCTGTAAAACAATTCTGGTCTATATCATTTACCACAACATTGTGAATCACTTGTTTTTTTGTGGTGGAACTAATTTTGTGTTAACTGTACTTTTTTGTCAATGGGTGAAGATACTATATTTTCATAAGTGAAAACTTTAACCTGCTGGAATCAAATTATATATATGAACCAAAGTTCATAGCAATAGATGAGTGGGAGAAATAACATAAATAGCCAGGTTTCCTCAGCATAGCAGTGGTAAAAACAAATGTGCTATTCAGTTTTTAAAGTAACCTTCCTCATAAGCTGAAAGTCATAAACCGAGTTTTTGCTCAATTCTAAAGCTTAGACGTGATATACTAATATTAATGTAAGTGTATTTTAGCATCTTTAACACTTTAACTATGGTATTCAAAACAAATCAACTAATACAAGTCAGTCAATGTAAAGGCAATATGCCTTATAATATTATTTTTGGGAGGTGGGGGGTTTGTTGTCACCATGTATTCTAATAATATGGATTACCCATTCATCCTCTGGGAAGCATGCTCTTCTGATTATTGAGTGCACTGAGAGATTATTGAGGGATTAGTCAAAAGCATTTTTGGTGCTTGAATACATAATAGGTGTACATGCAGTTACAAACCATAACCTTATGATAAATGTGAAAAAATAAATAAAATGAATGTCTTAGAACCACACTTAGCAACTTGACGTGAAATAAAAGATCACAGTATACCTATAAGAGCCGTCTCATATCCTTGCTGTTGGGCAATCTTAGCAAAGGTAACTTCTTGGTTGGGAAGACCTCCAGATGATGCAGTAAAAAAAAAGACTCCAGGCTTGCTATTACCAACTACACCTGTTATGAAAATGAAAAAAAAAAAAACAAATAAAGAAAAACTGATAAACTACATCACATATTACGGCAGTCACTTTTTATAGTATTACTTAAAATTCAAAAGTGTTATATTTTTGCATAAATTTAAACTAAAATAGGATTAGATTTTCAAACAAGTCAAACACTATATAAAAGGGAACAGAATTAAACAAAAGAAAAAAAATTAACATTTTAAATTTTTTTGTCACTTTTTATATTCAACCTCAAATATATTTATATCTGGCAAAAGGTTTGTATATCCATGCCTTCAGGAACTGGTGTTATGCACTAAGCTTGAAATCCCAATCAGAGTGGTCTCTTTCACTGACGAGCCGACACATGCAGACGTCGACTTATCATGTTAAATCATGTTAAAAGCAAATGTTATAGATCCTTGTCAGACTTTACATTTTTGATGTATAAAAGTTGTACAACTCGTGTGCAAAATTCGATTTGTTTTTATGTTGTTTATGGTTGGTTTGGTTTAAAGTTGTCATTTTTTTCTCCATTTAATTAGGTTACCTTCATACAGTTGTAGCTACATTAAAATCCTAAATGGTTTAGGTAAAAAATGAAGAAAAAAAAAAGGGTTCATATAAGTTCAAGTGCCATTGTATTAGAAATCATAACTCCTTGTAAATGGCATGAATAAAGTGTACATTCTGTCTACAATAACCAAATCCAAATCGTTCTGTTAAATAATTCAGACACTGAATTTACAGGCCTTCTGCAAGCTGGAATAAAGATCTGTTTAATGTGACAGTGTTTAACAATTCTATTGTTTGTGGAGATGGCCTGCAGAACCAAATTGAGTTGTGTCAATCAGTAAAGGATTTTTGTGTTGTTGTCTTTTAACTGGCCTGATCGTATAGGATAGCGTCCAGTGAGGAAGGCTGCCCTGCTGGGGGTACAGAGGCTCGCTGCAGCGATGTGGTGGGTCAGCTTTACCCCTTCCTGTGCCAACTGGTCAATATTAGGGGTCCTGTGAATCACAACTCATCGCCAGTCACAAGGCATACTCAATATTTAACAGAGGCAAGAAACTTTTTTTTCCACTTTTAGCAAAAAACATATTCTTTAAAAATTATTCTCCCTTTAAATAAAAGATGCAAACATCTGAGAAAGCGTTTTGGTTTTTTTTGGTACCATATCATCCCAACAGACCACTTTGATCTCAGAATCCAGGCCTACTTGTGGGTGCAAGAATTTCCATAGGTAGAATGGGAAGCAGAGCCTTTAGCTATCAAGCTCCTGTCCCGTGGAAGCAGCTCCCAGCTCAGATTCGGGAAGCAGACACCCTCACTACTTTTAAGTCTAGGCTTAAAACCTTCCTCTTTGATAAAGCTTATAGTTGGTTATAGTCATGCTTCTATAGGCTTAGACTGCCGGGGGACCAGTTTTTGGTTGCTTTTTATTGCTCTTTTCTTTTCTCTCGCCACTATCCACTCAACCCGACTGGTCAAGGCACATGGCCAGTCACCCTGGGCATGGTTCTGCTGGAGGTTTCTCCCATTAAAGGGAGTTTTTCCTCTCCACTTTTGCCTAGGGCTTGGTCAAGAGGGATTCATTGGCTTTTCTCTACATATCTTTATAGACTTTATCATGTAAAGTGCCTTAAGATGACTTTGTTGTGAGTTGACACTATATAAATAAAGTTTAATTTAATTGAATAGAATAAATGTATTGAGGTTAAAGCCCCAGCCCTGTTATTTTACCAGTAAAGAGTTGGCTGAGAGCTATGGTAACTTTTACATTTCATTACATTCCTCAGCAAAGGCAAAAATCTCATCTGACCGGACAGATACAGTACAACATAAGGGAAGAGAGAAGACATCAAATTAATTCCTTAACTAAGCCTTTGAATACCTTACCTTAAATATCTGAGAGAGAATAACTTAAAGGAATACTTCTACTTGGTAACCAGCTTCATTCACAAGTTTCCATTGGAGTTACCTTGAAAGAAAGTTTGTACTTGCTTCCAAGTATTTTGCAGTTTGAGATTTTGGTACACAAACAATTTGATTAAACTAGCTCCTAATTTGTGTTTGGATTATATTTATGCATTGGTTTCACAGAACTTTTATGAATCTGCTCTTTGTACAGCAACAATTACTGACGACCAGATTGACGAGAGCGACACTGATGCAGAAAGCAGCAATAACTTTGAAGATGAGAACAACAAGAAAAAAAGAAAAGATTTAATTTCAGAACAAGAGTATGACATGACTGCTGAATCCCTAAACAAGGTTCAGTGTCAGGGGAACAGACATGCTTAAGGAGAAGGAGCAGGAGTTGCCAGATTCCACAATGAACAGAAAACTGGGAATTTTTAAGATTCAACAATATTAGTTATTTCAAAAGGAATGAGGCCAACAAATAGAGGCTTTTAGGTTGCTTTTATGTTGCTTTTAGGTTTTTCAGAAGACCCTCAGGTTTTAGGAGGTGATTTTAGAGGTGCTTTAGGTCTTACTGGGTTAATGAAAGTAAATGTGAATACTAATAAAAAGGATATCAAAAGATCTGCAAATATTGGTTTGAAAGTGTTGAAGTGTTAAACATCAAACCTCCAATGGCCGATTTATGTTTTCACCACTGTTTGAAGTACTTCAAAAAACTGTTGGAGGAAAAGAAGCCAACTGCCATTTTGGTGAACAAAACAGAAACAGAAATGCTGACATGTCACAGCAGATAAGCATGTGAAATAAATAACTGTAATTATTTCTTGTGATTTTGGATGAGAAACTCGTTCAACTGGCTTTTTATGATGTTTTATGTTTTATGATGATATTATGTTTTATGAGGTTAGTGATAACAAGAACCACACTCAGAGAGGGGAATGGTGGAGAAGGGTTAAAAATTGTTAAATAAAAGAATGAAATAAAAAAAGGACATCTATTATTTATATGTATACAGCTCTGAAAGTAGCAGCCAGCAGGCCTATACCCATGTGAGTCATCTTCCTAACCCACAGCAGTAACACTTTGCTCAGGTCATCCACTCAAACATTGCAAGGTAAACATGTTTTTACCTCAGAGTTTTATTGCCATAGCAGCCCAGGTCTCCAATCCCCAGGTCATCCACCATCATCAGGACAAAGTTGGGCTTGATGTTTTTTTGGAGAGACACACACCTCAAATCCATAAGCAGGAGCTGCGATAGCAGAGAGGACAGCAGACAAGTGGACCTCATGTTGTCGAAGCAGAAGCACTGGAGGAATAATCACACAAAATTTTGAAAAAGTTAAAGTTCATGGATACACCCAGAGACTTCTTACCGCCAACAGCATCTGCATATCCTAGAATATCATTCAAGCTCACTGACTAATGGTCAAATATCCAAGTTATATCTTTTAGATCAGCCCCAATAGCAGCATTATTAAGCCAATCTGCCTAAAATGACACATCTAATTGTTCATAATATCTGTCTGCTCTATCCACCTGCAGCAATGAGCTAATTTTGATGCACTCAGGTTACTGTATGTTGTTCACATCCTTATGGGGGGCACTATAAATATGGATTTTTGTAAGAAAGCCACCAAATTCACAACTATCCAAATAAAACTAAGTACTAATGAGCAGTTTCCACAGGTAATGTACATTTTTGAGAAAGAAACAAGTCTTTTAAAGGCTTCTTAAACTGTGCAGAGACCAAGATAAAAAATATAAAATGATAAATGGCTCAATGTTGCAAAACTTAGCAGCAAATGCAAAAAAGTAGTAATTCAGGTGTACAGACATACTTCAAAACTCATGTGTCATATTATGTCCTCCTGCTCTGAACATTAGTGTTAATGGTTTGAATCTGACAGACTGTATATTTTTATTGAGTACCTAACAGTCTGCAAATTGAATTTATTTATAAAAATTATATTTGATTACCTATCATCCCTTACCTGTGTACCTGCTTGGGGACTGCAGGTGGAAATTAGCTATTAGCTTAATCTGGTACAATGCATCTCCAGTGACTGTATGAGAATATTTCTATATTGTCTCTGATAAATAAACATAATAATTATAATTCACACCCATGCACGATTTTTAAATGTATTTTTTTTTTACAGGATTGACACTTATTTGAACACTATGTTAGAATGAGCAGTGGGAATTCCAACAATTAGATTAAACCGTTTTGTTATTCATTTTATGGGCTGAAATTGTCATTTAGAGGTCTACAAGCAGTACAATTACATTCTGAAATGCCACTAATTTGCATCGAATCTACATTATTACTCCACAAGCTACTTAACAGTTATACATTATTTAAAACGTTTTAATATATATAGCCGCATAATAACGTAATAATCGTTCAATAAATCGGTTGTACTTTGATAAAGAGAACTCAACATTATTCGGTAAAAACATTCTGAATAAGTGACAGTACAAACAAACAGACACAGGTCACTTGTTGATCCACTTTGTCCCCTGTGGACCTGCGAAGCGTATTCTAGGTTTAACAGCTTCAGTGACACCAGAATATATAAGTTTGTCTCAGTCTCTCTCCGTCTCAGCACTTATTAATATGTTGAAAGGCTCAGGTTAGTCAAACTTACCTTCAGTTACGAACACAACTCTAAACAAAATTTCAGGAAAAGTAAAGCTGCCCGAGTCGTGAATATCGCGATACGTCAAGTTTAAGTTTTTTTTTTTTTTACGCCAGGTTAGTCCGTCACTTCCGGTAATGAATTTTAAAATAAAACACCAATCAGAAGTCAGAGCACCACATTACCTAGGCATGCATAGCCTACTTACAGGAATAAAATCTGATGGAAACACACAGTATCATATAAAGGCTTCAGACTATTTATTTATTTTAACCTTTCCTGCCTTCATTACATCATAAATGTGAAAAATTACTTATAGTGAATTTTGCAGCATTGCAGACTTATGGAAAGTGTACATGCTGTACATATACAAGTGGAATTATAAGAGAGTATCTATATGTGAAAACAGAAAACAACTCTGTTCATTTGTTTGATAACAGTTACACTGTGTAACAAATATGGGTTGTACAGAGAAAAAAGACAAGAAATAGAAGAGTATGAACCTGAAATCACAATCATACACAATGGTTCTCTGGCTTTGTTACAGCTGGACAACACCCTGAGTGCACAGGTAATAATTATTTTGAGTTCCAAAATGGGCAAATATTTACCCTAAATAGAGTAAATTATTCCAAACAGCAGTGGACAGATGAGAGCAGAAAATGTGTTTTTACACTGTCACACTTTGACATGTTGCATTAGGTACCAGCAGCTCTTCGAGCCATGCAATGTTGCTAGAAGGCTTCAAAATGCTAACATGTTTGCACCCCTTCATAATACTGTATCCATAGCTAGCCTTCTCTTTCTACACTGTTACATCATTTCAGTACGGTTTACTATAATGTAATGTATAATGTATAAAAAGACTCAATTACAATGTAGTCATTTAACCTATTGTTTGTGTATTTTGTTATTCACTTAATGTCATATTTTCTTTCAACAGCACATGTAAAAATTATCCTCTGCACTTTATCACTCAAAGCCATCAAGCTGTAGTTTTTCAAACAATCTTTCACAGCAAATTATCACAGCCTTTACCATCTTTTCAGTCCCAACAAACGTTTACTGTTTTAACAGGGCACAGGTGTACTCATTTGTACAATCTCTACATATATCCCCAGAGCAAGTATAAGCGCAACTAGATCTGTAATATTAGTAATATTCTGCAAATTACTGCCTGTACTCTCATCCCTATAATTTTACCAATAATTGCGGAAACTCTATTGGAGGGGAATTCATTTAAATTTCTTTTTTAACATTCTTCTATTTTATGGATTGTGTTATCCCCACGACTCAGTAATGCACACATGGAAAAAGTGTGTGCACACAGGGCTATTGATGACTGCATATTTATAGGTACTTGTGGTTTACAGTTGCCAGGAATGTCATCAGCCTGCTGCTGGTGATAGAGGAACGCGGTGTTAAGTTACTCTGACCCATGTATTGTTACATCACGTAACACCCTCTGTTTTGCAGATGCACATCTCCTCCTATTTTTATAGATTCCTCAGTTAAGAACAGTGCTTCTATAGTTGGATGTCCATACTTTTCCAGCATTATTCAAATCTGAGAGGTTATCTTGTTTATACTGACTAAACCTGAGAATAAATCCGCTCCTGACTAGGTTTCCTGATGTGTTCTAGTGAACCCAAAAAGTAGTGCAAGAGTGGAGAAATACTGGCATCTGTTGTTTGGGTCCAACACTGCAGAACTTTCACCTTGGAGGAGGGATTCTCAAAACTGGGCTCCCCCACGGGTCCTTAAAAGCCCTTCAGTGAGGAATTTAATTTTAACCTTTTAATTTGTTCAACTAATCCAACTATAAAATGTTCAAGGTGTGTTTAAACAAACGGTTTAATTATCATAATTTTTATGAGCAGAGATTAAGACAATTTCCAGCATTTAGTACTAAATTAGTAAAAATATATATTACAATGTGGGATTATAAAAATCATATTTAATATAGCAGATTTTTTGAGTGCAGTAAGATGTTTTAAGAAATTATGTGACTGCATATAAGCTCAGGAACTGAAACTGAAATATTGTTTGTTTATGTGCGTGTCTGTGTGTGTGTGAGAGAGAGAGATAGAAAGAGAGGGGAGTGGTGAGGTTCCTTAACTACTCATCTGCATGACAGTCCAGTCAGTTAGATCAATAGACATCTGGAGTCATAAAACACAGCCAACACTAAGATCCCCTTCTATGCATAATGAGAAACAAAACATAAAGTGATGCTACTCATTTCATTTTAAAAAATGTACTTGACAACTAGGTCTCTTTATCTGAGTCCTATAGCTTTTCCCCAAGTGCATGAGAGATCTGTTGTTCTCTAATACAGTTAGACAACAATTTTGTGAGCCCAACACCCCAAATGACTTTTGACAAACCAAATTTTTTTATTTGTGGTCCTAGATCTGATTTACACAGATGAGCCACAAAATTAGTGTCAAAGATGCTGCTGGTAAAGGTGGAGGTTATTTTTTTAACACTTTTCAACACTGGTTAGCCCATAATCATACATCACCATTTATTAGTTCATCATATTTGATGAAAATTGCATCACATTTTTAAACTACAAACCTCATTAAAACCAGCTGGTGTTTCTTGGAATTTAGGTTTTTGGTGCGTCTCATATCTGTGCACAAGTGAATATTTGCGTCATCAGTCAGCAATAGCAATTGACTGTTACTTAAACAATTTAGCTGTGGTTATTGTACAAACATCAAATAAGCTGGATACACATAACTTGCAAATGCAATTGTGCACCACCAACAACATAAGACTGGATCTAACAAGAACATTGGAAGTGAGCATCAATCCCTGATGTAGCCCAAGTATGTCAATTAGCAAGAATAATGTACATGGTCATTAACGCTGCATTAAGCTGTGGTGACAACATCAACGCAACACATCTAGGATACTGACGGAATGTTTTTTTTTATTCTTGGTATGTGGCTAGAGAGAAGTTCTTAATAATAATAGTAATAATAATAGTTAATTGTATTTGTAAACCACTTTAAGTTTCTTGACGAATATCAAAGTGATACACAAGCAGATTAAAAGAAAGAATAAAACATAAAAAACATGTAAAGCATAGAAACATATAAAACATAAAATAACATTAAAAAGTAATGATCAGTTTAAAATGTTTTTCTGAACAGAAAAGTCTTTAACTGTTTTTTGAAGCAGTCCAAATTCTGTGGTGCCCTCAGGTTCTCAGACAGACCGTTTCAGAGCCAGGGAGTGGCTGCTGACAAAGCTCAATCCCCCATTGTGTGGAGTTTGGTTGTGGAGAGATAGAGGCGATAAGTGTTGGTGAAACGAAGGTGTCTTGTTGTAGATTGTGATGTGAGGAGTTCTTTAAGATATTGTGGAGCATTTCATGGATGCACTGGTGGGTAAGTACACAGAGTTTGTATTCATTGGGAGCCAGTGAAGTGTCCAGAGGACAGGAGTCATGTGCTCATATTTTTGCACCCTCATAAGGATCCTGGCAGCACTCATTTCAATGTATTGGAGTTTTTGAACACACTTGCCAGAGATCCCAATGAGTAGGGTTGGACCAGCCTTTCTGCATCAAAGAGAGAGAGGGAGGAGTGGTTGGTGGGTGTTACCAATTAGAAGGGCTTCGGTTTTGGCGCTGTTCCACTGAAGGAAGTTCTCTGACATCCACGCGTCAATGTCCTCCAGGGACCAGGTAAGAGTTTATGGAAGTGTCAGGGAGGTTCAGAGGAGGTTGAAGATAGCAAAAGCAGCAGACTTCAGAGAACGAGATGAATGACATCTCCTATGGCTGGTTATGACAAGTGAGTACTCACCTTTCACCTGTGTTATGCTTTAGCTTACTCAAAACTCTTGGCTGAGGCCAATACCATGTGGTGGAAGAGCATGTTGTTTGTTGGATTTGTTTCAAGCCTGCCCTATACTGCAAAAATATGTTATCTTCTCTGATAAATATCTTAGAGTTTTAGTCTTGTTGCTATCATTGTATTTGGTTTATTATTTTGGTTTGGTTTAAGTTTTAGGCTGTCTTTATTAATGCAACATAAAACAGCAGAGCAACCACAACAGTCAGCACTTTAATGCAACTATGAAGGAATCAAATGTTAGACACTGACCTATGTTTCTAAGACCTCACGTCACCTGGGTGTAAAGCTCAACATACTATGCAGCCTTAGGTAGGGAAATGCTTTTGTAATGCAACATGGATGATGTGTGAGTGTGTATCCTTGTGCTCTGTTGCCTGTTTGTGTGTGCATCTGTTTCCTGAATGAGTGCAATGTGGTGAGGCCAACCACTTGATAGCTTGCGGCGCACATAATAGATCGCAGGCACTTGACTACACAGCCATCCATCTGCTCCAAACCCAACCATTAGCCATCGTCATGAGCAGTCTAGTCACATCCCTACAGGTTTCTGCAGCTCCAACTGTGCACAGCTCTCAAATACACTGCTCTCTTATCTGTGCTATCTGGCACAATAAAGCCATGTTTCTTCTTCCAAGATCTCTTTAAAGACTGCTTCATTATCAGCCTTCTAACACAAAGGCTGCAGAACACAGCACAGAGAATGCAGGTCTCCTGCAGGGTAGGGTTTCTTGAACACCTAATGACCTGAGAGAAGATTCAGGCATCAGACGCAAGACGATGAAAGTCTTTTGTTCTGAAGCACTTTGAATTAAAACACTGCAACACTACAAGCAACAGGAGATGTTGCTGACAGAAAATATAGGATAGAAACTGATGCCAGTAAACTGCACTCAGAGAATGTAAAATCCAATGCATTAAAAACAGGGGCCAAAAACAAGTTTGAATGAAGAACATTGAAAAAAATAACAGATTTTCCATTTTAACAAACAACTTGCAGTGGAATTACAAAAAACAGGATGTATTCAATATTTAAAAACTTATCAGAACTCTTCCTCCTTTCAGATGTCTTCTGATATAGTTGTATCTTCCCTTCATGGTTTCAACATGGCAAGCATATTTATTTTAACACCATTTAAGAGTAAATGCAACAAAGTAAAGAATCAAAAAAATCTGCAGACATGGAGAGAGAATCAAATAAACAGCACAAACACACTATAAATATCAGGTATTATATCTATTTGAATGTCTGTGCAAAAGTACTATGTCATTTTACATTAATTTACTGAGAAAAGTGTCTACAATACGTAAGAGTTAGACACAGGGACCAGTTTGCAGCATGTTCTTGAAACTTACTTTACTTTTATCTGCTCCCAGGTTCTTGTTCTTGCTTGTACTTGCTCTGAATAGAAAAAGATTAAACAGATGAGAAATGTGCATTACATCAGCCACCTTTAGACACCATCATTCTTAAATTTGTAGTTTTTCCTCTGTTACTGTAGCTTAAAGCTTCAACGTTTCTCAACTGTCTCTGAAGACCCAATTGGACCAATTGGATAACTTTATCCATGATTAGAACATCCAGCATTAGTCCTCTGATCTGGAATTGTGAGCTACAAAGGACAAGACCTACATCCCCTGTCCCTCTCTACCCTCAGAATTATATTTTAAACACACACAAACACTTTTTCAGCTGCAGTCACTCACTAACTATTTCATTCTTCTCCTTGTTTCATGCACCTTCAACCACCTAACACCAGGTTCATTGACCCTGCAGTATTTGAGCAGCTGTTCATTCTCTTGCTTCATGGTTTGGTTTTCAGTCATGTTCTCTGCTCTTTGTCAGTGTGTTTTGCCTGCCATGTTATGTTCCTGCTTGTTCTGTATTAATTTAGTAGTAATCTTACACATTCATGGCTTCACTCTCTTCAACTAGTCTCCATACAAGTTGGATTACTATTTTAGTAATGTTTTTTATTTGAAATTAACTTGCAAAACCCTTTAACATTGACATTATGGGTTATGGTGTAGATTATTTTCTATTATTAAATTTAGTTAAATGTGCATACTGAACTATTAAGAGGCATCATTGTTAAGTTTTTTGAAGAGTTTGACCAAAGGGGTCAGCTATTCCACAGAAGTTGACTTGTGGATTATGAAGACACCAGTTTTTAAAAATAAAAAATATGTTGATCAAAAGACATAAATATGAAATCCTCGCAGACATTGTCTCATAGACATCGTTTGTGCTACTGTACTATAACAAAAATCAGTTTGTTGGCCCATAATGGGGGCTTTGGGGAAATGAATCATAGTATGTTGGAAACCTGCCTCAATTTAATCACCTTAAATGTGAGAGCTGAATTACATAATTGACTTAGGCTCGCAATCCATCATTGCTATAAACGCACAGCTGTATTTAAACTTAACTCACTGCTAAACTATGAAAAAGAATGTTCCATTTGCAACAATGTTTTTCCATCTTAAGTAATGATTGTGAAGTGATGAATAATTTATTTTAAGACTGATGTCACCATTTAAATTCTGACTGGTTGTGATTCAAACTATATATAAATACAACTTTATGTCCCCAAAATTGAATTTCTAACAAATAAACAACACCTGATTTGACATCAGGTTAGGGTTTATTTGAAAATAGTGAGAAATAAAGTAAAGATAAAGACCCCTGGAAAAATATGTTGCTGGAGCTAGATATGTTCAACAACATAGAACATTTTTGTGTCAGAAGACCCAAATTTTAAGTGAACTAAAGTATTGGAGCAAGTGACTGATTTTCACTGCTCTGTGAGATTGTTCACATTAAAAATAGTTCTAAATGACAACAATTTGCTTTTATCCATTAAGTGCATTTATTGTTTAAAAAGGGCAAATAAGCATGAACAGCAAAGATCTGTGAGGAAAATAATCAATTTGAAATCTGAAAAAAGGGGCATTGTATAAACATTGAGCACAGCCAAAGCAACAATTTGAAAAAAGAAAGAAGCCACTTACTGTGAAGAGAAGCTGTGAAAAGAAACCTAAAGCAATGTCAGTGACATCTGCAACAACCTCCACAGAGCAGAGTGAAAATATCACAATCCACCATTTGAAGAAGACTTCATGAGCAGAAATACAGAGGCCATGCAATGAGATGATCAACAAGTGAGGAAAGGGTCAAATTGGGCATCTGCTCATGATCAAAATCATACAAACATATCTGTGAAGACGACAGAGGTAATGTTATGGCTTGGGCTGCATGGCTGCTTCTACAACAGACTAGCTGATCTTTTTTATGATATAACTCATAATGGTAGGAGCAGAATAAATTCAGAGGTTTATGTAAATATTTTATTTGTAAATTAAGATGTAATTTCTTCATTATGCAGCAAGACAGTAATCGAATATGCACCGAAAAATCAACAAAGGACTTCATCAGAAGGAATAACCCTAAGCCAACTGACTGAGTCAGACTGGAACTGACCAAGACCAAATAGGTCTGACTACTCTAACTGGCTAGTCTACCTACATTCCTTAAGTGTGTGCCTGCCTGTAGTTAATCAGTGCATGAGAAGAGATGAAATGTAATTACCATCAAATAAAAGCTGAGATTCAGACCTTTTATGTCATATCAATCTTTAAATTTTAAACTCAAATGTCTACAGCAAAAACAGATGAATTTACTTCGTTGTTCCAATACTTTGGTGACTGAGTTGATTTCAAGAGAGGTTCTTTTTGTCATGATCCGGCCCTCAGTTCCACTTCCCCGCCCTGGACCTTTATTTTGTAGCCCTTTTCCCTGCTTCCTGCCTCATAGTTAATTCCACAAGCCATCATCTAATTGTTTTTACCTGTTCCCTGGTTCATTTATACCTTAGCTCTCCCCACAGTTCCCTACCAGATCATCTGTCTTACTCTTGGACAGTGCACCTTGCTCCCTCGTTTACTTAAAATGTGTTTTGGATTCCCAACTCTTATTATCTCAACTCTGTTGCCTGTTCCCGATCTGAGGTTTGGCCTGTTTCTGATTTGTTTCCTTAGTCATTTACCCTAGTGTTCATTTTGGTTTTGTAGTTTATGTTTTTTATATTCTTGTTCAGTGTCTTTGTTACCTGCTGTGTTTTTCATATCGTCCTCTTAGGAACGATCTTTTGTAAACCCTTTTTTGAGTTTTTTTCTTTTTAAAGAAACCTGTTTATTAGTTTACTCCCTCTCGCTGTCTTTTTAAAGTCTTTTTAAAAAAAGAACACTGAAGTGAAGTGATGTCTTAAAAACCTCTATGTACATGTAAATCCTGCATTCAAAGTGTGACTTACAAAATAAAAAAAACTGTATTCTGGTATGTCAAATCAGTAAATTATATCACTAGAATAAATCATTTGAATTTTGCTGCTGGTAATAATGGAGTTGAAGGAGCTTAAACTCTAAAGTTTGATCCTGTTCATATTCTAATATTTATATTTAGAATTCATTTACATACTGTATGGTAATGTGATAATATTACCCCGGGAAAAATAAAGTTTTATTTTATGGTATTTTATATTAACAATTGAATTTTGAAAACTACTAAATGCAGTCCTCAAATGAATGTATTAAAGTAAAGCTACAATATTTGGGTGTGAAAGTCAATGAAGATCAAATAAATACCGCAAAAATAACCATACACAAGTGAAGAAGAAGAACCTCAGATTACTGCTGAGATACTTGAAGTACAGGGATATTTTCTTTGCTTAAGTCATTAGCCTTTTTAAATGTATCTAGTTTTTTGTTCTAGTCAGTAAGCAGATACTTTTATCAAAGGGACACACACACCGGGGACAATTTGGTGCTTTTAGTGTCTTGCCCAAGGACACATTGACACAGACAAAATGGGATTGGATCATCAGCCATGCACAATTGGAAAACCCACTCTACCTCGTAAGCTACAGCCTTCCCTTTTCCCTGGAAAAAAGTGAATATTGGTGTCAGTAATGACTGAGATTGGATATTGATTATTGATCAGCCTCAACAATTTTAAGAAGTTGATCTCTGGTGAGCTTCTCTCTAATTTTATACTGCTCACACTATTACAGTGATTCCCTTCTGTCATTCATAAAATCAATATAATAAAGATTCCTGTATGACTTTTAAACCAGACATTGAACCACTTTAGGTT
This sequence comes from Channa argus, assembly GCF_033026475.1. Classification (NCBI taxonomy): domain Eukaryota; kingdom Metazoa; phylum Chordata; class Actinopteri; order Anabantiformes; family Channidae; genus Channa; species Channa argus. The sequence continues at coordinate 1,267,914 of NC_090219.1, forward strand.
TTTCCAGGTGCACACAATAGAGTGCCAATTTATTAGAAAAATACAGTTGCATGTGAAAATGTTGTTACAGTGTTGAAAGTCCTGAGAGTATAAAGTATGGGAGCTGAAGTGTCACCAGCAGGGAGCAGTGTTGTTAAGCGATCCCAAAGGTCATTTAGAGCATCAGTCAAAAGGTCAGGGTGTAGTACAATTAAAAGAATACACATGAAATACTATGACTCTTCATTAAACAAGTAAAGTTTGATCTTTGACTGTTATTATTTTACATTTACACTTAGTCATTTAGCAGATGCTTTTATCCAAAGTGACTTACAAGTGAGGTACAAGGCAGCAAAAATCTAAGTCAAGGAGAAAACATGTAAGATGTGGAAGAGCTCTGTACATGAATAATATACATGAATAAACACCTTTTTGAGGATTTTTTTTTCTCTTTCCTTTGATTGTTTTGTCTGTTATTTTGTGAGGTAATGTTTCCAGGGTTTGTCTAACCTAACAACTTTATGTTGCACAGCCAAGTGTTTTCAAACTTGGATGACTTTCACTTAAAATCTAGACCCTGTTGGACTCTAGGGGAAACAATGCCCTGGACCATTTAGCTGAATCGTGCAGCCTTAGAAAATCTGCAGTTTAAATATTTCATTGAAGTAGCAACTAGAGGGTTATGCGGTATCAGACTGTAAAACCAAAGCAAACCCAGTTAAACGAATGAGACAAAAAATTATATTATACATCCATTTATTTTTTGTGAAAAATGATCTGATCTTTTATGTATAGCAAAGGTATGTCTTCAGAAACTACTTTTTGCAGCAGTAATTTCAACTAAACATTTCTTTTAACTGTTCATCAGTCTCACACATCAGCCTGGAGGTATTTCAGTGCATTGCTTACATAACATCTTCATTGGATGTTCATTGGCCTCCAGCATAAACTGTCTGCTTCAGGTCCTTCCACAATATTTCCATAGGATTAAGGTTAGGACTTTGACACAGCAATTCCATAATATTACATTTAATTTAACAATTTGTTGTCTTGCTGCAGTGTCCACTTTCTGTTGAGCTTCAATTTACAGATGGATATCTAGACAATATCCTGTAGAATTTGTTTGCACAAATCAGTATTTAAAGCTCTATCAATAATGATTCTTATGCTGGAATGGGGAGGTTTGTTGCCATCATCACACACATTGCTCTTGGTGTGATGTTTGTTGGTCAACCACCCTTTGGGTGTTTAATGTTCTCCATTTGTACATGATCTGCCAGTCCAAGTCTTTAGAAATTATTTTATAACTTCTTTTATCCTGGTGAGCATCAACAAGATGTGTTTCATGTTGTTGAGATCACACTTTGATAGTGAAGATCCAGATTAAGCAGGGCCTCCCAGACTCACACTTGATTGCCACTGAAACACTTGCCTCTATTATCCCTTCTAATTTATGAATAATTCTAAAGTTTTACATAATTTTTACACTATTATACATGCATATTTTTATCTAACTTCATTAACTGAATTTAGTCACAATGTATAAAGTCAAGATTTAACAAGTCATGCAACATATTTTCATTTCATTAAAAGTGCAGCAAACAGTAATTCTTGGTAATCTTCTACATAGTTTTACAGGTGATTGGCAGGTAGTATATATACATGAAATTTAAGACGAATAATGCAGATATGGTAATAGCAGCATTGCTGTCCACAGAATGTGTAAATGAACCCTGTTACACATAATGATGCACATTTGAGTACAATAACATAAAGAACATCTATTCATGAATAATCAAGCACACCTGGAAACAAAGCCACCAATATTTTGCACTCCAACCCCTAACAAGGAGACACTATTTGAACACTATCTTGACAATGACAGCAAACAAATATCAGATATATTGTAATGGCTGAAATTAAATGATCATCTCTTCACTTTATACATTAACCAGAACAAAAGCTGCACTTTGATGTGTTGTTTTTTTTGCTTTGCATAATAGGGACTGAACAACAGCAGATGGCTGATTGCTTTGATTTCCTCTCACAGCTATATCAAACACTCAATAAAAACCAGATGGAATTACGGGACAGCATTCCAGTTAAGACTGTGGTATGAGATGTACATTGCTTTGAAGCTGTAACCTTATATGTTTTTTAGAAGGCTCTAATGTTCAGGGTGAAAGCTGAGGTTTTACTGGACTGAGAGCTTCTTTTCTTTCTCTTTCTGTTTCACACACACCCACAATCACATTCACACTGCAGGTCAGAGCCGTGAAAGTCATCCGCAGCCTGCAGCAGTTTGGGAGAGCTCAAATGTACCCAGATCTGACAGCAGAATTAGGGCAGAGCGTGCATGTGACAGCGGGGAGATGCAGATGTGGGTGCAAGTGAGCCAATACAGTACTGCAGAAGCACAAAAACAAAACAAAACAAAATAATAAAAGAGACTTGATTAAATCTGCTCACCCCCTGGGTTTTCAGTCATGTAGAGAGAAATAGTTTGAAATCTGTGTTACAAAGAAACTTCCTCACATAAACACAAATCTAATAAAGCTGAAAGTACTGGTAATAATCTTTCTTTTGACTGAAAAAAACAGAAAATCTTTGTTTTGTCAGGTATATGGAAGGTTTAGCAGCATTTCAGGAGACAGCTATTATCAGAGTAATTACTTTATTGTAGATCAGACTGGACCTTCTGATGGACTTAAAATACCCATCCACTAATTTTTAAGCCGAAATGACAGAAAGAGTGTTACTGTCTGAATATATATGGAAAGTAACACAGTAACAACAAGATATATATATAGATAGATAGATAGATAGAGACATACATATAGATAGATAGATATATAGATATAGATATCTATCTCCATCCTTTTGGATCCAGGGACCAAAATGGTAGATTCCCTCACTGACAATTCCACTTAAAAGGCCAGTTTCACAGCCTTACAATGCTCAGAAATGCAAACTGTTTGGTTATGGTTAGGCACAAAGACATCAGGGTTAAGTTAGGTCTCAGATAGGTACGAAACAAACAGGTGTTGTTAAATGGTATTCTGCCTCTCATTCATCCATTCACATTCACAAATCACACACATTCAGATCCAGTGGGGGAGCTGCTATGCAGCTGGCCTCCACTCAAGGACACTTTGGGATGGTGTTGTGTTTGCTACAGCTGCCACACGGCGCCCCACAGTAATTAATTAATGTTGGTTGGTTTTCCTGACCATATTTTACAGGAGAAAAGTTACTTCATCTTATTACTATTTTTATGATTACAAACCCCATTTCCAGAGATATTGGTACACTGTGTACAAAGTATAAGTGAATACAATGATGCTGCAATAATTTTAAAACCTAATTTCAAATGTAAATACTACAAAGACAAAGGTGAAGCTAGTCGAGGTCTATAAAAGCAAGAGATTCACATTGAACATGTAACTGCGACTCTGTGTGCCTCTTTCATTATTCTGTGGAGCAGATGTCTAGTTGTTGCCAACATTGACAGGTTGAATTGGTTACAGCTAACACAACTGACAGTGTTAGACATCATTTAGAACATGAAAACTTTGATTAATGACTGATGAGCATATCAGAACAGATGCTTCTATTATGAGTGTCCCACTATTCCTACTGTGGATGAAAAGAGAGGTATAATAAGGCTTATGTGAATTTTACTGGCAGGTTGACAAGCTGTAACACTGAATGATAGGGAAAACTGTGACTCACATTTGATTTGAAGTAGACAGGTAAATAGGGTGTAAAAACATTATCAGATAAATTCTTTTTTTTTTTCAAACATTGTTTCAAAGAATGTTTCTGTTAGATGTTTTGTTACTAGTACAAACAACCTACAAAACCATATTTTACAGGACAATGTCACTGTTTAGACAGGAAGAAGTTGATTAAAGATGCAGAACAAAGAATAAAAACCATTGTTTAAGTGATGTTTGCCTGTTTCTTGCATCAGAAAGAGGAGAGACTTAAAAGGAGACAGTGTTGAATAATTTGTCTGGGGCAGTTGGAGAATACACTTTAAGTTATTTTAAATTTAGGCGATATCTTATTTAGTATATAGACTCTCAAACTCTTGCCAGGAGTAGTTGAGTGTTAGTGCACTTAAAGTTTTAATAAAAATTTTAATCTAAAGATCCAAATTTATACTTGGAAAAAAATACTAATAATCTGTTTAATTAAGTAAGATTTTCAGTGGATCACTCTGTGTTGCTTGCATAAATTAGTATGACTGATCCCATTTGTGGTCCACGTACTACAACAGGGTCAGTGATTCGATCCTTAGTCCTGGCTATATGTCGAAATGTCTCTGGGCAAGACACTGAACCCCCAACAGCCCATTCCCATACCCAGCTGTGCAGTGCCAGTCCAAGCCCGGTAGAAATTGGGGAGGGATGCGTCACAAAGAAAAATGTTTCAAATCAGCAAGCGGACAATGATCTGCTGCGGTGACCCTGAACTCACGGGATACGCCGAAATTTTTTTATTTACTATTTTGTTTTTGATTTGGAAAATTATGCTCTGATTTAAGTTTTTAATTTCCTGTTTACTCACCCTATGTATTCCTCCTTGACTTTCAGATCCTGCTTCCCAACTCTGCACCCTGCCACGCCCTTATCACCTGCACTTCATCAGTCATAACCTCCCTATCAATCCACTCCTCACCTTCCCCAGTTGCCAGATTGTTGAAACCACATAGTCATGTTTGAATTTACACTCAACTTAATCTGTCTCATATCAAGCCTGTGACTAATCTGAACCCAATTTGTGACTTGTCTATTCATTTTTTGCTGGTTCCCAACCTGGGTGCTCAGGTTTCTGTTGCTTTTTAGGCTTTTCCATAGAATATTTTTGGAGGATATTTTGGAGAATAAGAGGCTACCAGAAGCTTTTTCTGAATCTGATTTATTGACGACTTTGAGTTTCCCTAATGTTTACCTTGGTGAACTTTGCACTCTTATAGTTCCTGAATGAACATGTTTTGCATCATGAGTTTGAGTCAGGTTCCAGCATGATTACCTGCCACTATATTCACTGCTTCTCCTTAATGCAATCAGGTGCAGAAGACAAAAGATTTTACAAATTAGCTATTCAAATCTTTATACACAGCCCCTCAAACCACAGCTGCATTACAGTGAGAAAAGGTTTTTCATCAGTTTTAACATGCAAGAGGAGGCTTGGGTGGTTTAGGGGGGACACAAGAGACATCCAGGGCAGGTGTAGCCGCTCAGTGCCCATTCATAAGGGGTTGGTGATTTGGTACACATGGCAGGGGACTTTCTCATAAATAACTGGATTTCAGTGTAAAACTATTTTCTGGTGCATAAAACCAATGAAATCCCTTTGTTGGCAATAAAACTAAATCAATTCTTTTAACATGTTTTCAAATAAACTCAGACAACCATGCTGTGTCTTTAAGTATAAGCTGAATTTGCTTTGGTTTTGGACATTTGGTCAGATAAAACAAGACAGTCCACCTTGGGCTCAATGCAAGTCAAAGTCAATGCAAAATTTTCAGTAAAGAGATCACGTACAATTAACATTTATGATACATTTTTTTTTATATTTACATTATTGCAGTTGTCCAATATTTTCACCTCTATTTGATGAAGCAGTACCTTACCACTCTGATTTGAATACTCAGATTACTGAATATTACTGTACAAAAGACCATTTAAACCCTGTCATGCAGATCGTTGTAGAACCTCAAGTGTCTCTTTGTGCCTTGAAGCAGTGAATTTAATATTTTCTTTTCATTCAGTTTTGGCAATCCACACTCTGAGGACTTGGCTCTTTTGCTTTTAAACATTTATAGCTGTGAAATCAATCTCACACCTTGCTGATGTGTAATTTTTCTCAATTACCTTCAGGATGTCTTGAACACAGATAAGGCCTGTTGATCTCAGTGTTGGCTTGCCCACAGCTGCCCTGTGTGCACAGACATGTAAATGGATGTCTATAGGGCTCTTAAAAATATTCCTTCAGCTCTGCATCAGCTGTGATCTGTAAGACATATTGATTTTTTACTTACTGCATAAATGGTAAATGGTCTGCACTTATAAAGCGTTTATAGCACACTCATACATCATGGGGGAGGCCAACACTCACCGGGAGCAACTAAGTTGGGGTTCAGTGTCTTGCTCAAGGACACTTCAACATGTGACCAGAGGAGCCGGGGATTGAACCAACAGTCGCCTGTGGTGCAGACACAGGAAGTGTGTGTCCATGTATGAGTTTGTGAGAGTGTGTGAGAGAGAAAGACCAAAACACAGGCTTAAGAGAGGATCTGAATATGTTAACGCCTAAAGGTGGAGAAAACAAAAGTAAAAGCTTTGCTCTGCATCTTTAAATTCAATCCATAGAAATTCCAAGTAATTCATGAGTGTAAGCATCATTATAAAGCTAACAAATCCATCTTACAGCACCACTTTCAGCTTTGTAATTGGCATGAACAAGACGTTTGACAAGTCAGACAAAAACAAGCATGTTAGATTATTTGGTGAATCTAAAATTGAACGTGATTGTGAATGGTTGCCTCTCTGTGGCCCTGCGATAGACTGGCGATCTGTCCAGGGGGTACCCACCTCTCACCCAATGATAGCTGGGATAGGCTCCAGCTCCCTGTGACCCACATGAGATAAGAGGTGACGGATGATAGATGATATTGCACCAGATGGATCAAATTCTCACAGTAAAAACAGTGAATTTACAGGGTTTGTTACACTCAGAAAAAAGTATTCACTGTTTTCACCAGCAGTGCTCACATTCTCACAAGATTCTCATTTCTTCTGCCTGAGCCTCACTTTGTTTGTCAACTGTTGGAGTTTTCTCCTTTCCACTGGTTGTATATGCTCTCATGTTATTGTGACTACTCAACAATAAATTCGACTGGTCCAAGATTATTTTTAATTACATTTCTGCATTTTATATATTTCAAATCTCTTATTATTTTTACTCTAAAGCACTTTGGTCAACCTGTTATTGAAAAGTGCTATATGAATAAACTTTGATTTGATTTGATTTGACTATAGACTAGTGCATTCACATACCTGTGCTGCCTGCTGTTCATGAACTTTGATTCACACTTGGTGCCTACTTGTTACGACTTTTGGTGGCCACAGAATTCTGTTTCTAGAGTATACATCTTTGTGATTATTATGCATTAGGTTCTGTGTCTTGCATTATATTTCATACCTGATATTACATCATGGACCTAAAAGAACCATATGACAGTCCATTGTATGTTTGTACATATGGTGGACTGACAATAAAGCTTCTTGAATCTTGAATTAAACCAGCTCATGATATTCCCTATCCTTTAAGAGATAAATGTATGCATTAATGAGGGCTTATATTCTATTCAGGGGCTCTACTGAAATATTGTATCATTTTAAATTTTTAGAAAGGCTCATTTACTCATAATGAAACAGCTCATTTGCTCATCTAGTGAGCTCTGGTGAAGTACAACTCGCTCCACTGTCACCTGCAGAAGCTATGAGACAACACTGTCATTGGTGGCTGTGTGTCCGAGAGACATGTACAAGAATACAGGTGAGTCATCACTTACTTTGTCGACCAGTGTGAAAAAAAAAACTGCTCCTAAACACGAGTAGACAAAGGAGTTGGTGATTGACTTCTGATGGAAACCCCCACAAATCACACCGGTGAGCATCCAGAGATCAGACACTGAATGTGTGGACACACTTAAACACCTGGGTGTGTACCTTAACAATAAACGGAACTGTCATCTCCACCTGCTGAGGAGAATGAGGTCCTTTGGTGTGAGCTGGGCACCTCCCTAAACATTCTATGACACTGAGGTGGCCTCTGCAGTTTTCTATGCCGTTGTGTGCTGGGTGGGTGGCAGCACGGACAGAGACAGAAAGAGGCTAAATAATAAAAGAACCCGCTCTGTCCTGGGCTGCCCCCTCGATTCCCACAAAGAGGTGGCGGACAGAATGATGTTTGCCAAACTGACATCCATGATGGATGACGCCTCCCACCACCTTCACCGCACTGTGGAGGCTCCTTCAAGACAAGACTGTTATACCCCCAGTGTATGAAGAAGTGCTATTGAAGTTCATTCCACCCCACAGCTATCAGAATGTTTTTTTTGCTGCTGGAAAACAGGCTGCAACCTTATAGCCAGAATTTAAATACATGTTTATGTCAAGCTTCGGACCTTTGCTGTTTATATATTACACCCGATCACAGAAAGGATATTATAAAACTCTTTAACCAAGTGCAGTGAGAGCCTGAAAAATCATAATTGATCGAACTGTACAGAACATTACACATTAATCACAGCACATTAATTAGTCGGACAGGGGTCAGCAGGGCCACTCTGACCAATCTGTGGACATATGCACCAAGCAGCACTGCACTGTGTTCTGAACATAGATGCATAATGAGAACTTGATATTGGATTGAAACAGTCAATGAAAGTTGGCCTGTTCACCAGAGCCAGGTGGGTTCAATATTGTTGCTGATTGGTGGATTTTTCATGAATCACTGTTAAACATGTAACAGGTATTTGTTGATCAGAGAATCTTGTTTAACTGAAATTAACAGTATAAATACAGTGGAGCAAAAAAGTATTTAGTCAGCCACCGATTGTGCAAGTTATCCCGCTTAAAATGATGACAGAGGTGTGTAATTTTCAGCATAGGTACACTTCAACAGGAAAACCCACTGTAGGATTTTTAAAGAATTTATTCATAAATTCCTGCGTAAAATAAGTATTTGGTCAATAACAAAAGTTCAACTAAATACTTTGTCATTGTCAACAAAGGTTATATTACAGAGGTCAAGCGTTTCCTGTAGGTCTTCACCAGGTTGTCACACACTGTAGCTGGTATTTTGGCCCATTCTTCCATGCATCTCCTCTAGAGCAGTGATGTTTTGGGGCTGTAGCTGGGCAACACTGGCTTTCAGCTCCCTCCACAGATTTTCTATAGGGTTGAGGTCTGGAGACTGAAATGCTTCTTACGGAGCGGTGTGTTTGGGATCATTGTCATGCCTGAAGACCCAGCCACGTCTCATCTTCAATGCTCTCGCTGATGAAAGGAGGTTTTTGGTCAAAATCTCACGATACATGGCCCCATTCATTCTTTCCTTAACACGGACCAGTCCTCCTGTCCCCTTTGCAGAAAAACAGCCCCAAAGCATGATGTTTCCACCCCTATGCTTCACAGTGGGTATGGTGTTCTTGGGATGCAACTCAGCATTCTTCTTCCTCCAAACACGATGAGGTGAGTTGTTACCAAAAATTTCTATTTTGGTCTCATATTACCACATGACATTCTCCCAATCCTCCTCTGGATCATCCACAGGGTCACGGGCAAACTTTAGATGGGCCTGGACATGTGCTGGCTTAAGTAGGGTGACATGTCTGGCACTGCAGGATTTGATTCCCTGTCGGCGTAGTGTGTTACTGATGGTAACATTTGTTACTTTGGTCCCAGCTCTCTGCGGGTCATTCACCAGGTCCCCGTGTAGTTCTGGGATTTTTGCTCACCGTTCTCATCATCACTTTGACCCCACGGGATGAGATCTTGCGTGGAGCCCAAGATCGAGGGAGATTATCGATGAACTTGTATGTCTTCCATTTTCTAATAATTGCTCCCACAGTTGATTTGCTGTTGTAGATTCACTCTTCCCAGCCCAGTACAGGTCTACAATTTTGCTCCTGGTGTCCTTCAACAGCTTTTTGGTCTTGGCTATGGTGGAGTTGGGAGTCTGACTGTTTGAGGCTGTGGTCAGTTGTCTTTTATACAGATAACAAGTTCAAACAGGTGCCATTAATACAGGTGACGAGTGGAGGACAGAAGAGCTTCTTAAAGAAGTTACAGGTTTGTGAGAACCAGAAATCTTGCTTGTTTGTAGGTGACCAAATACTTATTTCCTGGATTTCTTTTCCAGATTGTGTCTCTCACAGTGGAAGTGTAACTATGATGAAAATTAAATGGTAAATGTTCTGCACTTATATAGCGCTTTTCTACCTATTGGCACTCAAAGTGCTTTACACTGCTTCTTATTCACCCATTCACACTCACAATCACACACACATTCATACACCGATGGGGGAGCTGCTATGCAGCTGGCCAACACTCACCGGGAGCAGCTAAGTTGGGGTTCAGTGTCTTGCTCAAGGACACTTCAACATGTGACCGGAGGAGCCGGGGATTGAACCAACAACTGTGAGATTGGTGGACAACCGCTCTACCTTCCTGCGCCACAGTCGCCCCAATTACAGACCTCAGTCATCATTTTAAGCGGGAGAACTTGCACAATCGGTGGCTGACTAAATACTTTTTTGCCCCACTGTATATTGTGTCTGGAAATTTTTAAGGGTCAGCTCAATATCTGCAACTGATCATTATATCATACAATAGACATTTCACTGCAAGCAGAGCTGATGCACGTTGTGTGTCAGAAATATCAATGATACATTTATAATCAGCATGTAAACTTGTCTGTGTTTTACTGTGCAGGCCTGTGCGCAAGCACAAGTTAATGCAAGGTTCAGCTCAGTGTGGCAAAATGGCAGGTTACAGCTTTACTTGCATGAATAGATATAGTTTTTCCTAATTACACATTATCTTTTACAAAGATATTTTCAGTCATTTTACTCCTCACATTATAGACACACTTAACTGAACACTTGCAAACTAGGGCTGCACAGAATAAATTAGATACCAAACCTAAAGTGAGATTTATGATGCAGTGCCAGCATGACAGGCACAGATGTGTTGACTGTGTTGTCATTTTAATTGAGCCAGTTATTCATCCAGCTGTCCATTTTCTGTACTTACTTATCTGCTTCAGTGTTCCTACTGCCTAAAGACACTGCAGGATTCTAGAAATACCTTAAAAACTGTGGTAACAAAGACCCACGTGAGTTTTTTCTTCAATGTCAATGGAGATTTATCATCCTGTGAAACCGAATCAGAGCTCTGTGGCAGTGATACCATGAAAAACACAAACTGGAACTAGAGGGCTAAAAATGTGTAGGGGCCACTAAAGAAGAGCTGGGTATAAACATGAACATGTGTATGAGCGTGGGCCAAAAATAACGGTTTGCATTTGACAGCTTCTACATCACCTTCATGGTTGATGTGAGCAGCTCTTCCTTTAGGTTCTTCTAGTCCAGGGCAGATCTGAAAAAGGGCCCTTGGGCACAGACAGGGGAAGGCTTCCATGTTTGGTTGGTTTGAGTCTGTTTCTGGTCATTTTATATTTGTTTTGTTAGTTTTGTTTTTGTTATTTTGTAATTTTATAGGTATGTTTGGTCATTTTTGTCTTCTTATAGTGTTTTGTTTCATTGTCTATATTGGACATTTCACATCTGTGTTGAATTATTACGTACTTTGAATAGCTTAAAGGTCATTTATTATTTGTGAACCCTTTTGTATCTTTTGTTGTTGTATGCATCTTTTTTGGTCATTTTGTGTACTGAGCCCTGTGAAACAAAAAATGGACAATGTTCTTAATGAGCCCATTCAGTAATTCATGTCTCTGTCTCTGTCAGCAAATAATTATACCCTTCCTGTACCACCAAAGTACTTTTGCTCATTTGTAAAGGTGACTGCACAAATCTGATTTTATTGTGGGTCTCCTTTATGCCCCCGCTTTCCCTCCCTTAGTGCTACATAGTGATTCTTTGAATCCCAGAGGACCTTAATCCAAGTTGGATCATCCACGGAACACAAATCAGCTCAAGGAAATAATGTCTGACAGCACTTCATGAAAAAGCCCATCCTTGGGATCTTGGGGGGGATTACTACATACAACTGTGGGGTTTCTTTTCATGTGTACCTACTCTATATGTGCACATTTCAGTCCCTCCAAGATTTTTTCTAGCTTTTGTGATTGTTGCAGTCTAAAATGGATGATTTCAGGACACCATTCACAAAACAAAGTAATGCAATGTTTTTATGATGTTTTAAATTGCAAGGTCACATGTATGTATTTATAGTTGCTATCACAACATTACAAATTCCCGGATGAACTGAAATTTGCACATGTGTGTTCTATTTGTATGGAAATTTTTAAGGGTCAGCTCGATATCACAGTTAAGTCACTTAACAGCTTCGGACTCTTATCTGCAGACATGCCGGCAAGGACAAAAATATTTCCATCATTCACCAGCATCTGTATAAATGTGTAACTCTAGGTTATATTGTTTCCCTAGCAAAGAGAATTAGTAGCCATAATCTAATAAATAGGCTACAACAACACTGAGCTGGATTTATGTGAGGAGAAATGCACAGATCAATGAGTCCAAGGAGATTGTCAGTGCTGTGGCTCACTCTGCTGGCCAAGGACTTGCACAATGACCCGAGGCTGAAGAGACTGAGGCTCTTTGTCTTTGTTGTTACATCTCTGAAAAGCTGTCCTCTCTCCGTCTCACCTGGGGGACATGCAAATCATGGTGAGAGGTTTGTGCCTTCAGCCACTTAGCATTCCCTGAGATTTCCACAGCAGTGATATATTAATGGAAGGTTATTTCAGATTGACAGAGGTCGACATTCATTCACAGTGTGTTACCTTGAGCCTATCCACTGTGACTGCCCATGCCCGTATTAAAAATTAGTATATGACTTATTTTTAAGCCAACGTATGCACTGTTAGAAAATGAGTCATTTCTATGGAACTTCTGATCTCAGCCTCTTTTCACTGCAGACAGCTGGGTTAACAATTTTTGACAGTGCATTTCATAACAATTGGAAGATATTTGTTCCGAAATACCTTGCCAATACTGGTACATCTAGTAAACTACTTTAGTGTGATGTTATGTTAAGAGACATACATTGGTTAGGATTATGCATCAATTCTTCAGGGTAAGGTTACGTTAGAAGATAAATTACATAAAAACAAACAAGTTGTTCTTGATAAGAAAGTCTGAGAGTTGATTGAAGACTGCTCTACCATTGACTTGGCCAGAAATGGAAGAAAGGAGACAGGTCAGTAATTCTCCACAATAGAGGAATCAAGAGAAGGCTTCTTGAGCAGTGGGGTAATCTGGCCCTGCTTTAATGAGGTAGGAAAACTTGTGTAATAGCTGGCATTGGTGCAGGTGCAACTGCTTGAAGGAGAGTGGAAGAAATCAGATCCAGAGAGCAGGCTGGTTAGAGAGGAGGAGGGTGGATACGTCATCCTTAGTCAGAGTTTAAAATGAGGAGAGCGAAGCAGTGTTGGAAGAAGTTAACCGGATATCATCATCTGGAAGAGAGAACTGTGCCACTGTGCTGCCACCTTATTAGTAAAGAAGTCGGCAAAGTCGTCAGCAGTGAAGAGGTTGATGGCGGAGGTGGGTAGATGAGTGATTTAAAAGTGGAGAACAGCTTTCTGGTTTCTGAGGTGTTGCTGAGCTTCTCCTGGTAGTATTCAGTCTTTGCCCTGGTGACACTGTGTGAAAAAGATCCAAGCAGATTCTGATACTCAGTAAGGGCAGATGGTGTCCATGATTTGCACCACTTCCTCTCAGCACTGCTTGGTGCGTTGCTCACGGATCCAGTTGGTGAGCCACGGATTAGAAGCTGAGGGAGGAGGGGGTCTGACCAAGATGTTGTCTGTGGTGCAGTTCCGGCCGAGGATGAGGTTGAGGTTGTTGCCAGCCTTGTGGGTCGGAAGAGTGGAGACCAGACTCAGGTCAAATGTGTTTAGAACAGCAAGCACATCAGCCGTGATTTCTCCAGGTGGATGTTCAGGTCTCCCATGACGATGAGATGAGTGCCATCTTCAGGGAAGTGGGACAGCAACACATCAAGCTCATCGCAGAAGTTCCTCAGCTGGCCTGATAGTCGACATATATCACAATCACCTGGACTGTATTCGGAGCTGATCCTAACAGCATGATGTTCCACAGATGAGAGATTGTTGAGGGGTGCTGTCGGGGAAAACTTCCAGGTGTCATTGATTAGAAGTCCAGTGCCACCCCCCGACCTGATGAGCAAGGAGTTTCAGAGAAGGAAAAATGGGTAGAGAGTGCAGCCAGGGTGGCTGTGTTCTGTGGCGTGATCCATGTTTATGTAAGTGCAAGCAGATGAACAGCTGACTGTTTAGCAAAAGCTGGAATGAAGCCGGCTGTGTTCACTGCAGACTGGCAGTTCCGGCAGTCCAGGTGAGACTGCGCAGGTGGAAAACATGTCGTCTTCTAGTAGGACCCCATGTCCTGCATCTGGGGAGGAGAACAGGAATCTGCTGAAAACACATGGTAAAACAAAGTAAAAAGGCTTTCCGGAGTAGAAAGGGTAATGTGATGCAAAGGAAAGAAACAGAAGAAGTAAAAGAAGTTAGAAATAAAGTGCGTTTCAATATCTTCGCTCGGTGGACTCAGTCTTCACACAAGAAGGCCTAAACACAAGAGCTGACACTCCGGCCCAACAGGTGCCTTATATATGGTCTTAATTGGCTACAGCTGAAACCGTCCCCTCGTTGAAACCAAACTAATTTGTGTTAGGTCAAAGGTGTGAATGCTTTGTGATTACTAAGCCGAAACTACCACAAACAGACCAAATATCCACTTCACCAGAAGAATACTGGGGGCTGTGACCCCCAAACTGGGACTCCAGCAGATTCCAGGAACAACATCTGCGATCTCTGTCCAGAAGTGTGCAGTCCTAGGAACAGCAAAGATACTGCACGGGACCCTCAAGCTCCCAGGCCTCTGATAGATGGCCTGAGCTTGAAGGATGGAATAAGACCACACCTGCACACATGCACGTCAAGATAATAGCAACCATATACAGTACACAAAATGTTGTAATTGAGGCACAGACAGTCTGAGATACCTGTATTGCATATAAAATACAGTGATACATACATCAGTGAATACATTTAAAGACAAGTTTTGGTTTGGCTTCAGTGTGTGGAGGATGTGTGAGAAGACACAGAAACAGATAAACAGAAAGGATGTCATAGGCTAAGGCGCATTCCAGCAAATTTCCATTTCAGGGTTTAAAAAAATAATTTTGAATTTTCTCTGTCCTGTTACTGCCTTGCCTACGTAAGTGAAGACAGGCCAAATCACAATGTGCAGAACACTTAAACATTCTGCATGCAGGAGAGCAAAGCTGGAGCACCATTCCAGATAATGTTATGAGTAATTAATGTAAAATGTGATCACAAAATCCCTAAATTAATGCCTGAATGAAAAGTGCGATGATCTGTGTGATCCCATTAAAGTCAGAGTCATGATCAAATGAATGTATTTACGATAAACACAGAAACACTTCCTACTGAGACCAATGCCAGCTTCTGCACAGTGGGTCTTCATTTAATTCCAGTTCCTTTAAATGAAGTTCCACAAGGGATGTTTCATGAAGAAAGTAATACATCGCCTTCAGGAGTCCTGAAGGAGTCCTTTCAACCAAGGCCTACTTTTCTGAGTGCTCTTGTGAACACTCACACCATCATGAACTGTGTCATATTTGAAAGAACCAGTGGGACCTGTGCACTATCATAAGAAAATACAGAAGAATGCAGAATATTAAATTCACAGTTTCTATGTGGGTGACACAGTTACAACAAACAATATGAGACATCCACAAGTGTCACAGGACCAAAATAGTTCTTCATACTGTAAATACTGCCCTTGCATGCATCACTGGTCAAAAAAGTCAGTTATGCAGAGGAAACTAATCCTTTCTGCAGCACCACTTTATTATTATTATTTCCACACATTTACAATCAACTTATGCACAACACGACCAATTAAAAAAAAAAAACTATAGACATCATTATCATTATTATTATCAGGTGATTAATGTAGCACATTTTTGGTCCACAAGGAATTGAAGACCAGACTTTATAGTGGGTTTACAGTGTCCATCACCATATACATAAAACCAGAACTTACCAGAAGTGGATTTTAAACATTTACAATCAGCAATATATGTGTCTTTAACATTGAACAGCTCATGCTTTCGGAAACAAGCATGGAGGAAACAGTCCCCGTTAACCATTTGACTCACACATTATGTAATTAGTGTAAGTGGTGCACTGTCTGATCAAGTTTATCTTTACTTTGTTGCTTTTGTTTATTTTATTGCATCACAGGATTAACTTTAAACAAAAATCCTACAATTCTACATAATTATATCTTATTAGGAGGTGGAGCCACTTTCCAAGTGACACTAAGCTGAGAGAACATTGGTTCAGGCACAACACAGGAACCACTATGACGTGTCTGCCGTGAACTAGTTGCTGCTAGAACACAAGTGTCACTGTTTATAGTCAAGTGAGTTTGAAATCACCATGGACTGAAAAGCTGGCATCCTACAAAAATGTACATCTTTAAGCATACTGTACGCATACATTCCATACCTTTATAAGCGTCTATTTACCTTTATTTTTCGCCTATCCAGCGTTGGGTAATTGACGGCAGCTTTAGTAAGGCTTTTTACAAGCCCTTCACCCCAGTAACAATTTCCACCTTTCTGGCCAGATTCCAAGGCATTCTTAGGTTAGATGAGCTATATAATCTCTTCAAGTGTTCTGAGTCTACCACAGGTTCTCCTACCAGCTGGACCTCCAATGGGAGACACCCAGGAGCCATTATTATTAGATGCCCGAACCACCTCAAGTGGCTCTTTTCAATGTGAAGGAGCAGCGACTCTACTCCAAACTCCCTTCAGAAGTCAGAGCTTCGCAACTTCTCTCGAAGGCGGAGTCGCTGACCAGCATCCCAGCTGCTATACTGTTGACTGCAAACAGTCAAAGTGCATGCTGAAGGTCATGGTCTGATGAAGCCAACAGAAGCAACTCAAATTATAACATTGACCACAATGACCAGAAGTAAAAGTGAGATATTAAACCCTAAGAAAACTGTACCTACTGTTAAGCCCAATAATGGTAGCATCAGGTCATTTAAAGCTTACAGAGTCATCTGCATGATGAGTGTTTTTAAACCTTTAAATGTAACTGTACTGGTGTCAAAGATTTTTGGTTAAGGGAGGGACCAAGTAAAGAGACCGTGAAAGGGATTGCAAAATAAGGGGCTTTTATTGAAAGAGATGTAAATGATGAACAGGACCAGCACACGAAAGGAGTTAACTTGAAAACAAGAGGGGAACCGAATTACCAGAAATAAACACAGCTCGGGCTCAGGGGACAAGTTAGAGAAAGAACTAACAGAGGCTACTGATAAACTAAGGCACAGATAAACGTTAAACCACTAGAGCACATAAACGCAAGGACTATGGGGAGGCAGTCACAAACAAACTCAACATAAAGCACTGGCAAACTGAAGAGCACACAAGCAAACCTAAACATGAAAAAAACAGGATAAAACAAGCGGAGAAAACTAGGGACTAGACCAAAAATACTGAATTAACCAAAAGACAAAACCTCAGACCAAAACCACACAGGAAACACAGAGTCCAGGATACCAAAGTCCAAGATGCAGGAGTCCAGATTTCCCAAGAGTTCGAGAAACGTAAGTTTCAGGCTTTACCAAAAGTCCAGAGTCTACTGTGGAGTTGGTGAGGGTAATAATGATGACAATGATGCCCACGATGAAGACAATGATGCCCACGATGAAGACAATGATGCCCACGATGAAGACAATGATGCCCACGATGAAGACAATGATGCCCACGATGAAGACAATGATGCCCACGATGAAGACAATGATGCCCACGATGAAGACAGTGACCACGATGGCAGAGCCCACATTAACAATGACGAGGATCTGGCAGGGGAGTGAAGGGAAGACTGAACTTAAATAGAGGGTGGAACAGGTGCAAACAATGAGGGACAACGAGGGCAAAGCTGGGGAAAAGAACCAAGGACAGGAAGTAAGGAGAAGGGGCCACAAAATAAAAGTCCAGGGACAGGAAGTGCAACAAGACCCTGACAACTGGATTAGTGTCAAATACAGCAGTTTGTATGGCCTTTTAAAAAATGGACATCATTAAGGAAAATATTACAACAAATTTAAATTTAGTTAATTTATTTAATTAGTTAAATTTAGTTAATTTATTTTTGCTAGATGACATACAAGAAAAAAATAACATTTACTTATAACAGGAATATTACTTGTGTAATATTTTTTTCACTCCTTGGAGAACCTCAGGGGTAAAACCTTAAAATGGTCATAAATCTTTGGTAAACGTGTTTGTTGTGCTCCAGGCTGAGCTATTCCTTTTCCAAATGGACTCCCTGCACAGTGTTTGTGCGTGCAGCCTCCAGCAAAACCTCCGTTCTTGTTTCAGATGATACTCCATCATAGAGATACACTACATCTGAATTTCATTAACATATGCAGAGCATTAAGGAGACCAAACATAGCTGCTGCTGATATTGATATGTTCAACTAAGCAAAAGAGCTACTTTGTGGATTTATATTCTTTATACGTATCCCAGGACTACAGAAAGCGTTTTGTCTGGGGTGTTATTCTGTCTACCTGTGTATGCCTGTGATACACATGCACATGATGAAAATGTATACAACAAACACACATATATGTGGATATGCATGGGAATGTGGCATAATGCAATCATTGCTGAGCTGTGAGGGTTGCTCAGTTTTGTGTGTGTGTGTGTGTGCTTGAGTAGAAGACAACTCACCCTTATTACTATACTGTTTCCCCAGGGGTTCCTTCAAACCTTTTGTTTGCACACCAATTCAAGAGCAATGGAGCTAGAATTAGAGTGCAGAGCTTTGTTTTCTCATGGAATTTCCACACAGGATTAAACCTTACAGTATATACACCATCTTTATAAATTCTCTCAACAGACCCAGGTCACAGTGGGATACTGGAAAAAAATAAAAACTTACTGATCAGGGAGAACAAAAGAGCAAAAATTCTAGGAAATTAAATCAATAATATGTTTTTACTTTTAACTTGTAATCTTTATAAATCTGAAGAGTCAGTTATTGTCAACTCCATCTTAAAGCCATATGGAATTTTTGGTAATCAAGCTAGCCTTAGCACGAGACATTCTCAAATCAATCTCCCCAGGGCATCAGTGATTTTGTTTTAAAGCACATGCAGCATCTGTTGTCATTCTTTAAAAAATATTGCATGGTAGGTGGTTTGAAGTCCTGTGTTTGCTGCAATTACATTATGTAGTGAACAAAAAGCACCTAAAAAACTGTGTAGTGCAGAGAAGCTGCCGCCAGCCCATGCTCATTCTCGAGGCATCAAAAAGCGTTGCTTTGTCTAGTTCTTTGCATTTCATGCTGACACTTAGGGTATCTGATTGTGTCGATCATTCACGCTCTGAGCTTTCGGTGTAGTATAAAAAACCCTGACGCTTCAATATTTGAGGCCTAAAGCAATGATGTACTATATAAAGAGAGAAAGTGTTGCAGGGAAGTGGACAGGGTGGTTGATTATACAAGAAGTCACGGGATTTTTACACAGGAGACCAGGGTTTTGATAATGATCATAACACAACATGGTGATCGTTAATATACTAAAGAAGAACATGTGTGTCATTGTCAAAGTTTGTAGAGTTTTGCTTTTACGTAATTTATGTTGTACCATAACTTTATCCTTAAGTGCTTCCTCCTAACCCTGACCAATGTCGTTTCTTAATGTGACCTTACCCTAAAGTAGTTTTCCCTAACCCTAACACAGTTTTTGTATTTATGTAGTCATTACTATTGTGTCAAATGGTAGTGCATCCTATACTGATGCTAAAATGTACCTGTAGCATTGAAATCAGACTTTGTTGTTCCCACTGCGACAAATGTGGCTCTTCTGCAGCATCCAATAGTACCTGTGACATCAATAGGTACAAATGTGTATGCGAACAGCCTTGTCAAACTTGTGATATATTTGCCACAATAGTATTAAACATCACTGTGTGTTAAATCTTTATTAATCTTACAGATTTATTGGATGTTGGATAACCACTTGCTTCTGTGGTGTATTTGTCACACAGGGATTAAACCATGAGGGGTTTTTCTATATCTTGACAATTGCAGGTCACAGTACAGGAATAAAGTATGTTGTTATTCTTTGTTGATATAAATTTCACATAATTTGATTTAAGTTAATGAATATATATATATATATATATATATATATATATATATATATATATATATATATATATATATATATATATATATATATATATATATATATATATATTCATATTATATAATATGTTTGAAATCTGTGATATAAAAGATTCAGGTCCTCTATATTCCAGGAAACATTGCTCATGTTTTCCCAAGAGTTAGCTGACATTTTGTTATTAATTATTAGAAAATTTTCCATATATGCCATATGTGATTAATAATGAACATAGTCAAACCTAATAATTATCAGTTCATTGTATTTTAATTTATAGGAAAAAACATACATGTCAGTAATTCATCAACATACATTAGTATTCAAGACATAAGGAATATTATTAAATAGCTTTGATCTGATAGAAAGTGTCTAAAAATTATTTTCCAGTTCCACTTTGAAAAAAATTATGAATAAAGTATTGTTGTTGTGTGTGCAATGTTTTATTGCATGAAGTGTATTGTAGCTGGCAAATCCTGGTAATTAAAAGCTAAACAGAAGCTACTATTAGGCATGTAATGTGACATGTAAATAATCTTTAGTTTGCAAAAAAAAGCTTTGAACAGGGCATTCAGAGGTTCACAAAAGACTGAGTACACATCCAGTACAGGTGGATTACATTTAACACTAACAACCACAACTAATAAATACAGACAAACAGTATATACAGTATTTACAGAATACAGGGGAGTTACTTGTCACCTGTTAGAAACATCAGTTAATAAGCTGCAGGAAGATATTCTTTCAGGTTTGAAATGTACTGAAGGTACAAACCATTCAATAATACTGACACCACAATGGACACAATTGTGTTTGCATGCATGTCCATCAAAAGGATAGCAGGGAACTGGGGCTGGGTATCAAACCTTAGTCCTTAAGTCGACAGGAAACACACAAAACATTTTTCACAGCACTGCTAAATATTTATTTATAAATCAGGCTGAAAATGTCATTTTACGGAAGCATATCATATTATACATTATGCCACATCCAACACTGCTTTTTTATTCCTGAATTATGCTAATCAGAAAACCAATTAAAATGACCCTAATAGACCAAGTTTGGTATCTGAATAACTATTAACAATCAAGAGCATGCTTTTAAACTCTTTTAGAAATTTAAAGATGACGTATGCTTATTTACTTATTGACTTGATGTGTTGAAAGCCTAAGCCAACAATAATGTATATGAGGACAATGGGTGCTGTTGTAGTTGTCTTGCAACAATTGGATCAATAACTGCTGGTGCTGACTTACAGATTTGAAAAGTCTGACATTAGAGATAAATTTGGTATAAAATCTGTTTTCATTTGATTTTACAATGAAACTTTGTTCTTTATTTAACCTGTCTAATCATAGCCAGCATTGGTAGAGCTACTGTATCTACATGCTATTATGATATATCCATAATTATCGCAAACAGGGGCTTAGATTAATGTCTGTCTTAGAATCATAGGGAAACTCAATTTCTTTCATTACACCTAATTGGGACACTACTGCTTCATGCTTTATTAGTTCTTCTTGTTGCCTCAATTATCAGGCTAGGAAATTAATACTCAAATTGAACCTGACTTTCCTATTGGTACTCAAACGTTTGGACTGGGCTTGGACAGAAGTCATGTTCAGTTTTAGTTGTTGTTTATGTAAAAGGCAAGAAGCTTCAAATATGTTGATAATAAACATAGGCTTATTAATAAAACTTCACACACAAGATATCATTGACCTTTAGAAAAAAACACAGTCCTTTCTCTAACTTTACCAAATTGGCTTCCTTGCCTAAGCTTGACCACACACAGGGCTCTGTAGTTGATCTTTGTAATGTGAAAAAAAGCGTTGTGGTAGCTAGCCCTGCACATTATATGACTGTCATCCTTTTTCATCTTACTTTTCCTTAATAAATGTAGCACTTTTTCATTAAAATTTGTTGCATCAGAACATAATCCACCTAGTTTCCCTTTAAAAACATAATCGTGTTTGCAACTTAGTTACACAGGAATGTAATTTTGAGCAGTTAGGTTAATTTCACTACAGTGTGAATAATTCTAAATTTAAGTCTTTGGTGTCTGCTGGGACTGACCTCTCCGGTAAAAACTTGAGTTTAGTATTGCATCACAGTGATTTAAGACAGTTGAACTAATGTTTCCATTGTTGTGTTCAAGAGTAATTAGTTATTTGTGTAGTTATTGTAGTTTGCATAGATGTTTCTCACCTTGGTCACAAAGCCATATTATACTTTTGTTATGGCTGCCATATTGGACACACATTGGACAGGACTGCCATGCACATGAAAATCTCAACTAGATCTTCAACGAAATTATATACACAATTCAGCAATTAAAAGCTTATAAGAGCCTCATTGACCACATTTATTACAAATTAGGATGGGTGCCAGTGTTACATCATCAGAGCCAACATAAATTATTATTATGATTTAATTTGTAAAGATGTTAATAATTACTTACATTACATTCTGTGAGTAAACCAAGTAATTACCTTTCGAAATTACTTCCAATCTAATTATATTTGTTAATGATATGCTTTTTTGATACAATTTCTACAGTACTGTTCATTGATTCCATTGTATATATGTTTATATTTTGTATCCATATATCATGTGTAAAACAGTAAACTAGTGTGAATGATGCTTGTGCCAATAGCTAAAATCTGAACTTCAGGACAAATGGTGATACATCCAACATGGCAGGTCCAACATGGCAGGTCATGTGACCTGATGATGTCACCCAAAAAAACCTCAGTTGATAGGAGATTCTTTTTGGAAGTGATTCCCATTAACAATTGTTTAATTTTATAGTCTTTAATTTATGTTCAGCTTTGTGAACGTACTTTATGGCTTTCTTTTTCAAATGTTAGCATCAGAGCTGCACATTTCTAACTTTGTTGACAAGTTGAACTACACCATAGTATAATATCACTGATTTGGCTGTGTGAACCCTCTTTTGTGCTTTAACAATCTCTGGTTTTGACTAGTGAAGCAGTCCAGCCATTACTGTGCCAAAACTTTTTGTTCTGTCAAAGTAAGGTTAGAGGCCAGTAAATCCTTGTTAAAATCAGTATTTGTAGCGGCTTTAACAGTAACAGCCAAGTTTATTGTAACATATTGCAGGGAGAGATTAAATGGTCACCAGTCGTTATGGCGAATTCCTCTTGATCATGAAGCCAGTGAGATTGATCACTACCCTGTTATTTCCTATTCACACTGAGGTCAGAAGACTTAGAGGCTGATCTGGATTCAGTGCCTTTCAATAATTTGCTGATTATGAAGCACTTTCCTCAGCCTGGATCCTAAATAAAGGGGGACATGTGTTAGTAAAATACAAATTAGTTTATTTAAAAATCAAAGTAAAATAAACTTAAGACGATTAAAACAAATCTTTATTTTTAAACAAGAGCTATATATTTTGACATGTAGAAAATCAAATGATCATTGTTTTTCCCCCTAAGCCAAACATTTTACATCTTTGTGTCAACATCTTATCTTTAAAAAACACACTGGTGTTTTCTATTATTCTGCATGATCGTATTATACTGGGAATGTCACTAAATTGTCTGAATAAACGATAATTAAAGGAATAAGGTGTTCACCAGTGAGCATTGCAAAATTCTTTTCCTCATTTCCCTTATTTCCTACCGTGCCTTGTGATGCTTTGGTATCCGGGAGTCTGGAATCTTCGGCTGGTTTCAGGACCTTCACCCTCTGCTGAGATCACCCGCACCTCCAGTGTGTACAGACTGGCAGGGTGGAGGCCTGACACCACCAGAACATTACCATCCTGGGAGAAACGGGGGAGGGATGAATATGATAAGAAAACGGGGGAAGATGCAGAAGTGTAAAATGATCAAGATGTGTGATATTATAACGAGGCTGCAAACCATACAGGATTGAAAATGTTTGACCGAGGTGTGACCTAGGATTTGTCTTTGGGGTAAATACATATGTGTATCGACATTAACACACAGATTTAGTGCACACAGAGTCATTTTTTAGAGAAAGAAGATTGAAGAGACAATGATTTATATTAGTCTGCTGCAAGTCTGAAAATGATACCAACATCTAAAGAAGTTGACTTTTAACATCTTTACTTTGTGGTGCTATATATAATTTGCACATTCCTCATTTTGACCTAAAATGTCCCCTGATTGTTTGCCTTGTTATCTAGTCCTTACTCACCGCAACCGCTCAAGGCAGATGGCCACTGACCCCAAGCTGCTGGAGGTAATTTACGTTAAAGGGAGTTTTTCTTCTCCACTGTTGCGTAGGGCTTCCTCAAGGGGGATTTGCTGTTTTTCTCTTTATATCTTCAAGTCTTGACTTTATTATGTAAAGTGCCTTGAGATTACTTTTTTGTGAATTGGTGCTATATAAATAAAGTTGAATTAAATTTAATTTAATCTAACAGCTAAATATTTAAAATACTAGATAAGACCTCTATTTATAAAGCTACAGTATCATTTTGAAATGTTGTTGGTCTAAAATAAATAAAAAATAAATGTAATAAACCTGATGAACCTAATGACATATTCGTGATTAATTAGTAAATGTTTAATATTTGATACATTTGATGGTAACAATTATAGGGAAAATATGAAATTATATATCTAGAAAATCTCCATTTAAACTATTTTTAAATAAAATGTGTACCAAAATAAAAAGTTTATTTTCATCACTACTGTAATGTGTCAAATTTCAAAGGATTCATGTACATGGTGTGTACCTATACTGACCGGGGGAAGGATCTGGGACTGGGAGATGAGGTTGTGAGTCAGCTTGTTGTTGTTGTGGTGGTTAGTGAGGATGACCTCTGCCCAGGTCACCTTGTAACCAATCAGGTGCTGTTGGGACCCAACCCGGGACAAATCCCAGCTAAAGATAGCTGTGACATTGCTGCCCTGGACCTCAAAGAAAGCTGTCAGGTTTGTTGCCTTCACCATGACCTTCTGAGTGGGCACTGGAAAAAGCACAGACAATGAGTTAAATGTAACCAGGTGCTGGGATAGTGGACAGGTTCATATGAGTAAATTCAGAGCCTGCCTGATGCATGGGCAAACTGCCAATGACCTCCCTTATAGAGGATAAAAAGACTAATGGTTTCTCAGCAAGTGTTAAACATTTTACACATAACATATATTTCTACCAAGAGAGCTCAATACTGGACACAAAGATCGAATCAACTTACTTTACTGAAAATTGCTCAAACAGTGCATAATCCATAGGTTACCTGAACAGATGTGCTTCCATGTTCTGTGGCTCACTGCACATGCCTACCAGTGTTTTAAGCTGTGCTTTCACACTTAATACACTTTACATTGTTATGACATTCCCAGAATAAAAGTTACTTGTGGGAAAGTTTTACAGATATAAACGTTCCATGCTACAGTACAAGAATAGTCTTGTGCTAGGCTCATTAATTAAATGGATCTGTAGCAGGAACATGAAAGTAAACACAGGAAGTAGATCATGTTCTGTAACGATGAATATTCCCAAGAGTGACAAAATGCTATGCATTACATAAAATAACTTCGCAATTTAGATTTATAACCATGCTGAATATCTGGGCAATATACAGAGCAGAACTCTGCAGCATTAAACATCTAAAAAAACAAGAAAAATACAGTGTAAAGGCACCTTTTTTATTGAAAATCTGCTGATTTGGTCAGATTACGTTTTCACCATAGACCACATACAGTAAAGAGTTTGAGTATGTTTGCTCTGTTCAGACCTGCCCAAACAAACCACACCAAGGGGAAAACGAGCCAAATCTTTATTCATTTGGACTTGGAATAGGTGGGAAAACACCTTAAAAATATCTTTTAACAGTGTGATTCTGCACATTAACACCATATTTAAAAAGGAGAAACAAATAAACCTTGAAATAAACTGAAATAAATGCGGTATTTACACTGTGTTAATGATTTAACCCTATTTCAAGCTTCATTGATTGAATGGAACTAAAAATGGAAGGCTTTGCAGCCATCTTATCACTAGTTTTTCAGAATTACTGTAGTTTGTTTTGGTACAATAGATGTTACACTTTAGCTGTAAGAAGATCCTAATTATCACAACTTCACCACACTAAAATTGTCACATCATCAAGTCCAGAGTTTTCGGTTGTCTTACGTGTTTCTTCAGGACAGCGGATGGGATTTGGATTCTTGGCCTGGATGGTGGCACAGGAAGGAGTGAAGAAGCTGATGCATTCTGCCGGAGGATGAGTATTCTTGCTGATTGGCTGCAGAAGGACTTTATACTTACAGGAGAAGAGCAAGCCCTGCAAGCTAACAAAGTTCTCCTGCATGAGACAAATATGCACTGTAACTAATCAGTAACATGCTCATTATTTATTATGTTTATGTTGTTTTTACTTTAATAGCTCACCTGTGTGCTGGTCTTTTCCATGAGTCTGGTATGGTTGTGTCCACAGTATTCCGGTCCCCATTGGATTCTGTAGAATTCAACTGAAGGGTCTGCACAAACAAAAAGAGTGCACTGCTACCAAACATGCACTATAAGCTTCTGTAATAACCGTTGTTCTAGCATATGCACTAGATTACTGAGTCAGGTCTATCTCGTCAGGATTGGAGATGGGCCGTTCCATTCAGCCGAACTCAACTTTCAGACCCTAACTGACAAAAAAAGCTAATTTGACCAAAAAAAGTAGCTTTTACTTTTTACATTGTATTGGCATTTATTGTGAAGTAGGGTGGAAAGATACTTCCCTAAGCAGCAAATGTGTTTACAATTACAAATCTATGGAATAATCCATTTACCTGTAATGTGCAGCATTTGGAAATCAATTTTAATGATTATTTATTCATACATAAGATAATATTTGATTATACATGTAACATAGCTTTAAGGGCGGCTGTGTTAAACCACTGACTCACAGGGTCAGTGGTTCAATCCCCAGTCCCAGCTATATGTCGAGGTGTCTCTGGGCTAGACACTGAACCGCTAACAGCCCCTTCCCCTCCCTAGCTGTGCAGTGCCAGTCCAAGCCTGATGGGAGGGTTGCGTCAGGAAGGGCATCTGGCTTAAAAACTGTGCCAAATCAACGTGCGGACAATGATCCGCTGCGACACTGAACTCACGGGATAAGCCGAAACATGTAACATAGCTTTAACAGCTAAGGGTTTAAGACTATATTCCTAGGTAATTCAATAAGGACACAAACGCATAAGAAGACAGTGAGCAGCCAAGCTAAAAAAGATGTAATGATAAACATTGATTCAGGGAACAGACAGCGAACAACAGAATAAAAGCACCTTAGCGTCACAATATGGCCCTTAGTTACACTTCCTCCCTTTTATTTTGTAGCCCCGCTTCCTGTTCTTAGTCCTTTCCTTTAGCTTTTTTGTTCATTATCCCTCATTGTTAGCACTTGTTCCCCTCCCTATTTAGGTCCAGCTTTCCCCACATTTCCCTGCCAGATCCTCATCTCTCTCCTTGCCAAGACATTGAACTCTTAATTTACCTGACCCGAGTAATCCCGGCTCCTGTGAATTGGACTCTAGTCCCAAGCAACTTTTGGTCTGAGGTTTGGTGTGTTTGTTAGTTTCCTTAGTCTTTTCCTATGTGTTCATTTGGGTTTAGTGGTTTATGTTTCACATCTGTGTCTTATTTTGTTTGGTGTGCTTCTGTTCATTTATCCCTAGTCTCTTCCTAGTGTTAGTCTGGTTTTCTGTTTTAGTTTAGGTTTAGTGGATTGCGTTTTTGTTAGAGGGTTCTTTAAACGTGTGGTGTCATTTGTAACCCGGTGTTTTCTGTTACCTGTCGTGTTTTTCTTTGTACCCTCCTGTTAGGAGCAATTTTTCTTTATCATTGAATTTTTAGAGAATAAACTGGGTTATTAGTTACTCACTCTCACATTCTCTTCATTTAGGTCCTCCTTGGTACAAATTGTCACACTTGGTTAATGTCCTTACATGTAAGAAGTTCACTCAGTATTCATTTGTCATTAAGGACTTGTTAAAATGAAAAAGAAACTCATTTATAGGCTTTATTCACGTGCTTATCTACACCTATGTCATGTTATGCTGTATGTGGAAGAATTATTTTTTGTCAAATTTTGTATTGCAAATGATCTGTGTGTAGTAAGATACAACAATAATTGGAGGGAGGTGTGTAAAGAACAACTTAAAAACGCTTACAAGTAAACAATATTCTGTAGGGAGCGTGGTTGCAACTGGATTGTTTTGATTTACCATGCAGTACAAATACAGTGATGCCAGACAATGTATTTTTGTCTGACAAGAACTTCTCTTTGTACACCCAGATACCATCTGTTTTACTTATTTATTTATTTTTTTTTATCAAAAAAGTCTAATTGAATAATGCTATAAAGAATTTTGTTGGCCTTTAAGATAGGTTGTTAACAATTGTTAGGTGAAACAATGTTTGTACCTGTGCTGCTCTGCCAGTAAACGTGAACCTGGAGATGTCCATCCTGGTAGAACGGTTTCCCTACATCCATAATATCACCAGTCGGGTTTGTTGGAGGACCACTGGTGCCTTTTTTTTAAAAAAACAACACAAATATATTTTAACTTCATGAGCAGGAACTGGCCAGTTGAGATGATGTATACACCAACTATAGTGTTTGCTAGTAAGAATACGAGAATGAAACAGAAGCAAGTGAAGCGGGGACTATTACACGAGGAGGAAGCGTACTGTACATTGGTTATGTGCAGTAATGCCGCTGAGCTCTTTGGGCCCGAGTTCATGTCAGTTGGATCGAAAGACAGATGAAATGTTTTGCGTTCAGATGAGTACATGTTTGATTCATGACTTGATCAGTGAAAACACTGAAAAATCTTTTCTTTGTACTTCTGTCAAATTAACAAAGGTTCCAGCAAATTACCAAACACTTTTAATTTTTACTGTATTTTAAATAGAAAAGTCCCAATGTTTTTGGAAATGGGGTTGGTACAGTACGTAATTAGCATTACCTTGAGCAGTGTCATTCAGGATGTTGTACCTGTAGTTATTTGCATTTGAGCATTTAACAAGAATCCATTTAAAATAATTTGATTTACAGCTTCTGGGCATTGTCACTGTCTTTACTTGTCAATATGGAACTGTCTTAATATTTCTCTGTCTGGTCAAGGCAGAATAGTTTAAGTAGATACTCTGGAAAAACTCATGCACAGAGTGAAATTTAAATATCTCTCTATAGGCCAATATCTTTTTAATTATGAATAAAACAAACTGCGCTGTGTGGTAAAGTGGAGGATGGCTCGTGGTCCTTTCAGTTGAGTTTGTCCCCAGTAGGACACAGCCTGGACCTCCACACTGTAGCTCCTGTTAGACCGCAAGCTTTCCAGCTCCACCTGGCTCTGTGTATACACAAACACATGCAGGTAACAAGGTAAACACAATATACAAAAGAAAGTTTACACAGAACAGGAACAGTGAAGTTGTTGTACTTTCATAATATATGCTTTTAATAAAATAAAGTCTAAAACCAGCAGACAGTCAAGGAATGCTAAAGGCCATGTACCACTTTTACTTCTTAACATGTACATCACAACTGCCCGCATTCTTTAAGGTCAGATATCAAAGGCTGGACATGCATCAAGACAAACTATGATGACATTTAGCCCAATTATCAAACTGAACAATTAGGACTATAGGCCGTGAGGCACCAAATGTATTTCAATCACTTCTATTGCAGTAAATATGATGTTTCTGTCTGCCCTATTGTCTTGGGTGTGATCTGTTTTTTCTACATGCCTTTGACTGGAATGAAAGTCCTTCTATAAGCTGGCAACTTTATTCAATAGAGCCTTCAGTAAAATATAAACTCTACTTTCTACATACAATGGCCTCAAATGTGATTTTGTTGCCTGATAAATTGTCTACAGCTGCTAGATGTCCCTCATATCTCCCCCCTATTTCTACACCAGTATAGAGTAGGTTACCTACTAAACCATAACTTTTGAGCAAATAATGACAGATCAATTGCTACAAGGTCAATGGTATGACAATATTTAAATTGGCAGCAACAACAATCTGAGTATACTAACAATTTTTATGTTAGTTGGACAATCCTTTATCATATATAACCCCATATTTTTTCAGGCCAACTCACTAGTGCCTTAGGTCTTATCTGTTGGTTGGATGACTTCTTATTGAAAAGTTCTCAGAAATTAGGTAGGTCCTGGTGGAAAATCTTATGAGAGTCCTCAGTTTTATCTTATGTTACTCTTCCAATGGCTCCCCTTTTGTTACTTTTGTTATTATGCACTAATGACTGCCAATCTAAATATCAGGGTAGAAATATAATTACATTTGCAAATGATTCAGTGATTGTGTCTTACTCAATGACAATGACAGTGATGCATCTATGGTCACGCTGTGGAAGTTCTTCGCAGAAGGAAATTGCTTCCCCTTGTTACATCTACTCTCTCCTCAAAAGAATCTACAAAGATCCAAATAAGTACCCAGTGTGAAGGGTACAGCTCAGGTGATAAGCCATTGTACCCCTAACGGTGCAGTACAATAATGCCACTTATTTTCTGATCTACTCCAGCAACATCTTTCATCGACATGACGGAAAGTCAGAATTCCAGCTCACCAACAGAAAGGCAGGGAAATCTCACAAGATTTGAAGACTTACCTCTTCAAGAAACCTTTTAAATAAGGGCTCCTTGTTTGTTTTTTTAGTATTAATGTTTACATGTTTTATGATCCTTTCTCATGTTTTTTTAAAAAGGGTGTTATAAATTAAATTATTTTTTACTGTTATTAAGATGGTGCCTACATACCCCAGTACTTAGCTTGGCATGGAGTCAAATTCACATTCTCTGCTACAGTACCCACTATGGGTCTGAGCTGTCATAAGTACAGGATAAATAGTTCATGTATAGCTACAAATGCAAAGTGTTTGCATATTACAAATCCTTAATTGTTGCATTTCAGACCAAATTTATGATCCTTCAGCTGTAGTAGTATAGTATATTTGTAAGAAAAATGAAAGTGCAGTACAGGCAGTATTCTGGTATTTTGTTTGAATATTATATCTTGCCAGGAAAAGAAATCATGAAAATTACAAAGAAAAGACTCGACTTTAAGCTTTAGAGGATGTAACTATATTATAACAAATTTCAGGACATTTTCAGATTGATGTGTCAGTCCTCACCTCTGTGACTAACTTCCTCTTCTTGGTCAGGGCTGAGGCAGAGGTCTGTCCACCTGCAGTCCAGCTCCAGCTGACCTTGTAGTGGTGGACAGGAACATCCAGGTCAGCAAGCATGCTCCACTGGATATGGGCTGACACCACCCTGCCAGGGCCATAGCTCATGTTGGCCACTCTCAGCTCAGAGGGAGCTGGAGGATTGGAAGGGTCTGAAGGTTAGAAGATGGTGTTACTATTTGAAATGTTTGCAAATGAATGCTGTTAAAAATGATAGCATAGAAACTAAAATTGCAAAGTAACTGGCTGCTGGTACCTACTGTGTTCTGTAATTATTGGATACACATTATTCAGTATATACGATTATGTATTTCCTATCGCTAGATGAGGAAAGGCATGTGCTGTTTGTCTGTCAACACAAGCTGTGATTTTAGGATACAAGAAACAAATTCTGTCTCACACACTCTTTCACACACATGCAGCGGATGTTTGTCTGACCTCTGCTGGAATGAATGTGTCTGCTTGGCGTGGTGAAACCTCTGGTCCCGTGTGTGTTGACAGCTGCCACTCTGAACTGGTACCAGCGCCCAGGCCGGATATCAGAAAACTTTGCTCCTTGATCTGTGGTCTGTAATGAATCAGATGGTGCGTCAAATTAAGGCACAAGACGGCTCTATGTCTTGTGTTGCTCATGTTGAGAAAAATAGCATTTGAATGTTTTTTACAATCGTCTTGCAGTCTTGTTTTTCCGACTCATTTCAGTTCTTACTTAGCTAAGTTTTAAAGTTCTATTAACGTGTTAATTTTTCTGTCAACATGTGTTGAGATAAACAGTCTGGTTCCTGTGCAACTTGACTGTTCAGGAGAAAACATCAGAGCAAAACAAAGTTACAATGGGTGCAGCTAAATTTCCATGAGTATGTGAAAATGTGTATACATTTGATTTTATTTTTTGCTTTTTTCATAATAAAAACAATCAGAATTATCAGAGAAAATAAATCAGAATTCTGGATAAAAGACATAATTAAAATATTTGTATGGTGGGCTAGTAACCTTCCATACACGAATACAAAATATGGAGTGAACTAACCTGTGCAACCACCTGCCAGGAAGTGGCACTGTCTTCACTGGGCTGAATGCCAAAATTCCACCTCCTCTGCAGAATGTAGACAACAGGCTCTCCTGAGATGTTGAAGCGAGAAGACCATCGCACCTCCAGCTGACCAGAGGAGAGTTCTTTAAGGCTCAGCTCCTTCCTAGGCTTCAGAGGGGCACCTAGGAGATGAAAGATACCCTGTTAGCAAAAAACAAACAACACATGATGGTGCTCGCAATTTAGGTATAAGCTACACAGTGAGTTTACTAGAAAAAATTTTTAAATATGATATATAACCTAAAGTATCCCAGCAGGGAAAACATGGAGCTCTCAGATGGCTTAATCAATGTTCCCTGGGGCTTCCGGGATTAGCATTTTGCTTAGTGCAATGTTTTAAATAGCGAAATAAGTTTCACCAAATCATCCCTCTCTTCTATCATGTGCGTCACCATATGTGAGGCCTGAGCATATTGCTCCCAGCAAATAGAATCTGTTTCCTCACTTCTCTTTGATCCATATTCTGACAAAGAAGGCCTAAGTAGGCCAAGCTCCACTTGACTCAGACTCACAGCAACACATACTGTTTGTCAGCAAGAGATTTTCCAGCAGGATTTCAGCTCATTTCTCTGAGTTAGGGCCTAAGGGAGGCTGGCATTACATTTTATTTGGGTTGACAGAAGGTTTATGACACTTTAAGTATGTCACAGTAAGGGATGTGTAATAATAGTAAGCAGGTAATGGTACAATCAAGTACCAAGATGTTTTTTTAATAATAAAAATCATGTGATTGTATTAGGCAAATACAAACTCACTGTGAGATTAATTAACAACATATAACAGTTTTTACATTGCCATTATTTATTTAAGAAAAATGAAGCCAAACAGAAAAAACAACAACATTTGGATCCACCTTTAGCATCAATAACTTGAAGTATGACTTTTTTCCTGTATGTCTTCACAGTCATATAGTTCATTGCGTTTTGGGGGGTTCGCTTATGGACAGTTCTTTTAAGGTCCCTGTCTTGGGGCTAGCTCATGCCTTCTAGAGAGTAGGTGCAAAAGTGTTATCACACACTAGTACCACCAATTCTATTAATTTTAACATCTAGCCGGCAGAATGGAGTTCTTGTTGTTTAGTTGTGTGGCCAAATCCCCATTACTACATCCTGTAAAAAACGTTTTCACTGTGATACTTATCAAATGTTCATGTGGGCTCCACTGCATGTACTAATAGGTCACAGATTCAGACTCTCAAGCAGGACGTGGGAGGTCTGAAAAGTCATTATAGGAAGGGGAATTTAGGCTGTACAATTTGTTTATTTATTTATTTTGCCTTCCGGCTTTTCTTTTTTTTTTGTCCTTTCAGGGTCGCCACAGCGGATCATTGGCCGCATGTTGATTTGGCACTGTTTTTACGCCGGATGCCCTTCCTGACACAACCCTCCCCAGTTTCTACCGGGCTTGGACCTGCAGGGGAATGGGGTTCAGCATCTTGCCCAGAGACACTTCGACATATAGCCAGGCCCGGGGATTGAACCACTGACCCTGTGGTCCAACTGCCTTTACCAACTGAGCTACAGCTGAATTTAACTAACATACATAAAACATTTATATTTTTTCTATAGAAAAGAACTTAAAAAATGTCTTAATTGATTGTATTAATAAGTAAGTATTAATTGTAAGAGGGGCTCTAGGTATTTTAGGGCTGTATCAGAAGTTTGTCAGGAAAGTCTTTTTTTGTTGTTGTTGCAGTTCAGCGGTAGACCTGCTGATAGCTGCCCTGTAGCAATGAGCCGAGCTTAGTTTTTATTTTCTGTTAAGTTCAGTTTTTTTATTTAGTTTGACCTCTTTTAGGTTTATTTTGTTGTTTTTGTTTTTGTATGTATTTTCCACACATTCACAAAACCAGTTTGAGCTGCTGTTTTTGGGTTCACTGTAAATAAATCCCAAACTGAGTGAAGTATATTCCTGCCTCCCTGCGTGTGTCAACCACTCGCACAGACCTTTACAGTTCCACCACGGTATTTCAGTTGGGTTGAACTCTGGATGTTGACTAGGCCATTCTAAAACCTTGAATGTTTTATTTTTTTGGCTATTCTGATGTACTGTACATTTACTGCTCTGCTTCTGATCATTGTCCTGTTGCGTGACCCAATTTCGACCAAGCTTTAGCTATTACATTTGCCTCGAGAAGAATCAGTTAATGCAAGGTGCCTAGGTCCTGTGGCTGCAAAACAAGCCCAAATCATGTCTGCTTCCTCATCTGTCTTTACAACACTGTAGCAGAAGCGTTGTTGTTTGTTCCGATGCAGTTTTGTGAACCTTAGTCCTGCTTTCATGTTCTTTTAAGACAGATGAGCCTTTCTCCTGGTATCCCTTCCACATAAACTGTACTAATGTGAAAATAATTAAAACATAAACTTGTTAAGTCTTGTTCTAACCGTGCTGTTATGGACTTTAACATTTAACAATCAGGCCTGTAGGTTCTAAAATATGGCTTTTAGGGATTTTGTATCTCTCTGAGCATTGCACGGTCTGATCTTGGGGTGAATGTTCTGGGACAGTAACCTCTGAAAAGACTGGGACTTAGCATTACAGTCCCATTACAGTTTTTTTTTTTTTTCGTTTTGACTTCATTGTTGTTAACTTTTTTCTGTGCCATTATTTATTTATTTGTTGTTTAGGTCCTGTCTTCCACTTACCTTTGTAGAGGTCTCTTGGAGCCTGGCAGGTGTGACCACAGCCGTTGGAGCAGCATTTCTTGAGAGCAGAGCATTCGTGGTCGTGATCACAGCTTTCTACACAGGCTGCTGCAAAACCACTGGCTCTCTCTGGAGGTGAACAGCTTCCCTGCTTCACCGCCAACACTGACTGGAGGAACTCGCAGCTGATCACACACTCCCAGTGCTTCTTAGGAAACACCCTCTGGGTAGATGAGAAAGGTAACAGGTAACTTATTTTACTGTGTGTTATTTTACTATTTACTGTGACACTAGGACCTAATTGTATATTATACTAATGATAATGTTTGCTCTTAGGGCTTCCAGTGGATTCATTTATTTAATGAAAAATATTGTATAGAAGGCAGGGAAACCTAACTGAGAATGTTTGTTTTTCACTTGGTCACTTGTTCATTTACATTTTTGAAAAAACTCAGGCTTTCTCTCTGAATAATAAATGTACAATACACTGTACTAATATGGTGATGGTTTTTATTTTGTATATGAGTTTTCCTAAAGACAAACAGGGTTGCAATGAATATGCAATATCCAGCATTCTCTGCAATACTTGAGACAAATACCCAACATTTGTACATTGTAAATTTTAAATTTGTAAATCATTTCTTCAACTATGAAACTTAATATCCATTGCTGCCTTAAAAACATTATTTAGCTCAAATTTTAGATTTGTTGAAAAAGTCAACATAACTCAACTTTATTGAATTTGATAAAACAAGTTCGGAAAACTCTCAACTCAAGAGCTCACTCAAATACTAATTGCAGTCATGCAAACAACAGTTAGAAAGAGATTACAATTGCAATGCTCAGTTTTAAGAGTCAGTGCTTCATTGGACATGGAGCGATAGCTGCATCTGGTGTCTGATGTTATTTTGTTCCAAATTATGACAAAGGCAACATCTCACTCTGTCCCCACTGAAATAAGCTTCATACATTTTAATTTATTTTTAAATTTTCATCATGAATGGATTATTCAAAACTAGAATTACAAAAGTAGAATTTTTTTCTCATCACTGTATGATGGGAAGTATCAATCAGGCATAACATTTGCACATATACAATGAATGAATGAAATCAATCATCAATGAATTCAACTCATACAAGGTAATGATGTTTCAGTTTTTAGGTTCAAACCTTCAGAAAGGTGATAATTCTACTCTCTGTTTATTATTAAGATAAAGTGGGAAGTGGAGTCATACAGGAGTGAATTATAAGAAGAGGAGGTTGTAATGTTTTGGCCACTTCATTCATTTTAAATAGGGTGGTCAAAATGTTATAGCTGATTGGTGTATGTTATCTCTTTCTTATGTCTAACTACTATGTTTCAAATAGTTATATGTATGATATATGGTTTAAGCCTAGATTTTGGTAAAACTTTGGGCAATCTATCTATCTATCTCTTTTATTCTTGTTTTTTTGTCACACTAGTTTTTGTGGTGTGTCCCGCACTGTTGGCACTCGTCAGACCCCTGCCTGCTGGTTTTTGGCTGACACAGAAATGTTGAAATTGCTGTCCTGTGAAAGACATTATTCTGATTAAATGAATCAGTGCATGAGAACAAACCACGATTGTAATAACAGCCTAATTTGCAATGTCAATTAGAAGTACAAACCGTCTTAATGTGAGGGAGAGTGGTGAGAAAATGTTACACTAACACTTCTTTTATTATGGTTTGTACTGTAGCTCTGCAGTCCTAGATTTTCCCTTGTTCTACTGCAGGTGCAGAATTTGTCACGTGTTCATGTGCACGAGACAATAAGTGATATAGGGCAATACAGCAGATGGTGTTTGTCACCACTAGTTCTTTGATGTTGGTTTGGTATGTCTCTGTCCTGTCTCTGATTTT
Source organism: Channa argus (assembly GCF_033026475.1). NCBI lineage: Eukaryota > Metazoa > Chordata > Actinopteri > Anabantiformes > Channidae > Channa > Channa argus. Next base: position 1,304,771 of record NC_090219.1, read on the forward strand.
TATTGATATGTATTTGGCCCTCTTGTAGATAATGGCAATGATTACAGCAGCAATTCCAGTGTTCACACCTTGTCAGTTTTCTGACTGATTGAATATATAATAGAAATATAAAATAGATTAGAATTCAGAATAGAACTTGTTTAAAAGTGCTTTATTGTTATTTATTCCAACTTTCTAAACATAATAATAATACTATATACATGGACTTGAGTACTCTACTCTACTAATGTGAAAATAATTAACACAGATTTTAATACAATAACGTTAAAAAAGATATCTAGTTAGATTGAAAGCCATAAAAGGTACAGTATTACTGTATTTGGCAGAAAAAATGTCTGTTTAACAGATTTTATGTTAAATCAATAGTTCAGCATGACAGCCCTAGGCTGTTTCTGAAACCATAAAACTAGTGCACAGAGACATACAGTGATTGTACCTCACACAGCTCTCTGCAACTGCTCTTCTTCTTTATCTCCCAGGAATCTTTGCAGGGCTCTAGGCACTGTGGAAGTCAAAGCAACAAGTTGAAGAATGACACAGATGTTGGTAAAAAATGAATAGAGTTTTGGAGGTGAATCTATATCTAAAATTTAAAATGTTTCACTGGCATATGGCTTCTCCCACAGATTAACTGCTATGATGTGAATCATTTAAACTGTATGTTTTATTATTTAAGCCTTAAGCATTGACCATACTGTTGTCAAAGCAAGTCTTACTGAAGATAGCTTTACCTGTCTGATTACTGTCTGCCATCAGCAGTCCATACAAATATGTGCCTGGTGTTTAATGCATTCATGGATAGAATGAAATATGGAAGCAGTTCAAGTGAAAAATCAAGATTAAGCAAACAAACTGATACAGGAGGCAACTAAAGTGCAGGCCTCTCCTGTCTGCTACTCTGTGGCATCTTTAATCTGCAGGTGTGTGTGTGTGTTTTGTGTGTGTGTGTGTGTGTAGCCCGAGGTCAGACAGACACACAATATGAGTAATTTAGGGATTTTAACTACCCATGTGCGAAGCAAATTATATTGATGATTAATGGTTTGAATGTAATATGAATGTAAGAGCTTTATATTACATTTTGTGTTAGTGATTATTTAGATGCACACATCTGTGCCTCCCAATGAAAACATAAATAAAATTGGTGATAGGCTATTTTTTTGAAACTTTTGATTGGAGCCATAGAGAAAGTTCCCGTTATAAAGCCATAAGCCCCATCTATTAGTTTCATTATTTCTCACTGCTGCCATACACAAACACTCTCTCCTGCTCTCCCTCTCACTCTTTCTCTTCTTCTCTCACACATTTTCTCTCCTTCTTCCTGCAGTTCATTTGTTTTGTTTACTCTCCTTTCACCTACTCCCACCAATCCTCACCTGGACTTCATTTTGTTCATTTTTTCAGTCCCTTTGCTATTCAACCTGCTCTCACATTTCACTCCTTGCTGATTTATCTCTTTTGCTCCATGGACTTTCAGCTTGTCCCTGCGTCAGTGGCCTGAGTGGTGTTTGGCCTGAAATATTACCTTGGCTAGTGATAATACAGTAATTGTGTTGTGGTACACTATGCGGTGCACATGTACTACACTTTATTCTGTCCCTGATTGTTAAACACACAAGAGCAGACCATTCGTGATACATCATTGTGGTACTTAAACATAAAATCAATTAGCACAATCACAGTAACTATCTAACTACAAGACTACATGAACTATAGGAAATATCAGATCCTCGGGATGCTGTAGATTTTTTGCCAGTGTGAGAAAGCTGCTTATAATAAGCAGAGAGTCACTGAAACTCTGCAAGAGGTGGGATGTCTGTGTAGGGCTGTGTCCCCACCTTTAGGGGAACAAGTCACTCAAAATACTACTTAAAAACATGCAATACACCCAGCATGGCTAAGTAGTTGTAGCAATGACTGCAATGCAGCAAAAATCCAAAATGTCCACATTTGCAGACACTCTAAGCAACTGGTTGTTTGAAGATATGCAAAAAAAACTGCTACTTGTAGTGTATGTAATCATTATATCTAAACGTTTGATCAGGACATTAAAGAACATGCTATTTTGCATTAGATGTGTCTTCAAACAACAGTGATTCCCTCTTGTGACCAGTGAAACAGGTTTTACTTGCATTTGCATTTAGTCAATTAGCAGACACTTTTATCCAAAGTGACTTACAAGTGAGGTATTTGCTGAAATCAGTTTTCCAGTTCAGTTCAATTCAATTCAATTTTATTTATATAGTGCCATTTTACAACAAAGTCATCTCAAGGAACTTTACATAACAAAGTCCAGAATATACAAGTGTCTAAAGGAAAGCCAACAAATCCCCCTTAAGCAAGCCCTAGGCAACAGTGGAGAGGAAAAACTCCCTTTAATGGGAGAAACTTCCAGCAGAATCAGGCTCAGAGTGGGTGGCCATCTGCCTTGACCGGTTGGATTGAGTGGAAAGTGGAGAAAGAAAAGAAAAGAGCAACAAAAAGCAAAAACAAAACCTGCTGCCTATGATGAGATTGCCTGACCGGAGAAGCCAGGGACCAAACCAACAACTGCAGAATTGGTGGACAACTGCTCTACCTGCGCCACAGTTGCTGTTATGAATAACATGAAAGGTTGTAGCATTTTATAGTCTCAAGATAAACTTTTTAATCTTTTTGCACAGATGTAGAGTTGTGGATTTTTATGTTTCAGAGGAGTTTTCTTTAAAGGCTTGTATTAATAGGAGGAAAGGTTACAGGACACAAAACCTCTTTCAGTGTTAATGTGGGCACCTGACTAGTGTTTCAAGATGCACTTGGAAAAAATGTGAACCCGTTCTTTAAAGTCTCATAGAAGTGTCCCCTGGGTAGCTCCAGAGTCAAACTCCTGCACTTGCTAAAGTACAACTGAATGTTGTAGGCTGTTTCTGGAGCATGTCTATAATTACCAGCATCACCCTCTATACCATAAAGCTGAATCCTGCACAAGCAAGCAGAGGCAGCCAAGGGGAATGAATGGGCACTGATTGTAATTTCATGCTGTAGTGAGAAACAGTAGGAAGGAGAGCAACATACAGTTGAATCACAAGGACATGGACAAGTCTGAAAGTTAGAGAAGCACTCTGATCATACATGTGTTTTCTGAGGTCTGTGCTGAATATGTCTAAAGAGTTTGGACGCTCATATTATAGTAAAGAAGATATGCACCAGCTGTCAACAGGGGAAAACTATGATCTTTGTTTTATTACAATAATAGAATGCACATATCGATTTTAAAATTTAAGATACAACACAAAACCAAATAATAATGGAAATATGATTAAGTTTAGATCCCCTACATGCTTTTTTAATCTGAGGGGATGCAAACTCACTACTGATAATAACAGTACCAGCAGCTAGTACAAATGTTCTTTCATCATCCGAAACAAGAAAACTGATCCTGGAGTCTGTATAAGAATAGTTATATAAAAATATTAAACATTTGTACTAACTAAATGTGATTAAATATCAAATTGATTTTTTTTTTAACTGGCTCAACTGCTTACATCACTCATCTGCCAGAGCACAACATGACAATTGTTTTTATTTATGTCCTGAAAAGTCATTATCGGCGCAATATGATACAAACAACAGAAAGCAACACATACAATATAGTCCCAAATATGACAATGTGGTGGCTTTAGAAAATCTGGCTAGGGTTGTGTTACTCATCATGGGGATTAATTTTACCAGCTGCTGAAGATTGTGTATGGATATAAGTAAACATATATGCATGTTGTGTGTGTCTGTGAGGTGGAAGGTGTAACAGTTATAAGAAAGTATGAAGAAACTTATCAGAAAGAGGCCATCATTTTACACACAAAGAGCAGCACTAATTAAATTTAATTTAACGAAGCACTAATTTGCAATTCACCACCACAACCACCATTTCCTCACGTCTAACATAACAATATTCACATGAAAATGTCACATGTATGTTAATGCTAGTCAGAAAACTACAAAAAAAAAACGCAGAAATCCTAATTATAAAGCATTATTTGATGTACAGATGTGCTAGTTAATGGGGAAATACTACTGTACAGAAAAGTGTATTATGATTATGATTATTATTATACAATTTTAGGTTCTATCAGTGACAATACATTGTGTTGAAAAAAATGCACAAGACCTGAGAATGTAATATTATTGGAAAAATAACTAAACAGTCTAACACCAGTAGTCAGTTGATGAGAAAAATAGAAAAACTAAAGGCATATTTATATTATTGCATGAAAATGTTGTGTAAGTCAAATCATTATCGGCTACTTTATGTCTTTCATAGGTTTGTACCAGATGGCAACAGCAAAGTGTCAAGTTGGACATTGCCTCACTTTTACCTGTAATGCAATGATCCCGCAAAACATTATGCTCTGTTGTTATGATTACTAATAATATTGTCCTGATGCTTTTCTAGTGTCTCCCTTGACTGCACCAGTGTATCAATAATGTGAAAGTGAAAAGGGGAAAAAAATATGATTACAGAGTGCACTCACAGTACAGCCCTTTCTGCTCTACAATGGAGAATGTCTTGAAGCAAATCTGATAGCCCTGTGCCAGTCCTGTCATCTCACATCTCCACTCCCTGGTCTCCAGTGGAGAATTTGTTTAATAATCCAGACTGACGTTCACACTCTCGTGCCATTACTAGTGTACCTCAGCGTCAGTTATTTTTCTGCCCCATTTCAAGCGTAACTCAAGCATTCCCTTCCACCATGCCAAAATTAAAGCTGACTGAGGGAGAAACTTTTTTTGCTGTGGTTGAGGGGGATTTGTGAGGCCACCAAGGCCCCTTAGTAGGAGCGAAGACAACAGATATTTTTGTGTAAGCTGAAGAATTTGTTACCAAATTAAAGGTGGTTTGGGATCCAAGCTGTTCCTTTAGATCACAGAAAATGACTTGTGCTTATTGGCTGCAGTGTAAAATTGCATGTGTGTGTTTTTTGGCTGTGGCTGCAGACCACTCCTCCATGACCAACCAGGGAATAACTAATGGAGGGAATAATTTTTCTGCTGACGATGCAAAATGCTGTTCTTTTGGTGCTCAATGCTGTTTGATTCGCTGCCCAGACAAGGCCCTCAGTGAGGAAACAGACCCAGAGTTTGTCTCGAGCCTCCTGTTTTAACAACTTGCATCCTCTTTGAAGGCATTCCAGACCTTTAAACATTCACAGGCGAGACCTCGGCTTTTCCCAAGACACAAACCACCAGTAGATTTCACAATTAGTTCTATATGTTTGAAAATGTGAGTTTGAGGTGATGAGGAGTAAAGGAGTTTAATATTTGGCTCTTAGTCAAACATCACAACAAGACAGTAGGGAGTATTAGCAGTCATCAGTCCACTAATGACTGCCAAGTGCTACTGAAAGGTCATTACAACATACTTGGTGCCAATTGTCTAGGGTTCTTGTTGAGACTCCAATGTCAGTGCATACACACAATATGGCTCCATTTCTCAGATGCTGGTGTACCTGTTTTTTGAGAGCTGAATCAGTGAAACTGTGTGATTGGGTGGGAGTGTGTTGCTGGAGGAGATAGTGACAGAAGAATTAACAAGCACTTATTAAAACGAGGTCTGTGAGGAAAGCATGGGGCCAAATGGTCACGAACCAAAGTGATAGGCTGCCTCACAGCTTTGCCTCAACAAGCTTCTTATCAGGCCTCTCTGAGCTTAAGAGCTGGACAGGGATGTATCAATACTGGGACTGCCACAATAGTGAACTAACTATTTATAGAATTTAACAAAAACAAAATGATATCTTTCACAACTTCTATTCCACCAGTGCTGCTAACCTAATCTATGGTTGATGGGAAAAATATCTTTCATTTCACTAAGTTTAGATCTGATAAACTATAAAAGAGACAACAATATGTTCAAATATTCAAAACAACTGACTATTAGAAACTGTAGCTGAGTTGTTAAAAATACACTGAAATCATATTCAGATTTAGCATTTTTGCTGTTGTTTAACTCTTTATGTCAAAGTAAATCAAAGGAGATGGCAATATCATGTAAGCATCAGTCTTAATAGTTAATATAATGGAGGATGCAGTTCTTCTGTAAAATAATTATCCAACATATATTATGGGCTGTCTGCCACGTTACAATCCAACACTTACCTAGTCTATGGAGGGAGGGGATGCAAATCTAAGCAGGCAAACAAAAACGCCTGCCAAAAAATGCAGCTGAACTTTCATTGGCAGTTTGAGCCATTTTGTTATCATAGTCTGCATTTTACATATTTAGAGATAAAGTTATAAGGATATAGTTATAAAATAGTGAATGAATTGCTCAACAGCAACAGTCTGCTCTGCACTCATCCCTTACATTCCATAAGGACACTGTAAATGAAAGTAAGACAAGAATAAAGTGTTTTATTATGATCTATTTTTTTATTTAATCGACTTAGGCTTGATTGAAAATTATGCACTGAGTGTAAGCTGTAGGTCTCATGTAGATACTGCATTGCTGCGGACCATATGATGTGGCTGGATGTGCAGAAATGCATTGCAACCACTGGTATTGGTCCACCTGTCCCTTCTGCTACAATCAGCTCAGTGGTCGTACATACCATCTCTTCTGATGTCTGCTTTCTTTTCTCAAATGACTTTGCCTTTGAAATCATTATTGTGGGGGCTTTAGATTTAGCTGAGTGTGCACAAAATGGCAAATGCACTTCTCGGTGAGCCAGCAAATATAATGCATGAAGCTGTGTCCACAAATGCACGATTACCATTTGCAATAGTGTTTAGAAAAGCCTGTTTGTGAGTTTATTAGTGTATACATTTTATGGTAGGGAAAAAGGCTTTTAATAATGAGGTGGAAGAGGCAGAATAACAGGAATAATGAAAAATGGTCCATAATCATAAGTAATACTAGGACATTCTTGTCAGGATTGTAAATCCTGCAAATGAACCAACTCATGTCCCAGACTTTTTAGTTTCACACACACTAAAACTGTCATTAAAATTAAATCAAATACCATAACAATTAAATGTGGTCATAAAATATTCACTGTTTATATTGTATTGAATTGTGCGTAATAAGTGGTCACCAATGGCTGCCTCTGTTGCCAGTGAGATTAAACAATTGTTTGTTTCTGTGTGTCAGTCCCTTTGTAGACTGGCGACCTATTCAGGGTGTGTGTGTCTGTAGGTGTAGGTGTGTGTGTGGGGGATATTAGAGGGAATTTCAGATGATCATCTGAAGATTACTGCTGAAAGAAATAATATGGTTATAAATAAAATGCTTGTTGCTGTATATGTGACAGATCACCTGACACGGACATGCAGAATTAAATGGTCTGCACTTATATAGCGCTTTTCTACCTCTTGGCACTCAAAGTGCTTTACACTGCTTCTCATTCACCCATTTGCACTCACAATCACACGCACACTGCTACTATGCAACTGGCCAACGCTCACTGGGTCTGAGTCTGAGCTGGGGTTCAGTGTCTTGTGTGACTGGAGGAGCCGGGGATTGAACCAACAACTGCAAGATTGGTGGACATACGCTCTACCTTCCTGCGTCACAGTTGCTGTTGAGAAAAACTCTGAATTAGCTCTTCAAACATATATATTTCTATCCCAATAGGTCAATGAGTCTGCACACAATGGAGACGAGCAGGAGATTCCAAACCAGAATAACCAGCTGTGCAGTCAACTAATAAACCACTAAACAAATAATGCATCTAAACTAAGCTAACGACAGAGCAGACGTAGCTGAGCTGCAGCTTTCACTAATAAAAACTATGGCCTTTGATCAAGAAGGTGCAGACAACTTGAAAGAGTTCTGAGTTCAGTGGCAATACTTCAGAGAGCACCTGTCATCACAGAGCAGCTCCAACAGCTTCCACTGCATCTACATTTAGAGCTCTGTTGCAGCACACTGATGAAAAGTTAAGTGCCCAGAGGGTCGTGCTGCTCTGGAGTAAATTGCACACAATGATATTCTTTAGAGGAATGCATTGATTTCACATCACGCTTTAAGAGCCTCTCATTTCACAATTAAGCACCATTAAACATGACTGTAATTTGGAGGCCTCTTCAAGCTAAAAGCTACTAAAGGGAAATACAGGTGTGCACACTTGAAATGAGTGCAAATAAAAATCCCATATATTTCATAGGCATAAGGTCATAGGCATAAGGCTGAAATGTGGTTGTGAACACAGATCACATGTCTACTGTCTTTCGGTCCATCTGACATGAGCTCAGGCCCAGAGAACTTGGTGGCGTTTCAGCACAGAACTGATGTACAGCTTTAGATTTCAGCTTGCATTTCTTTATACAGTAATAGACAATGTCTATTGACAGTTTCCAAAGTTTTCCTGAGGTGTGGCTATATTTATGACATAAAAGTAATGGTCAAGTGCTGAAGTAATAAAACTTCTGATAAAATCAGGTATCTCTAAGTCATATTTACATCTCAAAACAATGTTTTATTCCAGTAATTTCTTTTTTAACACTCTTGATCCATGTGAAGCCACTTTCAAAAATATTCTAAAATTCCGAATCTTTTTTTCACAATAATAGCTTATCTCTGGGGATGTAAACGAGGAAAATTGATTTTATTCATAATATAAAGTCTGGTACAACTGACCTCCACCTGCAACTGTACTTTGCTATACTTTAATGATACAATTTGGAAATTGTTATGGATAGACTCTAAATTTAAGGTTATTACTATTACTTGAGGATTCCATGTAATGATACTTTAAAAGCCAGCAGAGGCCAGGTGTCAAACCACTGTCCTTGTGGTTTATGGAAGATAACTATGAGACACAACTTAATTTGCTAAATTGAAAATTAAAGATGCAGATATAGGCCTGTGTAAAGTTTTTCACAATGCCTTCCAGCACTGAAAAATGGTTATATAGCATATTGTTTAGAATAAGTTTATGACTCAATGCTATCTATGATATACGTCTCTTTCTCTCTCTTTCTCTCTATGAATGATCATTCACTTTTTCATGAAGTAGCTGGGGAGACATTTAATGTTCTAACATGTCACTATAATTATACATCACTAGGATCAGATAGACCCAAAGTGAGAGGCTGCTAAAGCCGGTTAATATCTTAATTTCTCAACAAGAACACAATTGTCATCATGGGGCATATTATTAAGTATCAGAAAAAAATACAAGGGTTAAGATGCGCAGTGGATGAAAATAAAACTATCTGAATATAATTTCATAAAAGTCACCAGGGGAAGCTTTATGAATGGTCTGCACCTTTCTATCTGTTGGCACTCAAAGCGCTTTGCACTGCTTCTCATTCACCCATTCACACTCACACACCGATGGGGGAGCTACTATACAGCTTGCTAACACTCACCAGGATCAACTAAGTTGAGGTTCAGTGTCTTGCTCAAGGACACTTCCACATAGAGGAGTGGAGGAGCCGTCGATCAAACCCACAAATGTAGGATTGGTGGACTGCTCTACCATCTGCGCCACAGGTGCCCTCATTATTATGCCCATGATATGAACATATTAATATGGCGAAAGTTCACCAAGCATGAATTTAATCTATTTTTGTCTGCTGTTTCCCCAGTTGATGTATTAGCGGGGAAACTGCTGTGATGTATAGGATGTCAGGATATAAAGACCCAAGTTTGGTGATAAATGGTTGTATACCAGCATGTATCAATCCATACAGGTTGACACATACACAACACACAGGTGTGCGGTGATTGATTGCAGCAAATGGGAAAATGCACACATATCTAAAGGTATCTAAATGTATCTGCGCACACACACACACGCGCCCACAAAGGTAGAGTGATTTATTACAGCAGAAAACAGACCACATTACTTCCCATCTTCAGCCTGATCAACTAAATGAAACCTTTTATTTTGAGATTCATTTCTATTTGTTTAACATACATTTTAATATTGTTTCCAGAACAGGGTTAAACATACATTCAGTGTATGTATGTTTTATTAAAATATAAAAATAAAATAAAAGTTTTTTTCTTTTATTTTTCTGCACTATGGGTTCTTAGTGTGTTTGTCTTCATAATATGAACACTATAAATACAGCAGAAAGTCGCATTTACATAGTAGCTCTGTGCTTTTCATGAAGCAATCTACAACTAACATTGTCACAATGTGGAAATGCAAAATCTGTCTGTTTGTTCTGGGAAACATACCTGTGCTACATGACAGCTTAAAACAGTAAAAAAGGATTAGCTTTCCTGTGTAGAGATTGAAGGCTCATTCTAAACCACAGAAAACTCAAACATCTTTATTTTCTGCTGACAACACATAATAAAATGCAATTATCAAAAGTATGTTCCATTTCTGCTAATAGAGCCACGTAAATCTCACACACTGCACCTGTAAATTAATCTTGATGCATGTCAGCTCTCAACTTAGTCCCCAACCCTACATTGACCCAAAATAGCAAACTAGTGAATGATTACGGTCAAGGTAAGATGAAGTGAACATTACATGGTTAAATTTGGTGTTATGTTGAACCCAAAAATGAACACTGGTTACCTACCTTGGCACACTGTTTATGGTTTTGACACCAGCTCAAGGATCCATTATTCTCAAGAGCAGACTAAAAAAAGGAACAAATGAGACAAGAGAACAAGTTACTCTAATTGCATTAAGCTGAATTTAGTTTATTTCTGTAATAATAGGTTACTGTAAAGCTCAGAGGGAGGCAATGTAATTACAGTTCATGAGGAGAGCATTACAGAGAGCAACAGTTCACACTGTTACTTTCTGCTTAAAAACAAATTGGATAATTGCTCATTTTTTCTCTCCAGTTACTCAAACTTGCTGTCATACATAGTTGCCTACTGTGAATCTGAGGCCAACTGCTGAAAAACAATGAATACAGATCCAGGGTTACCGATCAACACACAAGACAGTTGTACAACAGTTTTTTTTTTTTCTTGCGTTCAGATTATTTGGACAAATACTGTAAGTGTATCCCGAACCTAAAAGGCACCAAATATTATTCGAACAAATATGTATACAAGGTCCCCTAATGAGTCCAAATAAAGTACAGTACGTGTTTTTCAAATGGTAAAGGGACATGTCATCCAGCTGAAATCATACTGAAAGCTATATGCTTAAAGGGCATCTTTACTGATTTGCAACTTCCTTGCTTATACTCTACCTTAAGGGTACACATAGAGTATATGACTACTATTAATTATTTTTACTTCTCTCTGCCTTTCCATGATTAAAATATCTCTAATTCTTCAAATAAAGAAAATACTTCTCCCAATGACATCATCTGGAGGTGTTTTTCTGTTTGGGTAATTTGGTTGCTTATACCACATAAATTGTAGTCTGCATTGGCTTGTTCCATTAAAATTCCTTCAAATGAATTCACAAAGTCCAGTAAAAATGGAATTTGTAGTAGTAGCACTAATATTTAGTTAGCTTGGTGATAAGCGAGCAATATTTCTTGTCATGGTTGTCCCAGATTAAGTTACATTACTGTTTTCTACAGTTTCTGATAAGGGTGGTACATAAAAAAATTATGTTAAACAGGCAAATAGGAGCAAAGTGGAGGAAGGATCTATATGCATACCAGGAGGAAGTGGTTGAAAGGGCTCTACAGGGAGACAACATAATTATCTGGCTGCTGACAGGAGGTGGGTTAGGGTTAGCCCCTGTGTATGTGGCCGAAAGGCACCTAGAGGCGACACCACAGGCTAAGGTGGTGATCCTTGTAAACAAGCTATGCAAATTCTAACACTTTGGGCGACTGTGGCGCAGGAAGGTAGAGGGGTTGTCCACCAATCGTTGATTCAATCCCCAGCTCCTCCGGTCACAAGGGTCCTTGAGCAAAACACTGAACCCCAACTTAATTGCTCCTGGTGAGTGTTGGCCAGCTGCATAACACCTCCCCCATCTGTGTATGAGAGTGTGTGTGATTGTGAGTACGAATGGGTGAATGAGAAGCAGTGTAAAGTGCTTTGAGTGCCAATAGGTAGAAAAGCACTATATAAGTGCAGACCATTTATCTAATTATGGCTTTACTTATTTTCAGGAGAAACTACAGTTGGCAGGCAGGTGATCTTAACAAGGAGCTCTGAAGACTGGGGATTCAAGAAAACTATAATTTGCAATAATGGCAACTGCAGCCATGTACAGTGAAACAGGCCTGGTCCGGATCAATGCAGTTAATCAATGAAGATGAAAAATATTGATGCTTACTGTGTGTTGTACCAAATTCACAGAAATGGGGATTTGAGAATAAGTACAAATATACTGGCCTGCTGCCCAATCTTGCCATTAAACATTTTGCTCTGGAGACCCCCAAAGGAATAACAACAGCGAAGAACTGGAAGGACATCTCTTTCACTGTTGAGTACTTCAGCTTTGAAGAATACAGCCGAGACTACTTTCCTGACTTCTTCAACTGAGGAACCAACAAGAGACTTCAGTATGGGCTTTCTTTTTTATTTTTTTAATACTCCATGTGTGTATGTGCTAGCACTTTTTTGTGGTCCGTGGAAGTGGGGTTGCAGTGAGCCAGCACTGTTAAAATCCATTATGCATCAATCATGCTTACAATTAGCATGACAGCTTTGTTTATGCCCAAAGTACTGACTCTCTTTGTGTGTTTTCATATGCATTTCCTCTGATTCAGCTCAAGTCAAGCACTGGCAGCACAGAATGAACTCTGCTGTCACATGAGCTTTAAGAGTTATTTGACATGTCATCATGAAGACGATTAAGTCTTTTTAAGGTATTTTTAAATGCTGTTATATGACAGATTTAACAAGTCAGTGCAATGGCATGTACATGAATAATAAAATTGATACTGGTTATCTCCATTTACATTTACATTTACATTCACATTTAGTCATTTAGCAGACGCTTTTATCTAAAGCGACTTACAACTGAGGTACAAGGCAGCAAAAATCTAAGTCAAGGAGAAAACATCAAAGCAGAACTGATGTAATTTTAGTTCATTTTATTTTGTTGCTGTTATGTTTACTAACTGAACAGGTTGAAATGAAATTTATAAAATGTATTTAGACATTTCTAGAATTTGGTTTTATAATTATATTGACACTAGGTGTTATTGTTGGTTAGCTCATGTCCAAACCAAGTTCAATACTGAAATTGTTCTCTAGCTAAGTGACCTCTAGTAAATATTGTAAATAAACCCAGAATTAAAAATTTCTCTTTTGGTTTTCAAACTAAAAGCAATGATTCAGAGATACCCAGCATCTCTGAGGTTACATGTATTAAAGGTTACACATTTGGTGGTGTAGGTTTAAGCAAAGCTCTAATCAGTGATTTATTTAATGTAATAGTTTCTTAATATATATTTATGTCTGCGTGTTGCATAAAAAAGAGCAAGAGCTTTGAAATATGTACTCAGCACTGTTTATTTCGACTGCTGCAGCACACTATGCTGCTTTCACATCACAGGATCATTACACGGTTATTAATTTCACCTTGGATTATTTAACACCATCTAAACACTCTACATATAGGTACAGATTTATTAGACTTGCAAATGATCATTTAACACTTTTGCATGTGACATCTATTTTATAATTAGAGAAAAGTATGATTTTGAATACACATCGAGGCTGAACCATTGTTAGATTACAGAGTGCTGTGGGTGCTGGTGGTTTTCTGACTGAAATTAGAGCATGTGGCTTTTCAAACATTGACATTTGCTCTGTCAATAAATAAATAGAGCAGGATTGATGAAGAGCTGAGATAATGTTTCAAATGGGGAATATTGAAGGGCAGGTTATTCTTCCTCTCTCTCAACTTCATCAGGACTAAGTGAGCTGCAGTTCAGCAAACAGTGCTTTAGTGGAGCTACTCAGAAAATATTGCAGCTGACCAGGCAGCAGCTTTCAACACTAACAATAACATAAAGGGAGGCTGTGACTGATTAGACACCAATTGGGATAGGCCAACCCCGTCTCTTAAAAATGACATTTCTTTACAACTACCAATACACTTTTAACAGACTAAAACACTTCACACAACAGTGCAAAAACCTTTTAAAAAGATGAACAAAGCACAGATTTCAGGTGTAATCCTGGATGGAGTGATGCAAACAATGCAGATTGTTAAGTCTACAGAAGGAAAAGGAGTTAAAATAACTGTAAAGCAAAACCAGTGGTAAAGCTGTGGTTACTTTAGATCTCCCTCTGTCCTCATCAATTAAAAAGCTCTGAAACCACAGACATTTTCCAATCTCTGCCTACCTGTGGAGGTTAACGTGATATCATGTGCAGTATCTGAGAAGTTTACAAGTACAAGTATACAAAGGCAGGATCGGGCCCAATGCCCAATACTGGTAACGACTACTTAAGACTAAACACTATAATAATTTTTAATTTTAATGTTTTCTTAACTTCCTGATCACTGTGTATGTGTAAAAAAGGAGGAGTGCAAAACAGTCGAGTGTTGGTTCTACAGAGAAATAATCAGACACAGTCCCCCTTGATTCCAACATGTGATGGGAGGAACGTGTTGTCTGACCATGTGACAAGAACTTTGTCTGGGACATGGTGATGCTGGCAACAAGAAAGGATTCTGTTAGCTGGTTTAATATTAAAATAAATTCACAGTCAGTAAAATAGCAGTAAAATGAGACATCTTACAGTAAATAGAGGAGAAAATTAAATGCTTTGTTTAAATGTTTCTATGACCAGCTCACCTTCAGGTAAATGTTTTCTGACTGTGCAAAGCATCAGCAATTGTTTAACTGACATTCACTTAATGATGAAATAGAATTAATGCTGTTTTCACATACAGTGCTGCAAAACACAAGTGAGGAGCAGGAGCAATGAGGGCTTAATAAATTATGGTTCAAAGTGTGAATGGCTACAGTTTAATTTCACTTAATTACAGGACTTTTAATTAGTGTTGGTGTCAAGCCTTTCCTCTGGTTTTGTCTGCTTTACATAACAATTACAGTGACCCTTCAGAGTTGTTATGATTGATTGTGATTAGAAGATTCTTAGACATTACATTATATCTTTTATTATACTTGAAATACTTGAAATGTGTTTGTACTGCAATGAATACAATTTCGTAATGGAATCGGATTCCTATGGCTCTCTAATCATAACACAAGGCAAACAGGCCCTTAAAGATGCTCTTTACCACTTGGACTTGACAAGAAACACAGTCAGAGCTTTAGAAAGATGATCCTGATCTGGACACAGCACCCCCGCCCCAATCCATCCCTTCCACATCAATTAGGTCATTGTGAGCGTGTTTCACAATTCAGTTGTCAATGTTTTGACATCACTGCTGCACCAAATGCTGTATCACTGTCTCACTTCTCTTACATGCTGTGTAGTGTTAGATCATAAAGGGAGAGTGAGACATTAGATTTTGCTTATCTGAGGTGCAGTGTTTGGAATTTAAAACAAAAGCCAAGAGAAGTTGACCAAGTGAATGAACAAAAAATATGTCACCATCACTCTAACAAGTGAGGAGCAGGAACTCCCTCTCCATCAAAAAGTTTTGATGTCCTGTCTGTGTGACGTTTTAGTTTAAAAATTATTTACCAACTATGTATATTTAAACATTTTCAGATATTGAACTAGACTCATTAAGTTTGTACCAAACCTGTGCAAAATTCCTCATTAATTTAAAGGCACTTTTAAAATCTTAATATAAAACATAAACATACATAGTTAGACGTAAGTTTTTGTGTGTTATTTTAACAATTAGCATTTTCCATTTGACAACAATCTAAAAAGTCTGCGATAAAGTGAACGTGATTTAAAATTAAATTAAAAGTATCTTCCAGCAGTAACTATACTTTAAAGGCATAAAAGCATTATTTAAACGTAATTTGGGGAAATGAAATAGTCTCCGGGAGTTAATTGGCCGGAGACACAACAGGCGCTCTTACCTGCAGCGGTGAGGAGAGCGCAGCAATACTGTGCAAACTGAGGCAGCGCGACGCGCACCGCGCCCGGGAAACATTCGGCCAAGACTCATCATCACCATCAGATTTTGCGTGCTGCTTCCTGCTGGCACTCACACCGGAGCTGAGGAGCAGAATAATCCATACAATCGGGTGCGTCATGACTCCGCTACTGGTGTCCAAGCGTGGGGCAATGGAACATGAGGATGTAATGGGGAGTCAATCTGATGGAGATCCAGCAAAAGCACAAATTATATAGCCAAGGGAGGAGCAATACGACCTAGGCGTTCACAGTCAGGGTCAGAATGCTCAGAGGCTTGGGCATGAGTCCCTTCTAAATAGAAACCTGAATTAGCGACAAACATCATTTTTATCACAGTACAACACATACAAGAAATCTGACTTTAAACTCAAAGTTTAAAGAATTATTTAACATATAATATAATAGATTTCACACTGTTTCAAAATCTCTCATAGGTTTTCAGCTGGGTTATGATCTGGTGACTGTTGGGACTATAGTCAATGCCTCATATCATTTTCATTCCTATCAAACTCCCCATGCCATATGAGGGAGGGGGGTCACTGTCATTCTGATCCCAAAGTATGCCACCAAAATACCTCTCAAAATACCTCCCAGCATACCAACTAACTGTATAACTAATATTTTCCAATATACATATATTTCTTTAGCCCTGACTAAACTTTATGGCACAGCTGATCTACAGAATGTACATGGCTCACCTTCCTTTCTGCCATCCCTTATATTTGTCTCTACATGGATAATCCCTGACACTTTTTCTTCTGTTTTCAATAATTACATCCTTTTTCTCCTTTTTCCGCTGTAATTCATCTACCCAGGGATGTGTGTTTGACTTTTCTGCTTCCAAATGTGTAACATATTTCTATACTATCATCATAGTACAGAAACAGCACTGGTAAAAGTCACCAACGATCTTCTCATGGCCTCAAATAATGGGCTAGTTTCTATACTTGTTCTGTTAGATGTTAGTGCTGCATTCGATACCATTGATCGCAACATTTGAATACAGAGACTGGAACATGAAATTGGGATTAAAGGAACTGCACTAGGTTGGTTTAAATATTACTTATCTGATAGATTTCAATTTGTTCATGTTAATGATGAATCCTTCATGCACGCAAATGTTAGCTATGGAGTTCCACAAGGCTCTGTGTTAGGAACAATACTTTTCACATAAACACACACATAAATTTCCACTGCTATGCTGATGATACCCAGCTATATTTATCTATGGAACCAGATGAAAATAATCAATTAATAAAGCTTCAAGCATGCCTACAAGACATAAAGGCCTGGATGTCCCACAATGTTTTACTTCTAAACTCAGACAAAACTGAAGTCATACTATTTGGGCCCAACAATCTCAGAAATGTGATGTCTAACCATGTTGTTACTCTAGATGGCATAAGTTTGGCCTCTAGTACTACTGCAAGGAACCTTGGAGTCATTTTTGAACAGGATTTGTCCTTTACCTCACATATAAAACAAATCTCTAGAACAGCCTTCTTCCACCTACGGAACATTTCCAAAATTAGGAGCATCCTGTCTCAAAGTCATGCCGAAAAACTGGTCCATGCGTTTGTTACCTCTAGGTTGGACTACTGTAATTCCCTACTTTCAGGATGCCCCAGTAACTCCCTAAAGAGCCTGCAATTAATCCAAAATGCTGCAGCAAGAGTGCTGACTGGA
This sequence comes from Channa argus, assembly GCF_033026475.1. Classification (NCBI taxonomy): domain Eukaryota; kingdom Metazoa; phylum Chordata; class Actinopteri; order Anabantiformes; family Channidae; genus Channa; species Channa argus. Next base: position 1,322,397 of record NC_090219.1, read on the forward strand.
ACTAGCAAGAGAGATCATATTTCACCTTCACTAGCTTCTCTCCATTGGCTTCCCATTAAATTTAGAATAGAATTTAAAACCTTTCTTCTTAGATATAAAGCTCTGAATGGCCAGGCTCTATCATATGTAGAAGACCTCATAGCACCATATCATCCCAGTAGACCATTTCGATCTCAGAATGCAGGCCTACTTGTGGTTCCCAGAATTTCCAGTGGTAGAATGGGAGGTAGAACCTTTAGCTATCAAGCTCCTCTCTTGTGGAACCAGCTCCCAGTTCAGATTTGGGAAGCAGACACCGTCTCCACTTATAACTCCAGGCTTAAAACCTTCCTCTTTAATAAAGCATATAGTTAGTTATAGTTATGCTCCTATAGGCTTAGACTGCTGGGGGACCCATCCCCGATGCACTGAGCTCCTTTCCCCCTCTTGACCCTCTCTCCTCTCCTCTCACCCCACAATTGTCACCACTGTATGCCATTAACTCTGTGTGTTGTCTCTCGTAGTTGTCTTTGTCCTTCTCTGTCCCCCTCTCTCTGTCCCTGTCCCTTTCTTCAGGTGTCCCCGGCTTTGTAGCTGTGTGTCTTCCAGCGTGCAGCTAGTGGTCCTACCAACCTACCCGATGTTTTGTTGTTGCTTTTTGTTGCTCTTTTCTTTTCTTTCTTCACTTTCCACTCACCCAACCGGTCAAGTCAGATGACCCTGAGCCTGGTTCTGCTGGAGGTTTCTTCTGTTAAAGGGAGTTTTTCCTCTCCACCGTTGCCTATGGCTTGCTCCAGGGGGAATTGTTGGGTTCTCTCTATACATCTTTATAATCTTGACTTTATTCTGTAAAGTGCCCTGAGATTACATTGTTGTGAAATGGCGCTATATAAATAAAGTTGAATTGGATTGAAAACATATTTGCATTTGCAAAACGCAAATAAAACTGAAAAACATATTTACAGTGTAGTTTTAGATGGTATAATCCTTTAGTTGCCATAGTGACTATAAGAGAAGCAAAGCTCTGCATAGTTCTGTAGGTCAATAAAACACAGAACTTAACAGATGACAGCTGTTAATTTCTATTTTAAATTCATATACAGTTTTGTTTTTTCTGCAACCATTTCTATGTGTTTCCAATCAAAAAAACTAATACAATGAAAATAAAACCACACACACAAGCATGGAAACATGCTATTACACTAAAGCAATGCTAGTCAGACATGCCCATAATGAAAAGGATGATAAAGTTTTGTACAGGACGTGAGAGAGAATAAAAATGGACAACTATCTGGTTACGATGATTCTGACAGTGCTGCAAAACATATTAAGTACAACTGTGAAGGACACGATCATTTAAATAAGCAAAGAATAGAACTATGGCAAAAAGGCCAAATCAATGCTGCTGGAACAGTTTGGAATATCCTGTAAAAGAGAGAAACCATGGGTCTAATCAGCAAAGATCATACTACAGGTTGTCCAAGGAAAGGAAAACCCAAAAACATCATCCTATATATATCCACATCACCAACAACCTCCACAGATAAAAGGTGAAGGAGTCAAAATCTTTTATTAGAAGAAAACTTATATATAAGCAGAAATACAGAGGCCATAGCACAAAATATAAACCTCATCAGCAGTAAGACAGGTCAGAATTAGCAAAATGCCAAGTCCCTCAGAAGCCCCGTCATTTTCTGCACTGACATCTTTTCCTTGCATCTATTTCCATACCATTATAAAGATAAAATAAAATGCAATGCAACAGAGAAAATGTTTCTGCCTCATACAGTATGTGACACGATGACAGTCACATTTGCTGTCTATGAAAATATTACTGACGAAAGTTGATCATAGTCTTTTGTCAGTCAGCTCAAAGGTTAAAACAGATCCTTAACTTTTAATGAGATATTGGATTTGAAAATAAAATAAGTGTACATCAGTCATTAACTGTGTTGGTGTTGTGATGTGGTTTAAGATAAGCCCAGTTCAGCAGCCACATCCTATCACCAACAGAGTTCCAATAAAGGGGTGAGTTGGTTCAGTTAAAGATATTTACAAAGGATGATATAGTGTATTCTCACTTATCTCTGCTCAGACATCCTTGATCCTCAGAGTGAAATAAGAGGCTTTGGGACTGAAACAATTTCGAAATGGAACCGAGGTCAAGCGGCGAGGAAAAGGCTTGAGATGTACCCATAGTTTCAAAACATACTGCTAAGACAACAAAGAACTTTATCAGTAAGGAAGAAAAGAACGGTGATGTCAGTTAGTGATAGGCGTGATGAAGTTACAGCAAACAAGGTATCTGCAAGTTTCATTTACTGTAAATTTAAGTTTTGGTGACCTGAATATAAACATGTAAATTAGGAAAATCAGGGATTTGCATTTTAATACTAGCTAAACAAGGCCTGATTCTCAAAATAAAAGCACTGTTCACACATGCAGTTGAGGGCTTCATTGATCCCCTGAGGCTGAACCAAATATGCCAGTTTTGTACAGTTAATAAATATGCCAAAAAAACAGCTGCGTCATTTTCCACAGTTTTTTTAAAGTGACTTTCATAGCAGGGAAAAAACCTAAAGTTCACTGAGATGAAATATTTTCATTTTGAGATGCGATTTAAGTGCATAGGAAGTTGAGGAAGAGTGTTGAGTATTGGGAGTGACACTGCTAAGCGTGCAGACTTTGGTAGCTCATTCCACCATAGTGGGGCCACTGAGCTGTAGCATTTATGAATACAATGTCTAAATGTAATGAGTGTTTTTTGTGTTTTTTTTTTTTTTTTTTTTATCTGACTGCAAATAAAAGATTCCATTAGGAATCCATGAAATCCTTTGATGGAAGTAAAAGCCATCATCATGAGAAAAGCCGGGGGTAATGACTTGAATATTGCCCTGGCAAATACCTTCATATGGCACTCAGTCTACTATGAGTGCAATATGAATGCATTTGTAGTAGTATAACCACAATATTAGTGATACTTACTGTATATTACAGTAAGCTTTATAGCCTATTTTGGTGGTTGTGTTTTGTGTTGGGCAGATGTTGCAGCCTAAGGGCTCACCTTCTCACACCTCTTTCTGCTCTATTAATGATGAGGAAACATTTATGTAAGTGAATGTGTGATTTTACATGGGGTGAAATGTTTTCCAGGAGAGTAAGCATGTTTTCTTCGTTTAGTGGGACATAGGTGATATATTTTTTTAGGGAATCCCAGCTGCAATATTCACTGGTAGCTACAAAACAACAGCATTTTTATGGACTTTTCTAATAAAAGTAACCACAAACATATCTCTCATAAGCAGGAAGGGCACTTTTGGTTTCCTCGCCTAAGGAAAGGAGAAACCATGACGTTTTGGAAACTCTGAAGAAATCCTCCTCCGATTGTCAGCTCTCTCATGCCTGGCATAAGAGGCCCGCTTGCATCCTGCAGTGTTAATAAGATGCTTATTTTTCTCAGCTTCACTGCATTCATGACCACGCTCTCAAACAGCAGAGTGGTGTTGTCTCTAAGGCTTCAGAGTCCCAGGCCTTTGTTTTTACCTCTCTGATTTAGAAACAGAGTTGGGTTCATAACACCTCTAAACATTCAGTCTGACACAGTGAAAGGCAACAAGTGTTCTCTTTCACCGACTAAATTTCATGTGTTTGACCCAATTGACTGAATCCTTCTCAGCATAACCAGATCTCCGAAGTGTTTTCTGTTCTAGGGGTATTCCTAAAATAATTTGTTAATGAAGTCTCCATATCTGTGGGGAGCTGATGGTCTGGTGGTCCAACCACAACAGGAAGGAGAAAATCCCTCTGAGCTCCCTGCTGAGGGCTTGACTCACTGCTTCACAAATAAAAACAAAACGGCTTGACAATGTAATTGACTCATTGTGTGCACTTGTGTACGCCAGTTTGCCTGAGCTGGAACTGGACTTTTTTTCAAAATGTCAAATACAGTTTAATCAGGAAAGACAATACGAGTTAAAGGATAACTTTAGTCATTTTATAAACTAACAGTATATTCAAAAATTCCCATATAGACTAAAACCACCAAACAGTCCAAAACTTTGGTAATATTATTGATGATTTGACATGATCCCGGATCTGTTGATTCTTCCAAAGTGTTGCTGAGCAACATATTCATATTCTAAAGCCCTTTTAGACTAGCAGGTTTAGTCAGTGTAAATAAGATCAATGGTGTCATAACAGGAAATGCATTCAAAATGGATATGCTGCTTTGCTCCACGGGAATCAGAGAGATCATAATAAGATGTGATAATAATAAAATTGGAAACTTTATCATCATCATGGAGCACATATACACGCAATCACGACTTTAAGAGGTATTGTAAACTTGTACAATCTAATGCAATACAATCCAGTATCTCTGCCATGAATTCTACTTTTACAATGTTATAATTTCTCAGTTTTTAGGTTGAAACTATCAGAAAGTTGATAATTCTACTCTTTTATTGTTGAAGTCATAGAGGGTGGTGGAGTTGTACTGTAGTGCATTATAAAAATATGTTTTTTCCACCCTATTTAAAATGAATAATGAATCAATCATTGATACCCTGTGTGTCTGTGTATGTAACATACATCATACATACATAAAAGTGTCATTTTAAATTAATTCATCTGCAAAGAAATCTCTGCACCAAGCGTTACAGACCATTTTGCGGAATGTTGCTCTGAATGTGCAGAGATTATATAAATGATTCACCTCCATCTTTCCTGATGTTGCCACTTTTGTTGAGTTACAGGTTTAAATTCATCTGCTGGGGGCTCTCTCAGATATTAATAGGACCTAGCCAACTGCATTCCTGCTGTTTACAGTACGATCAACATGGTTTAGTCTATTTAAGTACCATGAGAGTGCATAGTTATCTCAGAAGATAGATTAAATCCAGATTTTCCACCAAGAACTGACATAACAGGATTAACCTTATCCAGAATTAGAACTCCCAGTGTTACTAGTTATGTTTAGCGACATGCAGATATCAAGATCTGGAAATATGAAGGCTTCTTGTCTGATGTGATAAAAACTAAGATTTGACTGCTAAATGAAATTGTTCAGAAAGCAAGCACACAAAAGTGCTCTCCTAAAAAGCCATTTTAATAAGACATAATGAATTTTTTCAATCCAAAGACATATCTGTATTGGTATCAATCTAAAACTCCATAGAAATTATACTCTTGCACATTTCCCATCACGTTTCCCGATGTTTGTCTTTTTTATCCTCTATGTAAGTGGAATCCTAGTTTTTGCTGTGGGGTCCTACAGGCTCCACATGGACAGCTGATTGGTATTTCCACACTGCTCCTAGGCACTAGTAACTAAAGGGAAGCCCCATTTAATGGAGTACACCTCATAAAGAAAGATGTTGGTCATTTCCTGTTCACATTTTTAGGGTTTCTCTCTGTGTACTAATGGAAGTGTTCAGTTACCTAATTTTCTGTTAAAATGGTTACATGTGAAGAACATGCTTTGGGCTATTATTTAATATGGAATTGCAGGTTATTTGTCCAAAGTTGTTCTTTGGTTGAAAGACACTAGGCCTCATAAAAGCACATTTCCGTATTCCCCTCTTTATTCCCCTTTTAAGAAATGTCATTCAGATGGAGTCAAAGAATAGTGATTTCCTCCCGTGTATTCTGTTTATTACATGTACAACAGGTCTGGAGATGTCCTCCAACCTAAAAGACCATCTACATCATTTGTTCCTACCCTCTTATATAGGAACCACCAGAAGCATTTGATAAAAGGCCTCTCCCAGGAAAACAGGTGTCTGCTGGAATCCAAAATACCAAAACAGCAAAATAGCAACCATCACATCTTACAATGTTGCCAAAATGGTTGCTAGTCTAACACTACTTTGTTAGACTGGGGCGACTGTGGTGCAGGAAGGTAGAGCGGGCACCCACCAATCTTGCAGTTGTTGGTTCAATCCCCAACTCCTCTGGTCACATGTCAAAGTGTCCATGAGCAAGACACTGAACCCCAACTCAGTTGCTCCTGGTGAGCATTGGCCAGCTGCATAGCAGCTCCCCCATTGGTGTGAATGTGAATGGGTGAATAAGAAGCAGTGTAAAGCTCTTTGAGTGCCAATAGGTAGAAAAGCGCAATATAAGGGCAGACCATTTACTTTGTCTCATGCACATTGAGAAATGCTGAGTTGTAACTGTGCAAACATAGCAGTTTGGTTGCGTTTAGGCACTTTATAAAGACAGTTGGGTTTAAGTTTAAAATATTGTGGCTAGGATTATAATCACTGCTACCTTAATTTTACTACATGTGTTAACATTCTCATAATAATGACAGCAGAAAGTGGCTTCACATTTGACTTGATTATGTAGACTTTTACTAGACTTTGGGACTTCTCACTACATGTCCATGTCATCTAGACTTGATATATTATATATATTTGAGAAAATCTAAAGTAAATTATTGAATGTCACAGATTTCAAAACATGGTAGTTGAACAAATGTTTGTACCTGGCTTTACGCCTATGGTTTTGCTTAAACGTTTGATTATTCCCTCAAACTAAAATTTCAGTCAATAAGCACTTGTGTCTAAATGGCAAATGCTCTGAATTTATATAGTGCTTTTTTACTTTATTGTTACTTGACTTTCAGTGTCATGCTTAAAGACACTTCAACATGTGAGAAGAAGAGCCAGAATTCAAACTACTGACAACTGCTCTACCACCTCAACAACAGTTGGCCTGATGTTTTGTTTTCTAATTTAGTGCCCAGCACTCTGAGGGATAAAAGGAGGTCATCACCTGATGGGTGAGTACTTTACTGTTTTCAGAAACATCCCGATTTTGCTTCTATCAAAAATAGGAGCGAAAGGCCACTTTTGAAAGCTTTTGAAACACATTGTAGAACATCTGTTGAAGTATTGACTAGAGTGGCACAGATCAGCTCTGGCAACCACATTAGAGCAAGAAGCAGCCAGTAATGATAGAAATCACGCTCTGTTAAACATTTCCTTTTGAACATTCCAGTTCACATGTGAGCTTCTATGAATTCATTACATCCAATAAGCTCTTTTTGTGCACCAGATTCAGATGCAGACTTTTACGGTTCGTACGTATAATTACACATTATATATATATATATATATATATATATATATATATATATATATATATATATATATATATATATATATATATATATATAGTGTTCAGGGTACGTAATTTAGCGCTGCCAACGTTAGCCCTCCTGCGGTTTAAGGCACTGTATCTGTAAGTAAATGTGGCAATTTTGTAAATACATTTTCCATTATTCCCATAGCTAAAACCAATATTGAATATTCTCTATTCAGGTTTACTACCTATCTGTCAGCATGATCTTATTAATCTATGTCATGGACAACAATTGTTTCCAAAAATTTAAAAACACATATATCACCCGGTGGAGAGGGATGTTTAGCCTCTCCACCGGGTGATATATTTCTTCATTCTACAAAACCCTGCGTGTTTTCAGAATGAAGCTTTTTGGCACTTCCTTGTACTGCATCCTGTTAATCCCACATGCAACATTTAAGGTGAAATTAAGGAGACTCCAATCTGTGTGAACAATATTCACTGTAAAGGGGTATGGGTTTTCAGAATGAAGAAAGATGCCAGGCAGTGGAGTCATGATGCCTGATTTATTTTTAATAGTTTTTGGAAAACAACATAGGTCTTTGGCGGAGACGAGCCAGCAGGCTGCAGATGTGCTAATCAAAAGAATCAATGTTGGTTTTAGTGTCTAATTGGTCTTCGTAAGCATTGTAAATAACTGATAAATGTACCTAAACTATCCTTTAAAAAGATACCGATAGTAATTGTTATCATTGTTACTACAGTACAATACAATCAAGGTACCATAACTCTGTGTGTGTTATAATGAGTGTATTTCTATGAGAAAGAGTTATAGAGTCATAGAAAAAAAATCCTTATCCCTCCATTACTTGTATCTGGTTCACATGATAAGATCCTAAATAATACAAATGATACACTAAGACTTTAGCTCATAAGGAATGTAAGCAGAGCTGCAGAGCTGTGTCTGAAAAACATTTTGCTTTTGGATGTGTTTTGCTCAACAGATAATTCGATTTTAAACCACAGTTGAAATAACGAAATTTAATAAGTCATAAGATTCACAATTGTTATTTAAATCCATCATATGAAGAACAAAAGCATCAAAGCCAAGATATCAAAATGCCATTCACTGTCATTGTGTTTTAATAATGCTCTTTGAAAAAAGCACACACACACACACACACACACTCAAAGCAGTGACCAAGATGGATGCTCATCCAGCACAGTGCTCTTCTGCCATCTAGTGTGATAGTGTCTTAAAGTGATAAAAAATTAAAGATTCACTTATTCACAGCTGAGATAAATTTAATTTATCTTTTGATTTACAAAATCTGAGTTTGGTTTGACTGGCAGCAGGTCAAGCGGAGCAACGTGTCTGAAGAGTAGAAGTCAGTGCTGCCGCATAGAGTGATCACACCAGGTGTTTTGTTCATCCATGTTTGTACACATACAGCACGAATAGTTAAGAATAGTTAAGATAGAGACTATCACGTAGTATTTAAATTCTTATACATTTGTCTGGAAGAGGTAGGGGTGGTGGATGTGACACATGATCTGATGGAAGAACTGATTTTTAAGGCAAACTGTGACTCTCTTACAAACTTTAACCATTTTATTTAGTGCCTAATCCTAACCTGATCCTGTGCAGTCCCAGTGTTTGCAGAGTTTTAATCCTGAATTTTAGAGGATGTGTGATACTGTCCGCCATTGTGGCTCCATTGTATCTGCTGTTTGTTGCCTGGTGCCAAAAGGGTTCAATTTCAACAGACCCGTAGATCTATGTACGGCAGTGTTAGTTCAACAAATGGTTCAGTGGGTTGCGTAAGAGGGTTTAAACAAACGACCTGTCTGGGCTTTAAGGTTGGAGGACGGGTTATAGGTGTTTAATGAAAAGGGTGACAGTTTCACATTACATTAACAGTAGTGGATAAGCTGCTAATCTATTTGTTTAGTTTTTGTTCTTTCCACAGTTTTAGTTATAGTATTAAGGCTGGATTAAAGTGTGACAATGTTTTAGGCCAGTCGTAAAACAATAATCAGGTGCCTTTCAAACATTTAAACAGGGATTTTCCACTTCTCTACCAATGTATTCTACTGTTCTGGTGACAATTGTCATCATGACAACATAATACACAGCCAACAGGGTGAGCTGCTGGGTACACCTTGGAAAGATCTCCTGTCTATCCCAGGCCTTATAATGTAATTTAATATAATGTAGCAACAACGCTATCTTGTAATAACAAGAAACTTTAGCTTGACCTTTAACTGTTAATTGTTTTTGTTTTGGAGCAAAGATAAGCTGTAACAAGGCAAGACTACTTCACTTTGGGATTAATAAAGTTTTTTTAATCCTTAATCTTAAAGTTAGTCTAAATAAAGCATTGAAGAACAACCTCAATCAGCATCTGCAGAGAAAACAGTTAAACACAGGTGAGCTGTTTCATGAGATAAGTCACGGTCCACCTGGAATGGAAGCATGTCAGGTAGGGGCTGATTTTTACAATAAGATTATATTTCAACAACAACACAGACTACTGTGTCTAAGTTGCATTACTATACAGTATGCAATATCATATTAGATTTTTCATTTTGCAATTAAAACTAAAATTAACTAAACAATGGGTCAAGATGACATTACAACACTCAACACTGATTATTAGGAAAGAAACACATATAAACATAATACATACATTCAATCAGTAATGAAATTATGACATTTTAATGTTAATATGATTCTGTCATTTTCATCATCATACTTGTTTGTCTCTCCTCTGTTTTTTTATCCTTTTCAATTTTTTTTATTATGGTCTGTACTGATGATCATGTGTGAACTTAGCAGATAAAAGTTCAAAAAGTTCTGCTGCTCACAAGGAAGTAGAAATGTGAAATAGTGCTTTTCAAATGATTCAGTAAGTTTGATATGAATCTAGTTCACACTGACAAAGGCTTTCACCTTCGCCCTCCTACTAGTCTTATATGTCACCAAACAAACTACAAGCTATAGAAATTAAAGCATGTGTTTTTTTAATGTTCTTTCTTATATAATATATATATATATATATATATATATATATATATATATATATATATATATATATATATATATATATATATATATATGAATACCTGTTCTAGTATAAACCACTGTCATCATTTACAGTGTTTTCAACCTATTGATATACAAAGTGTTAGCACTGCTTCTCATTTACCCATTCACACTCACAATCACAAACACACTCAGCAATGGGGGAGCTGGCCTACACTCACTGGGAGCAACTAAATTTTGGTTCAGTGTCTTGCTCAAGTACACTTCAACTTGTGACCAATGGGGCCGGGGATCGAATCAGCAACTGGGAAATTGGTGGATGACCACTTTACCTCCTGCACCACAGTCGCCCCAGTCTAACAAAGTGTTAGACTACCAACCATTTTAGCACCACTGTAAGATACAGTATAATGGTTGCTATTTTGGGGGCCCCACAGGTTAACCCCTCTGGGGCGATTCTCATGTTTTATATTAAATGTGTTTTAAAAAGATGTCTGTGTAAAAATAAAAAATTAATTTTGTCCTAAAGGTTTAGCAGCAGAAAGCTTTTTACCTCAATTAACCCACAACCTTCATATCAGTGTCTGCTGCTCTATGCCTCTCATTGTAAAAACATATTGCTTTTGCTTGACAGATAATTCTCTTTTAAACCATAGGTGAAATAACTTGGCATTATTAAATGATAAGCTTTACTACATCATTCATATCCATCATAAGAATAAGAAAAGCATTAAAACCCAGATATCAAACTGTTCATCACTATCATTTTCTTTTATTAGTGCTCTTAAAAGCATGCAAGCAACAGTGAAAGAGATGGATGCTCATAATTCAGCACAGGGCTTTTCTGCCATCTAGTGTCATTAGGCAATATTGATGACATTGTATTACAGCTAAAAATTCAGCTTTTGAATTACATTTAGAAAAATCTGACTTTGGTTTCACTGATAGCAGTGCAGAAACAATATGAGGCCATATTGAACATCTGAGTTTGCACATCTGAAGACAGTCTGAAGGTAGGAGAGGAGCTCAGTTGCATAGGTCAGTGCTGCAGCATTGAGCGAACACACGAGGTGTTTGGGCGTAACTCTGACACACCGCCATGTTCATACACATACGCCATGAATAGTCTAAGACAATAAAACAAAAAGAGATAAAAATATTTACAGTTAACTAGGGCTGGATAATTTGCTCACAATTTTCACAATGTCACTTTTACATTATAATCAGTAATATTGAAACAAGGTTTTACATGAAATGATCATCTTCCAAAGTTAAATTATTTTTAGGGTGATCTTTGTCTTAAAACAAAAACAACATTGTCTGTGGAAACACAAGTATCAGTCTCTCATTAAATAAACACAATCCAACATATCAGATTATTTAGAAAATCCTAGAAAGATAATACAACCCACTACAGCTATTAGAGTGTAGTGTAAAAGCCTCCATGCAAACCTTCATACATGTGCAAATCCCATTTTAGTAACAATGTAAATATGAAGAGAATGCAATTATTTGCAAATCATTTGAAATTATTATAAATGTCAGATATTGAAGAAGAACCTCTGGCGCAATCCCACCTGCCAAAACACGTTGGTCACATAACAATAAAGTTGTTCATATATCTGCAAGTGTTGCCCGTGGTTGGATCTTTTCAAATGGTAGATATTGTAAAGACTATCAGTCAAATGAAACTGAGAAATTAGATTGTTTTTGGAAAAAGGTTTGCTCACAAATAGGCAACAAATGATAGAAGAGTGATGAAAAGCAAATTAGCAGCAGAAATCATATTTCTAAGTACTACTTACAGAAAGGTGCTGCCAAAATTACATCACCACAGGCATTAGACACTTCTGAGCAGGTCTGGATACTGGTAGTGGTGCAGAGACTACTCCCCTTTGACATACAGAAGTTACACTTCAGTGCCTCAGCTGGGAAAACACACAGTGCACTCTGTTAACAAGTAGTACTTGGATCAAATTACATATGTTAATTAGTATGATGTAGATGAATATCACAACTGGCAATAGTACTGATGTTTTTGTTTAGTAAATCTCAGTTCAGTATGTACTTGGGAACTAAGTTTGAACAGATTGTGCCATCAGCTCAGAGAATCATGTTAAGCAGCACGCATATCTGTATGTACTGTACCATGTAGACATGAAATTATTCATTTATTAATAACTTATTAGTTAAAATATTATCAATATATTAAGTTCAATGAGCCTTGATTCCCTCTGTTGAAAATCTCCCCGCCTGGAAGAACCTGATGATGCCACAGTGATGTCATCAGCATCACTACACATTTATAATAAAAAGCCTGTGCCCGCTGGTAATAAAGTAGTTTGAAAGAGGTCGCTGTTTCCCAGGTGTTGAGAATCTAGGGTTGAAGTCTAAACTATCCCTCATTTTCCCTCTGATAAAGTTCTATGTTGAGTTGACAGTGAGTGGTTTGGATCCTTGTCTTGCTGCATGATGAAGCTTCTTTCCAAAAGTTTTGCTGCATTTTTGCCGGTATTCCTGCTCATTACGTTTTCTTCAAACAGTTGATGGTGATACCTTCAGCTCTGCTCTGTGCCTTTTGTCGTTGATGTCACTGTTTACAGCTCTTACAATGCTTTTGTCATCAGATGCTGTTTTTTTCTTTGTTGACCTGTTTTGTTTTTATGTTGCTCAGTACACCATGAGTTTCTTTCTTTTTCATGACATTTACAATTTTTGTTTTTACCATGACTAAAGGTCCACAATGCTTGTGATTGACATTTTCTGTTTTCTCAAAATCAAAATGTCTTGCTTTTCAGACAACTCTCTGATTTTCATGTGGATTTATCCTTTTTTAACAACAAAAACAACAAAAAAGTCTTCCCTGTCCACCTTAGCACCACTAGATGGGGTTAATCTGCATAGACATTTGCCCTATTTGGTTTAACATTGGCATATTACTACAAACAATATACAGTAGAAACTAAGCTTGGACATGATCAGGGTCTAAAGTGCTCTCCTTGGTACTTGCCCCTTAATTAAATTGAATTCTAAGTTAGGTGGGAATTTGTAAAGGGGATGTTGGACCTCAGAGCGTCACTTATGGATAAGCTATTGTGCTTTTAGATAAACAGTTTATGTAATGTATATCAAATTATTATTGGGGCAAAGCATGGTATTGTTATAAGGTATTAAGTGTAATTATTTTGAAGTCAGTATTCCCTTTAAAGTCCCGTTTTTGTGGAAGGCGTTGTGACAGCCCTCTGTCTCTTCGAGTTGCTCTGTGTTCTAATTACAGGTAGCTGGAGATGGAGCCAATTAAAGTAAATGGTAAATGGTCTACATTTATATACCCGCTTTTCTACCTGTTGGTATGCAAAGCGCTTTACATTGCTTCTAATTAACCCATTCGCACTCACAATCACACACACTCATACACTGATGGGGGAGCTGCTATGCAGCTGGCAAACACTCACCAGGAGCACTTAAATTGGGGTTCAGTGTCTTGCTCAAGGACACTTCGACTTGTGTCAGGAGTCAGGGACTGAACCAATCCCTGGGATTGGCCAACAACTGCCCTACCTCTTTCACCACAGTTGGCCCTGTGGCAGTTATGGCGGTTGTGGGTTGTGGTTGAGGGAACCTGGGCCCGATGTTCTACTTCCTATTATTCCGGCTTTCCTCAGCGATATGCAATATTTTTTTACTCATTCCTGCACACACTCATCACTGATTAGATTTATAAAGTTATTTTAGGTTATCTTCTGCTTGTTTACGTTTATTTGTTATATTTTTGCTATAATAAATTTCTTTTTTTGGCCTTCACCTTGTGTCCAGTCACTATCATAGGCACTTTCTGGAAAGTGAATAATAATACATACCTTGATAAAGGCTCAGCAAAAGAAGGATGGCACACACTGCTGTTCTCATTTTTACTCTAGAATATAAAAAGTAAAAATTGTTTAAATTGATCAAACTGAAGAAAATTTAAAGAATCTATTCTGTTACATAGAATATTAAAAACACAGATACCCAACTCATCCTACAGACAAGCAATGTCTTTTCTATGAAAGAGAAGAGCCATCAGGATTAATCAACCAGTGCTCTGTGTTCAACAAGTAAACACAGATTGAGCTTTTCCACATAACCATTAGAGATCACCCTGATATAACTGTAGAGTACTAATATAGAAGTAAATAAGAAGATTATACAAACAAAAGTAAAGTACTCACAATACCTGTCTACTCAGTGTTCATTAGAAGTTCTGTCTTTACACCCTGGTCCTTGTTTTATTACAGTTGCAGAGACAACCACAAGTAACCAGTCTCATCTGTGCTGAGAGGCTGTGATTGGTCAGGATTGAGTTTGCAGCTGTGTTGCAACAGAGGAATCTACAGAGCCATTTGCAACCAGACAATTGCTTCATTTAAAGTGTGTTTTCATGCAAGTGTTAAACTGTACATGTACCTTTATTATGCCTACGCCCTGCTTTTATACAGCATGCAAGTGTAGGTAAATACAGGCAGACAGATTTTGTTCAGTCAAATTAGAACGTACAGAACCACAAAAAAAGGTGTATGTCTAACTATATGTTTCTCTTTTGTTGCCCCTTCATTAATACTGAACTGATGGAAAAAACAAAGCTTTCTAAAACATTTAATCAGTATAAAGCTTTCATGTAAAAAGTGCTTTACTGATTAGAACGCTTTTAATCATTCGAAAATGTTAAACTCTGTTAAGCCCTGTGTCAGAGTGAGAAGTACACTTAGTTTATAAAACCCATTCCAGCCCGAGTGATCTGGAGTGATCTGAGACACTGAAACATCATCTTTGAAAGATCAATTATGTGTCTAGTATTCTGCTTTCTGTGCAGAAACACTAGTCTGATCACTGTGAATTTGTATCAAGAGGAAGGGAATTGCAAAGAATTTTAAAAATCCTCGTTGCCCACTTTATAACTAATGGAAAAAGTAGCAGAAATAAATGTTATAAGACACAGGTCAGAGGCTTTATATTCAGTGTGCATTTATATTACTTTTTAAAAAAACATAATAATTAAAAACCCACACATTTTTAGGTGCTGCTTTTATGTTTTCCAGACACTTTTTATGTTGTTGTGTCAGATGAGAAGATGGAAATCTTGATTAGTAGCAATCATCTACAATCAAGGTGCTTTAAATAATAATACAGAATATGTTTTTTTTAATAATGGTGTACAGCATTGAAAGATTGGTTGTCACTGCAGTACTAGCAGTGCAATAAACTGATGTATGTTAAAATATACGTTATAATATATTTTTGATAAATAGTACAAATACACATCTGTGGCTAAAACTCAGAAATTTGCTTGTTTTTGAAAATTGGTAGATTTTGAATTTATGCCCACTTGAATCGCCTCTTCTTTTAATAAGAGTTTAGGAACTAAGGAGACAAACTACTTTAGTTTTGATTGGAAAATATTTTGCATTCCTGCTTGTCAGGATACATGATTCCATCGGTCAAAAGCCTATTTTGTTAGACACTTAACTCCTACCTATCCACTTTTACAGTAGTAGTTTAATATGTCTGCATTATTTCCTCTTTCTTTTTTGTTTGCTGTAAATATCTGTAGGAAGCGACATACACGTCTCCGCTAAGGTTTTGAAAGAAGCTTCCGGACCACTAGAGCTTACGAAACAGTTCCTAACCGGATCGGTAAGGTGATGCACACTTAAACATGGCGGCCAACATAGAGCAAATTTTCCAAGATTTCATATTGAATAAAATCAGAGAAATTGAAGACCAGAATGAAGACAAATCGTATGTCAACGTTTTCTGTATTTGCTCTTGTGATAGTTAGATATAAATAAACAACTAACGTTAGTGAATGAGCTAAACACACGTAATAGTTTTACAACTAACTGCACCCGGTTACTACATTTACCATAACGTTTCAAGCGAACGCTAGCTTTATCGTTTTGTTTACACGTTTAAACGTTGCGATACAAGTAGTAGGGTAATAGTATGGCTGGTGGGATGTAAGTATAGTTAAGGTAGTCATTCAGGAATAAAGCAGTCAATTTTACAATGCGTTTAACTGAACTGCGTTTAAAAATGTTATTTTCTGATATAGAGTTTTACTGGTTAGCTAGCTAGCACAGCATACATTGTGCACCCATGACTACATGCATAAAATGTTTTATTTTCGACAGCAATACGTAACGTTATACTGCTCAGATTTAACAACTCTCTATTAAGCCTTGCAAATACATTACCCTGTTTTCCCCTTGACAGAACTCTGCAGTTAGCGACATTTACTAAGTTACATATAATAAACATAAATTTCAGTATTTGTTTGCACAAAATACATTTCCTATTCATCTAACACGTAGCTAGATGTAACTAGCTAGGTGTGTGACAGTTTTGTTTTTTTTTTAAATCTGGACAACTTAGTAAAACCCAAAATCTACTCAGATTTGCAGCAGCACTGTGTGTTCTGGGCGTTTGCATTTTTTCAGTGAAAGGCCTCTGAGTGAATTTTCATATATCATCGTTCATTAGGATTCATTAGTGGATATTTTTTTAAAGTTAGAAAAAGTATACTTTTTGTGTCTGTGTGTGTCAACCAGCGCTGGTGAGGAAGTGGGAGCAGAAAAGGATGGAACAGAAAAAGCAACTTCAGAAAAAGAAAAAGAGGATAGGGGCAGTGGTTCACAAAAAAAACACAAGAAGAAGAAAAAACACAAAAGCAAAAAGAAGAGGAGAAACCAGGACAAGGAGAGCAGCTCAGAATCTGGGGCAGAGCTGGAGGGAGAAAGCAAACATCAGTCAAGGTAAGACTTATGAAACTATTTAAAAACACTGTGGTTTCACTCCCATAATATTATAAAAATATTTTTTAACGGATTCTGAACCTAACACACAAACAGCCTCTTCTGCTGTCGTCCTGTGTGTTGATCGATTGTGTAGCTGACAGCGCTGTCATTAGCCCGACAGCAGGAATGCTTCATGTGTGACTAGTACTTTCAGATCCCAGACATTAAGATGAAGCGCCTACAAGTGCAGCCCCTATATACTTTCCATTCAAGGCTGGTTTATTGTGGATGTACAATGCCTCACTGTTCTGCAAGGTATCAAACCAATGTGAGTTGTCAGATGTCATCCTTCTCTGAGCCTCCTATAAAGGTAGACTCAGTACCAGCGTATTTCATGTCGCCTCCCCTCCTGTATAAATAGCAAATATATGATAAAAAGGGTTAGGAGGTTGAGAGAGTAGAATGAAGTTCTGATGACATTTGATATATATTTATTATTTATGCTTTATTGTATAAAGACTTGCTCCTGAGCTTGTTTTTCCTGAGTCGCTCCCTCCTGCACTGGAGGAGAAACAGAAATTACAACATGATTCAGAGTCAAGCTGTCATAGATTTTGTAAAATATATCATTAGTTACAGTGAGATTTTTTTAAGTAACATGTTTCAGTGATGAGACATAATGCTATGCTGGAGGGGAAACAGGGAGACTCGCAAGGAACCTGTAAGACTTACAAGTGGTTGAAGGCTGCTGAAGCAGGTGATCAGTTTTTTAGACCAAGCAGTCAAGTCTTATTGTGCTTAACCAGGCCCTGGTCTTACTTCTTCTAAACAATTACCACTGCGTTTGTGTTGTTTCTGTCAAATACAGTCCTCCCATTTTATTTTGCTTTTTAGTGGGTGACTGTGGCGCAGGAAGGTATAGCGGTTTTCCATAGTTGTTGGTTCAATCCCCACCTTACCATTTTTATCACATACATGATGCTGCAGTAATCTACAAACCCGATTCCAAAAAAGTTGGCACACTGTACAAATTGTGAATAAAAAAAGAATGCACTAATTTACAAATGTCATAAACTTATTTTTTATTCACAATAGAATATACATACCATATCAAATGTCGAAAGCGAGAAAATTTGAAATGCCTTGCCAAATATTGGCTCATTTTGGATTTCATGAGAGCTACACATTCCAAAAAAGTCGGGACAGGTAGCAATAAAAGGGCCGGAAAAGTTAAATGTGCATTTAATGAGCAGCTGGAGGACCAATTTGCACCTGTTAGGTCAATTGGCAACATGACTGGCTTTAAAAAGAGCCTCTCAGAGTGGCAGTGTCTCTCAGAACTCAAGATGGGCAGAGGATCACCAATTCCCCCAATGCTGCAGCGAATTATAGTGGAGCAATATCAGAAAGGAGTTTCTCAAAGAAAAATTGCAAAGAGTTTGAAGTTATCATCATCTACAGTGTATAATATCATCCAAAGATTCCTAGAATCTGGAACAATCTCTGTGTGTAAGGGTCAAGATTGGAAAACCATATTGGATGCCCGTTATTTTCGGGCCCTTAAACGGCACTGCATCACATACAGGAAATGCTGCTGTAATGGAAATCACAACATGGGCTCAGGAATACTTCCAGAAAACATTGTCGGTGAACACAATCCACTGTGCCATTTGCCGTTGCCGGCTAAAACTCTATAGGTCAAAAAAGAAGCCATATCCAAACATGATCCAGAAGCACAGGCATTTTCTCTGGGCCAAGGCTCATTTAAAACGGACTGTGGCAAAGTGGAAAACTATTCTGTGGTCAGACGAATCAAAATTTGAAGATCTTTTTGGAAAACTGGGACGCCATGTCATCCGGACTAAAGAGGACAAGGACAACCCAAGTTGTTATCAGCGCTCCGTTCAGAAGCCTGCATCTGGGGTTGGTATGGGGTTGCATTAGTGCGTGTGGCATGGGCAGCTCACACATCTGGAAAGGGAACCATCAATGCTGAAAGGTATATCTAAGTTCTAGAACAACATATGCTCCCATCCAGACGTCGTCTCTTTCAGAGAAGACCTTGCATTTTCCAACATGTCAATGCCAGACCACATAATGCATCAATTACAACATCATGGCTGCGTAGAAGAAGGATCCGGGTATTGAAATGTCCAGCCTGCAGTCCAGATCTTTCACCCATAGAAAACATTTGGCGCATCATAAAGAGGAAGATGCGACAAAGACAGTTGAGCAATTAGAAGCCTGTATTAGACAAGAATGGGACAACATTCTTATTGCTAAACCTGAGCAACTTGTCTCCTCAGTCCCCAGACGACTGTTATAAAAAGAAGAGGGGATGCCACACAGTGGTAAACATGGCCTTGTCCCAACTTTTTTGAGATTTGTTGATGCAATGAAATTTAAAATCAAATTATTTTTCCCTTAAAATGATACATTTTCTCAGTTTAAACATTTGATATGTCATCTATGTTACATCTATGTATCTATTCTGAATAAAATAGACGTTTATGAGTGCCAACTTATACAGTGTGCCAACTTTTGTGGAATCGCGTTTGTAAATCCATGACCATAATGATTTATGGTAATGTTTTACTTAATACACACAAACTTGGTTTGAGTCTGAATCCAGTTGTAAATGTTCAAAATTAGGAAAGGCACATTGTGGTTTAACCACCATTATTGTTTAACGCCAAATGTCACACGTCTGATACTGGTTTCTGTGTAAAATGGAAGTCTCTAGGAGAGGTGGCAGGAGAGCTTCTGACTAGTTTGTTTAACAAGATCTTGGAGAGTGAGATGATGCCCGAGGAATGGAGGAGAAGTGTACTGGTGCCAATTTTTAAGAACAACGGACATGTTCAGAGCTGTGGCAACTACGGAGGAATAAAGCTCATGAGCCACACAATGAAGTTGTGGGAAAGAGTAGTGGAAGCTAGGCTAAGGGCAGAGGTGAGCATATGTGAGCAGCAATATTGTTTTCATGCCTAGAAAGAGTACAAAAGATGAAGTATTTGCTTTGATGATGCTGATGGAAAAGTACAGAAAAGGTCATAGGGAGTTGAATTGTGTCTTCGTAGATTTAGAGAAAGCATATGACAGGGTGCACGAGAGAGGAGCTGTGGTATTGCATGAAGAAGTCTTGAGTGGCAGAGAAGTATTTTAGAGTGGTGCAGGACATGTATGAAAACTGTAAGACCGTGGTGAGGTGTGCTGCAGGTGTGACATAGGAGTTCAAGGTGGAGGTGGGTCTGCATCAAGGATCGGCTATGAGACCCTTCTTGTTTGCTCTGGTGATGGACAGGCTGACAGATGAGGTTAGACAGGAATCTCCATGGAATATGATGTTTGCTGATGACATTGTGATCTGTAGTGAGAGCAGGGAGCAGGTTGAGGAAAATCTAGAGAGGTGGAGGTCTGCTCTGGAAAACAGAGGAATGAAGCTTAGCCGCAGCAAGACAGAATACATGTGTGTGAATGAGAGGAACCCAGGTGGAATGGTGAGGTTTCAGGGAGCAGAGGTGAAGAAGGTGCAGGACTTTAAGTACTTAGGGTCAACGGTTCAGAGCAACAGAGTGTGGAAAAGAGGTGAAGAGGCGAGTGCAAGCAGGTTAGAACGGGTGGAGAAAAGTTTCAGGCGTGTGATAAAAGAGTATTGGCGAGAATGAAAGGCAAGGTGTTCAAGACGGTGAAACCAGCGATGTTCGGCTTAGAGACAGTGGCACTGAAGAAAAAACAGGAGGCAGAGCTGGAGGTAGCAGAGCTTAAGATGTTGAGGTTCTCTTTGGGAGTGATGAGGATGAACAGGATCAGGAATGAGGACATCAGAGGGACAGCTCATCTTAGAAGTTTTGGAGATAAAGTCAGAGAGGCCAGATTGAGGTGGTTTGGACAAATTCAGAGGAGAGACTGGGAATATATCTGTAGAAGGATGTTGAGGTTGGAGCTGCCTGGCAGGACGTCTAGAGGAAGACCAAAGAGGAGATTTATGGATGTAGTAAGATAGGACATGAAGTTGGTTGGTATGAGCGGATGCAGACGACAGGGTTAGATGGAGGCACAATTCGCTGTGGTGACCCCTGAAAGGGGATAGCCGAAAGGAAAAGAAGAAGAATGTCAAGGCATATGACTACTTGGTAGAGATAGAGATCAGTGGTTGGAACCATTTGGCTGTAGGTTTTATTGGACTCACTGAAAGTATTAATTGACAGAGTCATTAAGTGAATTTTTAACTTTCAGTGTTGCTGTTCTTCCAGTTAAATAGCAGGGAATATTGGACCATCAGTGTAATTCATTGCTGATTTATTTCTGTTTGGGGAGATGATCATGTCCAGATATTTAGTGTTATCTGTGGTGAACACTGCTTTTGTGCTTGATTTATTGCATTTTATTGTGTAATCTGATAGCAAAGGGACGTTGTTTATATGTATGTTTGCTTCAAATTCTGGATTTTGGAGATACAATAACATAGTTTCTCATGGTACTCACCTGTGCACACTAGTAATAGTTTAATTATAATTATTCTGATAATAATTATCAATGGTTAAAGACATAATTTCAAATTGATCACAGATGTTTTCATGTTTATTACTATTCAGTAGAAAGTAGGGAATTTGTTCTTCTAGGCAAGGCCTCAACTAGAAAAGGCTGCGTTCATAGGCCTAATACTGAATACTGATTCATTTTCTTCTCTGATCTTTTTATGTTTACATTTATGGTTCACATACATGTTTTAGGTGATATGCATCTAGCTACAATTTGAACACCAATGGGATCCTAAAACGCTATGCATCCACCCATTTACCTAATGTGAGCCACCTTCTTACTGTGACAATGTCAGTTGTGCAACAGTCAAATTGCACAGTTTCCTCAAAAACTACTCGGTTAAGAGTCTTTGGAGTTTGCCTTGAACAAAAGCTGAAACTTCCACATCTTTGCATTCATCTTACACCTCTGTTTTGCTCCCATCTGGGTTTTTACTGGACTATGAGCAGCCGACCCTGTCAAATGACAGCAGGGGATCTACAGAAGTGAGATGTTAAAAACAAATATGAATTCTATCTGATTCTTCCGAAAGTAGTCACAAAACCAAAGATTTGATATAAATTAGATCTAAAAAGTTGAGCAGATAAGATTTGACAACGTGGGTTTTTGGCTTGTTGACACAATGAAAAGATCTGATCTTTCTGATAATTTTTTACCAATTTGTAAATAAAATTAAAAACAGCCATTAGATAGTAACAGGGTTGTGGCAGTTCATTGACAACAATGAAATTGGCACCATCTGCTGACCTGCTTCTTGATGTTGCATTTATATGGGTGAAATAATTTTCAGACTCAAGTGGTCCTTTATTGATTGAGAGTTTTTATGTCACAAACACATATGTATATATATATATATATATATATATATATATATATATATATATATATATATATATATGTATATGTATATATATGTATATGTATATATATGTATATGTATATATATATGTATATATATATGTATATGTATATGTATATATATGTATGTATATGTATATATATGTATGTATATATATGTATGTATATGTATATATATGTATGTATATGTATATATATGTATGTATATGTATGTATATGTATGTATATGTATATATATGTATATATATGTATATGTATATATATGTATATGTATATATATGTATATGTATATATATGTATATATATATGTATATATATATATGTATATATATATGTGTATATATGTATATATGTATATGTATATATATATATATATATATATATATATATATATATATATATATGTATATATATATGTATATATATATATATATGTATATATATATATATATATATGTATATATATGTATATATATGTATATATATGTATATATATATATGTGTATGTATATGTGTGTGTGTGTGTGTGTGTGTGTATATACAGGGTTGTTCAAAATAATAGCAGTACAATGTGACTAACCAGAATAATCCAGGTGTTTAGTATATTTTTTAATACTACGTGTATTGCTTACCAGTAGGTGCAGTAGATTCTCAGAAAACAAACAAAACCCAGCATTCATGATATGCACGCTCTTAAGGCTGTGCAATTGGGCAATTAGTTGAAAGGTGTGTGTTCAAAAAAATAGCAGTGTGGCATTCAGTTACTGAGGTCATCAATTTTGTGAAAAAACAGGTGTGAATCAGGTGGCCCCTATTTAAGGATAAAGCCAGCACTTGTTAAACATGCATTTGAAATCCTGAAGAAACTTGTTGAACCCAATTGTGTAAAATTGAACCCATTGTTCAGAAGAACAGCGTACTTTGATTAAAAAGTTGATTGGAGAGAGGAAAACTTATAAAGAGGTACAAAAAATATAGGCTGTTCAGCTAAAGTGATCTCCAATGTCTTAAAATGGAGAGCAAAACCAGAGAGACGTGGAAGAACACGGAAGACAACCATCAAAATGGATCGTAGAATAACCAGAATGGCGAAGGCTCAGCCAATGATCAGCTCCAGGATGATCAAAGAAAGTTTGGAGTTACCTGTAAGTACTGTGACAGTTAGAAGACGTCTGTGTGAAGCTAATCTATTTTCAAGAATCTCCCACAAAGTCCTTCTGTTAATAAAAAGGCTTGTGCAGCAGAGGTTACAATTTGCCAAAGAACACTTCAACTGGCCTAAAGAGAAATGGAGGAACATTTTGTGGACTGATGAAGGTAAAATTGTTCTTTTTGGGTCCAAGGGCCACAGACAGTTTGTGAGATGACCCCCAAACTCTAAATTCAAGCCACAGTACACAGTGAGGACAGTGAAGCATGTGAAACATCCCCATCATGATATGGGGACTATGGTGTTGGGCCTGTTTATCGCATACCAGGGATCATGGATCAGTTCGCATATGTGAAAATACTTGAAGAGGACATGCCCTTGAAATCGTTGTTTCAACAAGACATGACCCCAAACACACTAGTAAACGAGCAAAGTCTTGGTTCCAAACCAACAACATTAATGTTATGGAGTGGGCAGCCCAATCCCTGGACCTTAATCCAATCGAGAACTTGTGGGCTGATATCAAAAATGCTGTTTCTGAAGCAAAACCAAGAAATGTAAATTAATTGTGGAATGTTGTTAAAGAATCATGGAGTGGAATAACAGCTGAGAGGTGCCACAAGTTGGTTGACTCCATGCCACAGAGATGTGAAGCAGTTTTAAAAAACTGTTGCCGTACTAAATATTAGTTTAGTGATTCACAGGATTGCTACATCCTAGAAACAAAAACGTTTGTACAAAATAGTTTTGAGTTTGTACAGTCAACGGCAGACACTGCTATTTTTTTAACACACCCGTTTCAACTAAGTGCCAAATTGCAATTACGCCTTACGAGCGTGCATATCATGAATGCTGGGTCTTGCACCTATTGGTAGCTTGTTTGCCACGAAGCAATAAAAAATATACTAGAAAACCTGGATTATTCAGGTTAGTCTCATTGTACTGCTGTTATTTTGAACAACTATATAAGTATATATTCAATTAGATTTTAGTTAATTTTAAAGTCTCAACTTTCTGGAAATGAGGTTTGCATATCCAATATTGAAACCACCTCAGTGAGAATATACAAAGTAAAGAAAGATATTGTGTATCTTTTCCTGTTGAATACCTTATTCTTTTTAAAAAGGATTTATCTCTATTAGGGTAAAACCCTCCTATTTCAAATGTTTGGCGCTTTTTTCAATTATACAATTTCTGTTGAAATGTCAGCCATTGAAATTTTTTATCTTTAGGGTTCTTGCCTAGGTACATTTTTTTTTTTATTATTATTATGTTTTTCTAATTTGCTTTGCAGGGTTTCTCCTGGGTTTTGATATGAGTACAGAATGATCTTCCACCCAATTACCACCTTAATTATTTCCCCAAGTAGTGTTGAAGAGGTATTTGGAGAGTTGTTTATTTCCAGAAATGATGCTCACTCCTTGATACACATGTAAATGTGAGAATCCTTAAGCAGTTCTTTATTAAAGCACAACCTGAAACGTTGATTCAGTTTTTAGGGTGATGCAGGCCCATGGTAATTTTGATGCAAAATGTTCGTTTTAGGGGTATTTGTAATTATAGAGGTACAGGATTTATACTGAATTTATGTTTGAATGCCTCCTGCTATGGCAAACATCGAAGCCATCCATCTATAATTTAATTATGTTTGAGAACTGGAGATAATCTTAAATTACCTGATTGTGATTAGGAATACTGTTAATAATTGAGGTGCCCCAGTGAAATTACATTGAATAAAAGTGATAAAATTACCTCTAATTATGGGTATTGAGGCAGTGTGAGAGATAAAAGTAAGGGTAATTGTTGACGGGCAATTATTAACACTTAATTGTTGATTGTTTAATGTATTATTTTAAGGAATCATTCATCTGGGTTCAATACTGAGCAGTACAATACATTCATTTATGAATCATACATGCCTGTTTGTTATTGCAAGGAGCTGAAAAAACAAGATGTAATATGGAGTTTTTAGGGGGGCCTGGTGGAATAATGGATAGAGCTTTGGGTTGGGATGCGGATCGAATCCCACCCTACCAGGTTTGGCCCAGCCCACCCCAGCCATCAAGGGCTACCTTAGTGCTGGTCCCGAGCCCAGATAAAATGGGAGGTATGTGGCACGAAGGCCAGCATACAAACCAGCCTAAAAACTCATGCCAAATCAACGTGCGGAACACAATCTGCTGTGCCAACCCCTGAAGAGACAAGCTGAAAGCAGTTGAATGTGGAGGTTTTATGATTAGGTTTTTACCGTCTCTCATTACTCTTTAATGTCTGTACTATCATTTTCTGAACTAACAAAATCTAATGTGACAGTTTTAATCATATTGAACTCGTAACTAATCATTGACTGTTTGCATTTAGATTACTATTGATAATAGGAAAACTATTATTATGTTAGTTTGTCCGAATATGTTTAAGTAGTAATAGTTAAGTAATAGTTATAATACCCGTTTAGTTCCTTTGATTACCCTCTAAACTCTTAAAGCTCTGGAGTGTTTCATACCTAAATCCATTTTGTAT
Organism: Channa argus; assembly: GCF_033026475.1. NCBI lineage: Eukaryota > Metazoa > Chordata > Actinopteri > Anabantiformes > Channidae > Channa > Channa argus. Next base: position 1,348,354 of record NC_090219.1, read on the forward strand.
TCGGATATGTGTACCAAAATAATGAGGATTGTAACACTAACATAACTTTACAGATTCCTGGACCAAGTTGTATGTACAGCAAATGCTTTAAATACAAAATCACCCACAAATTCTTGAAGCCAAATATATCTCAAATCCACCGGCTGAGCGTCTGGATTTCTTTTGTTATTTCCATAGCACCATAGAATAAAACTAAAGAGAAATCAAGGAAACAAAGACGCAACCAAATATATTTTGTGTGTGGAATAAATATATAAATTATTATCTGTGCATAGAGATTCCTCAAGATTAATTGATTATCTTTTTTTATGAAATAAACTATAGATTTTTTTTTAGATGTAGATTTTATACAGCTTGCTAATTGTTCTAGAAATAATAAGTAGCCTACGTTAAGATGGAGAATGTTGATTTTGTATTAGATGGTTAGGACAAATTTTCTAAGTGAAATTATTAGTTCTGCTTTCTGTTGGCCTTTCAGTTGCCCATTAATGGTAATTTTTTGATAATCTTTCATGTTAAACTATGAAACTCAGCAAAGTGTATAAATTGTGAGGCTCCAGTTTTTGGAAAGCATTTGGGGCTGGAGAGACACTGGACAGGTATTAAAACATTTAAAAGTTTAAAAGGTTCAACCATGGGGCCTCAAGAAGAAATGAGGTGTAAACAGCTGTTTGGTTTTTCTATGCATTAAGGGCCAAATATGTACAACTGCATGTATGCAAAATATGGTTATGGTTGTGGGTTTACTTTTTAAAACTTACAGCTATAGAATAAAATGTTCTTGTTCCCACTTTTGAAATGTGTCTAAACTCAGTTTTTCTCTTTGCTCCACAGTAGAGGCACACCAACAGAGGTGAATAAGGAGCAAGGTAAGTCTCTATCTTCTTTTAGACAGCGATGTATTGATTAGATTTGGTAAAAATCTACTCAAATCTTTTTGTTGTGTAGTGTATTTTGTGCCTTATCAAACCAATTTGTTTGTATATTTATACATAATTTAAGGAAATAATAATTTAAGGAATACATTAATGTCAACAAGATTTAGCTGTACTAGCACAAAGCTGCTAAACTATTTCTCCAGGTAGGGGTAAGGAGAGCAAAGCCAAGTGCCACAAGCGGCACTCAACGAAAAAGAGGAAGAAAAAGAAGGGGCGGCGGAAAGATGAAGAGTACTCATCAGATTCTGAATTGGAATACGTGTCAAAGCAGAGGGATAGCAGAAGTGGTCAAAGCTTATCGCCAAGCAGACAAGAGGAGCTGCCAGATATCATCCCAAAACAGGTTTAAAAAAAAAAGAGAAACTGTAAAAGCTCAGCAATTGATTGTTTTGCTAATATTAACTGTCAGGTTCCTTTTAATTTAAGTTGAATATTGAATCTGACTTGTTAGAAACGGATCTGTAATATATTTAAGCAGTCAGAGAGTGTTCAGCATGTTTTTAATGTTTTTAGCATTTCTTACCAAATATTTGTTTTCACTGGCATAATTTAGCTAGGCTATGTATCCTTGGATAAATCCGTTTTTTTTTTTTTTAATATATCTTTTTCCATGTTTTAATGATGAAGCCTAAATACAAGCCTAAAGACAGTGCAGTCTTTACAGTTACATCACTCAACATATTCTCCAGTTATCAAAACACTATTGTTGACCATGTCCACATCATGCTGAACGTTGACTCCAGTTCTAAATTCACAAAAGCACTCATGCCACATATGTCAGTGACATTAAAGACATGATTACTTCCTAACAGGACAGCTCCAATAAAGGAAGAGGAGACGAGGAAAGACATGGCAGCAGGAGTCGACGTTCTTCTTCTCGGTCACATTCCCATTCTCATTTACATTCCTCCTCAGTGAGGAGGAGATCACGCTCTCGCTCTCAAAACCACCACCCAAGTTTTGGGACCTGCACCTCTTCCAGTTTACAGCCAAACAGGACCCGGTCCAGGTATGAAGGAAAACCATCAATTAAGTGCATGAATCTTTATCATACTATCTTAATAATTTTATCATTTAAAATGATGTAACTATGTTACTTTTAAATGTAAGACAAATAAAATATCCTACACAAAAGTGTAAATACCAAGCAAGAAAAATATTTAGCCCACCTACCTGTCAAAATCAAAAAAGGAACGGCCAGTTTCCATAATAAATCATTGACCATGTTTAATTGAAGTTTACTTTCTGATGACTTCAGTCATTCTTACCATTGTCTGAATATATTTCCAGTACCTGACATCTTCTTGCAGTAAAGCGTTGAAGAGCATTTATAAACGAGTCTGTGTTCAAAGATGCTGCCACCTCTATGTGGACAGCTCGGGTAGCCAGACATGTAAATATGACACCATATCTTTTTGCAGTAGTTCTTCCTTGTTTAATATTAAAAGGACCCAAGCAATCAACACCTGTCCTGGTAAATGATGGTTCATCAGGGAAGACTCTATTAGGTTGGAGATCTCCCATTTGTTGCCACCCAGTTGCTATGTAATCTTTGACAGGTTTTACAATTCTGATTCCATTTGGAATTCAGTCCCTTTGACATAAATTAGACAAAACACGGTTGCGGCCACCTTGGCCTATTCTTTCGTGGAAGTCCTGCGATATGACCTGTGATACTTGATGATCCTTAGTCAGAATGGCAGCTCGTCTGAGCCTACCGCCTACACAAAGTATTCCATCTTGAAGCACTGCTGATCCACAGGTTTTTTTCTCTGGTTTTGTAGTTCAGCATTTTTCTTTGAAGCTGAAGACATTGCTTAGCTTTGTCCCTTACATTTTGCGACTGTGGCGCCGGAAGGTAGAGCGTGTGTGTGTGTGTGTGTGTGTGTGTGTGTGAATGGGTGAATAAGAAGCAGTGTAAAGCGCTTTGAGTGCCAATAGGTAGAAAAGTGCTGTATAAGTGCAGACCATTTACAATAGTTCCTTTTTATTTCTGGACAAATTTAGAAGTACATCCTTCAAACTGAGGAGCCATGCCACAGCCTGTCGAACTTTGCATTGTATCTGTGCTTTATTTAGCTGCAAGAACATTCACTGTGAGATTTCTTTTCACCTCAGGATCAGCTGTTCCGAGCTCTTGCAGCTCTGGATTCTTTGGCAATTTCTTGATGGCCTGTGTAAGAAAGTCAGGTCCAAATATCCACAGTTTATAACGCAGAAAAGCATTCACATTCTGACCCCTTGATGCACAGTCTGCAGGATTAAGCTGAGACTGTTGAGGTCTGCTAAATCGCTGACACCCTATTAGCTACAAATGTGTAAAAACCTGGATATTTTAGCACTGCTGTACTATCAGTCCAATATATGGAGTCTTCAAATAGTAGCTCCAACTCCTTCCTTTCTGTCCACACGTACTGCCAAGGTTGCTACACTAAGTTCCAAACAAGGGATGATCATGGGCTTTAGGGGTCAAACTCTTGCATTTCCCAACACAAATGCAGTGTGAACTTGATTACTGCTGTTTCACTGGACTAAGTATTACTGTTCCATATCCCTCCTAGCTAGCATCTGCAAAGAGTCTGAAACCTCTATGAGTTCCAAAGTTCACACGATTCAAGATTCAAGATTCAAAGTGTTTATTGTCATATGCACAGATGAACGCATGTTTCCCTGTACAACGAAATTCTTACTTTGCCCACACAACTGCACTAGACGTTTTACTCAATAAAACCAACTTTGCACACGATGTTCAGGCAGTCTTATCCCATCCCGGTCTCATCCCGCAAAGTTCCTGCATAATTTTCCTTGTATATAAATTCACAGATACAAGTATCAAACCTGTACATGTACCAAACCTTTCCATCATATCAAGTCTTTGATGGTACTGGAAGGGCCTTTCTTGTTAGAGCTAAGACTTACGCTCACACCTATTTGAATATTTACTTGCTTTGCAGTGGTGGTGAAGCTCTTTTTACTGCCACCTGCTTTCGCTGGATTGATACTAGAAGAACACTTCATATTTTCTTTAGGTTTGTCTCATAGGTCCCCAAATAAAAGGTGGGGTGCGACCATGGCTTCTTTGTGTACAAATTCCAAAAGGTCTTTAAATGTAGCCTTACACTCCCTTTTCTCTTGTATGTCATAAACCATGTTCCTACACTTCCTTCTTATCTCGTATGGAAGTTATTTCATTGTTGACTGTCATTGCTGATGTTTGAGCCACCTGACACCACGGAGCCCTTGTTTCTACAAGATCTGAATTTGAGCATTAGCAGCAGAAAGACGCAAACTCATTTCTCTTTTTTTGCTTTAATTTTATCCTTTTTCTGCTTTAAGCTTAGCTTCTTCTACCTTAAGTCTAGCTTCTTGTTCCTCTAACAAGGAATTGTTGTAATGATTCAGCCTTAGTTAATAAAGCCGCCCTTTCTAGTTCAACCTTAAGGCATACTTTTGAAGCTGAACATGCAACAAAGCAAACAGAAGTTGTTTTGGATTACCTGGATCTCCTAGAGGATACACCACAGACATCTTCAGGGCTTACATCGTCACTTGCCTTGTTTTCTTACTCTAAGCACTGATGTGCCTCTTTAACCCAAAGGGCAACATTGTCACAAAATGTTCTGAATAAACTTGCCCTTGGCTCAAACCAGCATTGATCACTAATCATTTCCTCTTCAGATTGTGAAGGTACACAGTTTCTTACTAATGTAGAGGCAGGGCTCGCTAATGTCCAGTGTTCCAAAGATTATCCACTCCAGAGATCGTTGTATGACAAACACTAAACATTTATTAAATTCCACGTTCTACAATTGAGCTGATAACAAAGTTCCACACTACACATTCACAAATCATTTCCCCCAAACAAAGTAAGAAACCGTGTACCTTCGCAGCTTCAACAGCTGTATCTTGTCGCTCCAAAAGCTGTCTGTAGGTCCAAAAGAAGTGTCTGTAGCTCCAATAACTGCAATAGCTGAGCTGCACAAACTTTCCACACCAACTTTATATCTACATTGTTTCCTTGACAACTGGTTAAACAAACTTAAAAGCCATACTTCAAAGGCAAACACCTAAAAGTCAATCCATGTTCATTGATGACATCATCAGTACTAGTATACATACACTCCTTAATCTAACTTACCTTACAATGCACAGCATGAACAAAAACTGTGAAAACCCCGGTTGGCTAATACAATGTTGTTTTGTCCTGTCTCGGTATGTTGATTTGGCTGCTAGAAGCACTTCCCAGAAGAAAGAAGCTTTGGATGAATCCACAAGGTTCATTCATGGCCCTAAGCCACCTCAGCGAACCTCCAGTCCTACTAGAAAAACTGTCATAGCAGAGGGGATGAGAGGGCAGAGCACAGCAGAACTGCAGAGCCCTGACCCGCTTGAGAAGCCAGCAGAGAAAACAGAGGGGAAAGCAGAGGATACAACACAAAAACTAGGTATGACCTATTTGTCATAAAACCTATATCCTTTGATTCTTGGCGGATGTTGTATATTCAAAAGAGATGACCCAAGTGAAAAGAAAGTACAGTATGATAGGAGGCAGGCAAAATTTATATGCTCTTGTCAAGTCAAGTGAAGAAAACAATGGGGTGTTTACTTTTCCAGGCAGAGAGGGTTATTTTGTTGTTCTCTTTGAGGTGTAGTCCGTGGACCCATTTGGCCTATTGACCAAAAAAAAAATCTGCCTTTTTGGGGCTTTTACTCTGTCACTTAGTATCTGACTAAGGCTGTGGTTTAGAATGGGTCCTGACAAAACAGAATCAGCAGCTGCAAGCCAAGTAAACAGGGTGCCTGAGGCATTCACTGCAGGTATGTTTGAGAACTTCATGTAACACAGTAAAACTAATGGAAATATCGGTCTTATTAACATTTACCTTTTATCTTGCTACAGTGTTTATGGTACTATTATGGCCTGTGTTCATTTTTTAAATGTTTTATATAGTTAGTCTAAACAAGGTATTCACAAACCCAGTCTCCAAGGTCCCCTGCCCTGCTACTTTTCCAAAAACCCCTGCACTAATCCACTACACATTACCTGGAGTACATTATTTCATTTAATCAGAAAGTTGGAAGAATCCATCTTAGATGAGTCGGGTGAGTGAAGACAAGACATATTGGTAACGTTGAACTTCTTGTCTCAACACACCTGATCCAGGTAATCAGCAGCAGTTAGGGCACTGGTTGGGTAATGACAAAAACTAGCAAGGACGGGGGCCCTTGAGGAACAGGTAATTTTCCAAATGAATTGTCTAAATTCTTCAGTCTAAAACAACATTGAATATCCTCTACACATGTTTGGCTGCTTTTGATCCTGTAGCTTGGATTAGCCCTAGACCTCTGTCTTGTCCAAAAAATATTAAAATGGCATTAGCCAGACACACAGCTCCACTGGATGGAATGGTTCTTTGATTGAAATGTGTGGTTAGCATATATTTTTAACAGACGCTGCCCCACATGCTCTCAACTGATGTTTAATTTTATCAAAGCTGAGAGAAGAAATGTGTCATCCAGTAGAATGGTGTTTCTAGTTAGCGTGTTTTTAATAATTTTTTGACACCAGTGGAGGTCAGTGGAACAGACAAACACGCTAATCCAGGCTACAGATAGCCAAGACGAGATTTATTTTTTTTTTGTATTAATTTAGAGAATGACTTAGATTGTCTTTTAAATTACAAACCCTATTTCTAGAAAGGTTGGGAAGTTTTTTAAAGTGTAAGTAAGAAAATTAAAAGATAATAAAATTATTAATATAAGTCAGTAAAATGGTTGCAAATATTTTAAATTGATTTTTGTTTCTAAATTATACCCTAATATCAAATGTTGAAAACAGATAAATGTTGAAACTGAGAAATTTAGTTGCTTTTTGAAAAATATTTGCTCATTTTGTGTTTGGTGCCAGCAACAAAAAATGACAAAATGTGCCAGGGTCATGTTTACCACTATGTTTTATCATCTCTTATTTTAACAGCACTCTGTGTTATTTAAAAAAAAAATTCCATTGTTGTTTGATATTGAATTTTATCTGCTTAACAGTTCAGGCCCTTATATTTTCTACTTAAAAATGCTCCAGATGTTTTTATTTACCGTAGTATCCATAGTGTAGAGAACTTACACTTAGAGACAGACTGTGTTTTTGGTTTTCTTAGGTGTTCCTAATACAGTCCTGCCTGAGGGCATGAAGATCACAGCTATTCAGAAATGTTTTTTTAAAAGTTGGCAGTAATAGTTTTTGCCCATGTGTCCTGCCTGCAAATATTTCTCTAGATTATCTGATTGTTTGAATGATATTTTGAACTGTACATGATGAAATCCCCAAATTCTTAAGTTTTTAAAAAATTTTTTTAATTGTTTTGGTTACCTACTAAACTTTACTAGATGCGTTGTTGGCATCAAATTCAAAAGAGCAAATGCTTGCAGTATTTTCAATCAAGTACGGGTTTTAAATGAGTTACAAATAGTTTTTCCCCCTATTTATAATTTACACAGCATCCCATCTTTTCTGGAAATTCTCGTATGCTCGTATGTTGATAACTGATAATATTCTGTATGTAAGATTACTTGTTTCCTTGACTTTTATTAGTGGCAAACTAACCACATGTCCTCCTTGCAGGCACGAGGACTTGTGGCTGTGCATTAATTAACCACTGGTCAGCAACCTGTTCCTAAGACCAAAAATGAAATGAGGAAAAAGTGACACAGTGCCTTATCACAGTTTTTCAGGTTTGACACTTGATTATGCAGTGGGTGAAGAAAAGAATCACCCCCCTCAGAAGTTTTCACTAATTATTTTTTACAACATTAAATCATGGTTGATGGGTTTGGTATTTTCTGACAGATTTACCCCCTTTTTTTTCCACTCACAATCAATACTGATGCCTCCAATTGATTTCTAATGACACAATTAGTTAAATGGAGATCGCTTAAATACAGTGAATGTTTTTAAAGGATTGTTTTATAAATACACCTATATCTGGAAGTGACAAAGAGAAAAAAATATTAAATCTAATCTCTGAGCTTTTTGACTATCTCACTAAAAACTAAGACTGGAAGAGAACCTGCGCTGCAGTTGTGATATATGTAGTCTTTTTCACATCTCAGCCACAGAAGCTTGTAACTATTTCAGAGCAGTGATAAGTTTCTTTGTCGCCTCTTTCACAAGCCCTTCGGTTTTAAGGATGGCCTGCTCTGGACAAATTCATGCCTGCCACATTCCTTCCATTTGTTAATGATGATTTAATATACTCCATGAGATATTTAATGACTAGGAAATGTTCTTGCATCTATCCTCAGACTTTTCACAATTAGTTGGAGTGTTCCTAGATTTCCTAGACTCAAGTGTTCCTAGATTTTGGCCAGGATGCTGATTCAACAGTAAGTGGACTTTCCAGATATGCAGTATGTGTATTTATGTGAATTCGTTTGCTGCACTAAGGTGATCTCCATTTAACTCATTGTGTGACTTTGGAAACTAACAGGCTGCACTAGTGATGCTTTAAATGGGTTACATTCATCACATTGCACATTTATCACATTTTCAGTTTATATTTTAAATTATTTAGGATTCGTTTACAGAGATCAGTTTTCCCTTTTGACATGAACGAGTCTCTTTAGTAAATTAATAATAATAATAAAAAAAGAAGCCAAATTAAGTCAACCATGATTCAATTTGGCAAAAAATTCAAAGGTGAAAACTTCAAAAGGGGGTGATTCTTTTCTACACTCACTGTGGTGCCGTAGTGTTACCGACCTGATCCATAGCCACCCGTATGTCAGCAGCCGTGAATTTTAATAAATCTGCTATCAAATGACTTGGGCTAATGCAAACACAGATTCTTTGCAAAAATGCACTTCAAAGTACTCCGGCTGATACAAAGCACCAGCAGTAAAACAAAGCTGAAGTCAAATGTGCAGCCTGAACATTAACCCCGACTGGTGGTTTTAATTTTAACAATCTTATGTTTTAATATAAACATTATGAAATCATAAGTGCTGATGTATCATTATGGGTAACAACCTACCAGTGCATAATGTGGTTAAATTTAGCTCCACCTTTGCCAACAGCGATCTTTGACCCTTATTTGTTATTAATTAAAGTACAAGTTTTGCCAAACATTATCATATAATCAGTGTTCTCTAGAGAGAAGTTGACTATTGGTTGTGATTATCATTCCACAAGCACCGTATATGCTGCTGCCTCCAACTGGGGTGCTGTAGTTGTCACTTGGGAGAGATCTGAAGATTACAGTTTTCATACGTGTCCTATCCAATCTGGAAGGACCAGCAAGAATGGGACAATCTTTCCAAATCTAGTGTGTGAAATAAATTATAATATGTATAATACGTATATAATATATAATATGTATATAATACCTACAAATTAGTAAATGATCTGAATCTTTGCAAATGGAGTATTTTTTTAAATTCTTTAAAAAATATGCAACAAATGTGGAAAATTGGGTTTGATTGTCAATATAAATTACTGAGTGTAGAATGGCAATGAGCAATATTATAATAAACTGTGTGCAAATAGTGAATGCCTTTTTAGTATACTGCCAACCCTTTACATCATTTTTGTGGTGTCACGATAAAGCTGCAGGTTGTACCACATGCCAGTCCATGCTGAAGCAGTCCTTATCTACTGAACCCAATACGACCACTGAGGCCAGTTTTCCTCAGCTTGGAGCAGAGAACCCCACATCCTTTGCTACCAGCGTTAAATCACCATCAAAGAAGAGGAAACAATCCAGATCCCCACAGAGCAGCAAAGAAGGAAGGTCATCAAAGAGACATAAAAGGTCCAAGTCACCATGTAGAAGCCCCAGGAGGCGATCCAGATCCAGGAGCCCTACAAGGAAAAAGAGATCACAATCTAGGTAGGGCTTTTTCTTTCATTGAGTTTTATGGATCCTGTCCAATCCAGTACCCATAGTATTACATATTGGTTCATACTTATTCAGATCAGAAACTTATATTTGCTTACAGTGTTCATTATGTTCATTAAATATTATATTATTATATATATTATTATTATTATTATTATTATTATTATTATTATTATTATTATTATTATTATTATTAATTTATTAATATTATTTTATATTATATCAGTGGCATCCTTATGCCAGTCTAAATGTCCTGAACACAAATAAAAGCCAATGTCGAATGTCTATCTGATGCTGTGTTGATCCCCAACCAGCGGAAATGTGTGTACAGTGCAACTCACACCTCACAGAATAAATGGTTGCTACTATACTAAGGCTCCAAAACATCGATAAGACGATTAAAATAGAAATTTTCGACCACAGAAATGAGTTGGTAAGAAGAAAAGCTAGGTGGTGTTAACAACTGCACCACTGGGCCACCCTGTTTTGTCCTTGCTAAATATAAATATAGCAACAATGTTTGACAAGTAAGTTTGATATGAATTGATTTTAAATTGTTTATGTACTGCTTCTGACACTGAAAAATGTTTTCTGCTTCTGTCCTACTTACAGTGTCACTGTGTGACAGTGTTTAGCTTTAAACCTTGCACAAGGAGACAGCATGTACTAGCAGTACTAATCTAGGAAGAATACAGAAAAATTCAAAGGTTTGATTTATTTTGATGTACTAACTGGGTAAAACAAAAGAATTAAACTTTTCTGTAGTTGTACTAGTTCACCTGCACAGAGTAGCCTATGTAACGAAACTAATGGGGAAAGGTTGTGGAATCTACTAAAATATCAATGAAAGTTTGTGTACTGATGTCACAGTGTGAGGTAGTCTCTGCTTCCTGAACCTAGAGGTTTTATCTGTAAACTGTACACCAATTTGTTCTCCAGAGTTTTTCTCATTTGTACTGGTTGGTGTTTACATCCTACCAATAGGCCGGCTTAAGTGACGCAGTTTAACGAAACAACGCTCGGACTCAATTTACATTTTACTTTGGGATTTTAACAAAGATAATCTGTGTTATGAACTGCCTAAATATAGACATATACTGCAGTGATCAAATTCATTATTTTCCTCAAAATTGAACAAACAATACGTGAAAGAAGTTTGTTTGAAATATTTGCTAATTAATAAAAAAAAAGAAAAAGAAAAAAATTATATAATCAGACAAGTATTCATGCCATGACACTCAAAATTGAGCTCTGGTGCATCCTGTTTCCACTGATTATCCTCGATTGGAATTGGAATGTACTCTTTCTACTAGGAGCCGGCCGGCCAAACTGAGCAATCGAGAGAGAAAGGCCTTCGTCAGGGAGATGACCAAGAACAAAGATTGAACAAAGGCACCGCTCACCACCTGCTCAGTACCATGGCAGCATCATGCTGTGGGGATGATTTTTAGCTGCAGTAACTGGGAGACTAGTCAGGATCGAGGGAAAGATGAATGCCGCAATTTAAAGAGAGTTCTGACAGTTCATCTTTCAACAAGATAAGAAAGATAACAAAGGAGTGGCTACCGGACAACTTTGTGAACCTTGTGATTGAGCATCTCTGGGGAGATCTGATAATGCCTGTGCACCGACACTCCCCCTCCAACCTTATGGAGCTTGAGAGGTACTGCAAAGAATGGGAGAAACTGTCCAAAAGTCTATGTGCAAAGCTTGAAGCATCATACTCAAAAAGACTTGAGGCTGTAATTGGTGCTAAAGGTGCTTCAGCAAAGTATCAGTCAAGCGCTGTGAATACTTACGTACATGTGAATTTTTTTTAATTTTTAATAAATTTGCAAAGATTTCAAACAAACTTCATTTACATTGTCATTATGCGGTATTATTTGTAGAATTTTGAGGGAAAAAAATTTGATCAATTTTGGAATAAGGCCATAACATAACAAAATGTGGAAAAAGTTATACTTTCTGGATCCACTGTATATTTTAGCATACTTGGTCAATAAAGCTAACTGTATTGTCATTCTGATTCTTGTGGGGGAGTGATTTTACAGATTTTATTAGTCTGGAGTTGGACTCGGGGATAGACTACTGCATTCTGCATTCATGAAAACAAATGCAGGGGAGCTACAACCTAAGTACAGTGGATCAGTGAAACGTGTATCACCCTTTATCCACCCCATGGTCCATTGGTGCCAACCATACTACATTTAAATTGAATAACATATTTTTTGTGCAGATCAGGGGGTCGGAGATCGCGGAGGTCATGTTCAAGAACGCGGTCAGTGTCGAGGAGTCAGAGGAGGCCTACATACAGCCAGAGGGACCGCTGGAAACGAGAGCCAAGTCATTCCCCTGTGCTCATTCTTCGGAAAAATAGATCGCCCTCCCGGAAACACTGCAGCTTGAGCAACAGCCCTCAACGCATCAGTGAGCTGGGTCAGATAATATGCAGTCAGTCATTCATTTTATGTGAACTGTAGTACTTTTGGATGTAGAGTATTGTGTGTTTTATTTATTTTCTTTTTTTTTTACTATTTTTAGTAGTGTTTACTAGTAAAACTTTACATTAATAGCTCAATCTTTAAAAAAACACCACCAACAATTCTATAGTATAGACAAAATTAAATCTGGTCAATGTGAAGAAACCTTCTGAAAGAGGTAAATAATAAATCCTTTAATTCACTGATTTCTATTGCACTTATGTAAATGTACATTTATGTTTTTTGTGTCTTCTCAGACAAAGAGCAGTTGTTGGAAATTGCTAAGGCCAATGCTGCTGCCATGTGTGCCAAAGCAGGTATACCCATCCCTGCCAGCTTGAGATCCACAGTTCTCCCCTTGGCCCTCCCAAGTATGGCCATGAACGCAGCGATGGCTAGTATGACTGCTGGTATGTTTTTGACTTTTTGTATACTTACTTATTGATTCTAATGTCTATCTATCCAGTGATGAGATCATCACTTTGGGCCTTTAAAAGGGTCTCATGTTGATTTAAGGGGGATTATTTAATTTAACCTGTTGTAATTATAGATTGTATGTAAAGTTTTTGTTTAAACTGTTTTGGACCATCTTTAAACCTACCTTGTTTAGTCTGGTTTAGTTAAGCTGTAATCTGCCTTGGAGTGTTTTTTTTTTTTTTTTTTTTTGGACAACTGCAATGACATCCTTTTCTGAATGTGATCTCAGCCCATTCCCAGACGCCGCAAACTCTGGAGTGGATTGGTTGTGGTCAGAATGAGATCCAACCTCTCATCTCTCCGAAAAGTGTAAAGCAGTGTTGTTCCATATTGGAGTAATTTTTACTCATAGGAATATACATCAATACAAAAAAAGAAGTACTTCCTGTGTTTAAATTTTTTTTCTATCTGCCCCAGCTCCATTTAACTAGTGAGCAGACAAGATAGTTATTGCATGACTTGTAGTGATTGTACAAGTTTTTCAAAAACTATTGATACCTTGCTATCCTGCTTCTTTTTAAGCATTTAGTTTTGCTGCAGATTTCATTTTCAATAGATAAAATTACCATGCTAAATATAACCCTTTTCAGACATGCACTGCTTTCTATTAATCTGACGTCAACTGAACATGTCGGTTTCATGTCAGAATTACAACCCTGGTTTCCCAAAAAAGTTGCAATGGCAGACTTAGAACTAGTAAGCTTTCTGAATCACTTTCAACACGGCACAAATATGAATAGCATGCAGTCATATTAACTGATAGACGCAAGGGTTATTATCATGTATAAAATGAAAACATTTTTATGATCTAAAATAAAATGATTCACCACAAAATAAATTTTAAACTGAAAAAAAGTTTCTGAGCATTTAAAAGCATATGTGGCATAGAAATCAAAGGGAAAGATCATATTGAAAATCTACATCTAAAGGAACTCCCGTATTTGATAGAAATAAATGAAAAGGAAAAAAGTACAGTGGGAGAATCATCTGTATCCAGCAGCTGGAGAACTGCAAAGACGACTGCATCACAGGCTGTAATTACCATCCAACAAAAAGACAGTAAAACCCATCAGTCCAATCACTGAGACTAACATTTTTAGTTGAATTAAAGGGTATTGAAAGATAATGTTAAACAGCTGATCATATTGGTGATACTGGTGTATAACATTTCTTGAAGTAAATGGTTCAATCACTATTCATAACTGTCTTCAATCACTGTCTTGCCTTATGAAATTTGTGTAATAAAAGGTTTGCAAGGCTGAAACAAACAGCCTGTTGTTCACGTTAATGAAGTCTAGTGTCTAACTATCAACTCTTAGTGATTAGACGATTACTTTTCACACCACACTGGCAATTTGTTTTTCTGAACTAAAATTGCTAACAGGAATTAAAATAATCTTGTAATGGCAGATAAAGAGCTCCCGTAACGTGGCTGTGGGCATGTCTTTGTAAAGCTATGAAGGAACATTAACGTAAAAGTGTGTCTGTCTGAATGACAAAAAGCCGTCACTTTAACAGGTTAATCAAGGCAGCATAGTTGTTTGTCCAGCATCTGAAAAGGGCAAAACCAGACCACTATTTTTGGAGTGCCCTAGCAAACTCCTCATCCTTGTTAGTTTAATAATTGTACTCTTTGTCCATTTCTATAACACTAAAAGTGAAGAAATCTAAATTTTCAAAAGCTACTGTAGTTCAACTTCATTGATGTAATGGGTTCTCTGGTATTGCTTTCTTTCTCTGTGTGTCTGTATAGCCACCATGACAGCCGCCTTGTCTAACATGGGCACTCTGTCTTCACTGCTACCACTACCTTCCATTACCAACAAGCCACCTGCTGCTCCTGCCCAGCCCAACATTGCTGCTTTGGAGGAATTGAAGAAGAAAGTAGTGAAGCAGGCCAACAGCATTAGCATTAAAGAGTTTACTGATGTAATGTACCCAAACTCTATTGTAGTCTTTAGTTGCCTCTTCAATGGCATAATACATGAAAAATAATTCTATAAGATCAACTTTTCTAATATTAATGTGTTTGTAGAAATGCAAGATGATTGTAGACAGTAAAGGAGAGCTACCGGTGGCAGTGCCTCATGTTTCAGATGAAGAAGATGATGGAAAACCCTTTGGAGGATCATCTCTTCGGGAACAAAAAGCCATCAACTTCAGCATCAATGTAATATCCACACCCATGGCCATATTGTTTGTTCAGCTTATTTATGCATATGAAAACCTCATTAACACTATCTTTTTTTTTTCTCTCTCTCCAGAACACGTCAATTCGTCCAGCAGTCCGTAGTGATGCAGGCATGGCCAAGGAGTTTCCTGTTTCTTCAGGGTCCCAGCATCGTAAAAAGGTTACAACAATTGTACATTAATTAAACCTGGAACTTTTGAAATTGTTAAAATTTCAATTTTAAAGTCCAGTGCTGCAAACTGTATTTAGTAAAGCATTTTGATAATTAATGTAATGTGTTAATTGTTCAGGAGGGCGAGGTACTGGGTGCCTATGGGGAATGGGTTCCAGTTGAGAAAACTGTGGAGAAACCTGCAGCAGCCTCCAAAATGTCTCTAACCACTGGTACCTCAGCAAAACCCACCTCATCAACAGAAGAAACAGAGGCTGTCAAACAGCCAGCAGATAATGACAGTGTGTTTCCTGAACCCCTGCTGCAGGTGAGGAGTCTTAAGTGTACTGTGAATATACTGTGCATACACTGTATACAGTGACAAGAAAAAGTGACCTTTTTGGTGGCCTGTTTGGAATTATCTATTTATTAACTTTGTGTTAAGCCTGTTTCAGACATGAACTCTAGGGAGTGTCAGAAGGATCAGGTCATGACATTGTCAGGAGTTTCCTGTGTGAGATGCATTCTCACTTGTAAAGAAATACTCTGTATAATTGGGCCCCTTCGAGCAGGGGGCAGGACAAGACGCAAAAAGCTTATCTGGTGAAATCTGGTTGTACACCACAGGATCGTGTGCTGTTCCTTGTATTTGTTTGATGATTTCCAGGTCTGCCCTTACTGACAGAAGTTCCCAAATCTGTTATCCTTCTAGTTCATCATTATTCGTACGAATGAGTGAGTTCTTCACCTTTGGGTTTTTAGATTTGTCTGGTTTCGTGGCAGTCGCAGGAAATGAACGTTATCAGCATGCGTGCTCACTCATGGTGAATTCTCCTGAGTATTACCTCCTCTTTTCACAAATGAGCTTGGTTGAAGATGATGCGGACTTTGCACTAGGGAGCTGGCTGGGTAAAATCCTAAGGGCCACCAGAGTTGGATGTTTGCGTTCACACGGGACACCCCCTTGAGTTAAAGTCTGGATAATGTCTAAATTTCAAGATTAAGTTGTCTTTCACTGGATAAACATAAAATGTATTGTTGATATTTACATTTAACTTTAGGTTGGTAGTACCACTGGTGCTTTATATTAGCCTCAGTACTTTGTCTTTTGTCCCCTATTTTTTACAGTAGATATACTCCAAATGAAAGCCTTCAGGGGTGCTGAAATACAGTTTGGATGGCTATGGATCAGAGAGTCACATGGATTGTCACACTGCCCACAATGGTCCAAAAACTACAGTCGTAGTGGTTTAATTCCTGGTTTCTTCTGGCCATATGCTTGTTATTTGCTTAAGCACATTGTGTTTGCCTGTATTTGCTTAAGCACATTGTGTTTGCCTGTATTTGTGACTTATATATATATATATATATAAAAGGTTTGGTCACATTTTCTGACCAAATAATGCAGAAGAACAAGTTATTCCAAAGAAATAACATAATCTATATTTTCCTGTCACTGTGTTTGTGTATAAACCCGATTCCAAAAAAGTTGGCACACTGTACAATTGTGAATAAAAAAGGAATGCAATAATTTACAAATCTCATAAACGTATATTTTATTCACAATAGAATATAGATAACATATCAAATGTTGAAAGTGAGAAATTTTGAAATACCTTGCAAATATATAATATACATTTTGGATTTCATGAGAGCTACACATTCCAAAAAAGTTGGGACAGGTAGCAATAAGAGGCCGGAAAAGTTAAATGTGCAAGGAACAGCTGGAGGACCAATTTACACCTTATTAGGTCAATTGGCAACATGACTGGGTATAAAAAAGAGCTTCTCAGAGTCTCACAGTGTCTCTCATAAGTCAAGATAGGCAGAGCATCACCAATTCCCCTAATGCTGCAAAATAGTGGAGCAATATCAGAAAGGAGTTTCTCAGAGAAAAATTGCAAAGAGGTGGAAGTTATCATCATAATATCATCCAAAGATTCCAAGAATCTGGAACAATCTCTGTGCATAAGGTTCACGGCCGAAAAACCATATTGGATGCCCGTGATCTGACGGCACTGCATCACATACAGGAAATGCTACCGTAATGGAAATACAACATGGGCTCAGGAATACTTCCAGAAAACATTGTCGGTTAACACAATCCACTGTGCCATTTGCCGTTGCCGGCTAAAACTCTATAGGTCAAAAAAGAAGCCATATCTAAACATGATCCAGAAGCGCAGGCGTTCTGTCTGGGCCAAGGCTCATTTAAAATGGACTGTGGCAAAGTGGAAAACTATTCTGTGGTCAGATGAATCAAAATTTGAAGTTCTTTTTGGAAAACTGGGACACCATGTCATCCGGACTAAAGAGGACAAAGACAACCCAAGTTGTTATCAGCGCTCCGTTCAGAAGCCTGCTTCTCTGACGGTATGGGGTTGCATGAGTGCGTGTGGCATGGGCAGCTTACACATCTGGTAAGGGAACCATCAATCCTGAAAGGTATTTCTAAGTTCTAGAACAACATGTGCTCCCATCCAGACGTCGTCTCTTTCAGGGAAGACCTTGCATTTTCCAACGTGACAATGCCAGACCTCATAATGCATCAATTACAACATCATGGCTGCGTAGAAGAAGGATCCGGGTATTGAAATGTCCAGCCTGCAGTCCAGATCTTTCACCCATAGAAAACATTTGGCGCATCATAAAGAGGAAGATAAGACAAAGGAGACCTAAGACAGTTGAGTAATTAGAAGCCTGTATTAGACAAGAATGGGACAACATTCTTATTGCTAAACCTGAGCAACTTGTCTCCTCAGTCCCCAGACGACTGTTATAAAAAGAAGAGGGGATGCCACACAGTGGTAAACATGGTCATGTTAAGCACTCCAGTATGACTCCGCCATCCACTTTGAACTCATTTATCACCTTTCTAACAGTTTGAACCTTAAAATTGAGGAATTATAACCTTGTAAAAGTAGAATTTGTGGCAAAGCAACTGTTGGATTGCATTAATTTGTACGGGTGGTCATAATGTTATGCGTGATTGGTGTAAGTCATGTTCATTTTTTTAAGATTTTGTAAAGATAAAGTTGGCCTCAGCTAACTCTTGTAAGAATTTGCTTACTGAGGTTTGGATTAAGTTTGACATTTTTAAAAGAAACCATCTTTACCTTCCTTCTCTTTTTTTTTCTCAAACAGATTTCTCACACCCCTTTTCTCTTTGTCATTGCAGCCTGTAGATATCTCTCAGGCTGTAACCGAGAGGATCAAAGCTCAGAGAAGATTGGCTGAAAACCCCTATGATGTTAGTGCCATCTGCATGCTCAGCCGGGCACAAGAGCAGGTATGCAGGCACATACTAGATCATATAGAATATTAGTGAACTGTCAGCAATGCTACAGTTTGCTTATTAGAACTTAGCACAAAGCACTGCCAAAGTTTTAAGGAATATCATTCTTGTGTGTATTTGGTCATAAATCAACAAAGGTTGTCAACAAATTGTTAAAATGGAAAAGTCAGGCAAATGCTATGTAAAAGTATGTAGGTAGTAAGTATGTAAGTAAATGGCCAAAACTGTTACCTGTTTGATGCTCGGTATCCTAAATTTTGTTGATATTGCATATGGGATCCTAGTTGGAGATGAACAGCATTTTGATTTAATTAAAAAAATATTTTTAAGTCAGTTTTTGTCTTAAAAAGAAAAGCCAGGAAAACAGTCTAGGAGTACAGTAACTTTTTGGTTAATCCAACCTAAGGTCATGTGATCTACACTGATTAATTGTCATGGATTAAGGTTGAGAGAAAGGCTTTTGCACAAATGCCATCAAGACCTGAGGGCGACTGTGGAGTAGTAGGTAGAGCAGTCTTCCACCAATCCCAGGGTTGTTGGTTCGATCCCCGGCTCCTCCTGTCACATGGTGATGTGTCCTGGAGCAAGACACTAAACCCCAACTTAGTTGCTCCCGGTGAGTGTTGACCAGCTGCATAGCAGCTCCCCCATCGAAGTGTAAGTGTGTGAGTGCGAATGGGTGAATGAGAAGCAGTGTAAAGTGCTTTGAATACAAGTAGGTAGAAAAACACTCTATGTGCAGATCATCTTCCATGCCTTTTCCAGACATGTTCTGAAGGCAAAAACACAAGGCTAGCCCCCTAATAGTTGTGATAGAGGAGATGGGAGAAGGCAGGAGAAATGGCACAGTGGTGGCATTTGTGTGTCCTGTAGGTATTAGCTTTGTAGTAACTTTAGCACAAGTTCTTGTTTCACTACTGAAATCTGTGGCCATCGTCATTAGATGAGCTTCTCTTGTTTCTTTCATGTTTGACTTGACAATAACAACACATTTCCACCTTCTCTATCTTTCTATGTACATAATATTTGTGAAGTGTTTACGTTCAGCTATACTATTACTGTCTGACACAAATGTCCTGTTTTTGCAGGTTGATGCTTGGGCCCAATCCAACACTGTTCCTGGTCTCTTCACTGGTTCGACTGGAGCCCAGGTTCTCACCTCAGAGGAGCTGTCCAACAGTGGGCCACAAGCATGGCTTAAAAAGGTGAGACACAAACAGAATACATAAAGAAGCTGTAGAAAGTGTGCATAAACTGCTTGACTTGTACCTACTGACTGGTTTCATGCTGTTCACGATGGGATTACAATGGCATTTTAGTACCAATCTCTTCATAATAAAAGGTTCAAACACAGAATATAGGCCTACTGTTGACTTTATATTGTTCCAGCCGTGGACCAGAGGGGGGCCTACACAGTGTTAGGCATGTGATTTGAATGTTGTGGCTTATGGCTGTATATCATTTAGTAGTGTCAGACCGAAACAGTAGTAAAATTGGTCATTTGCATATATTTTGGTTTTAAATGAGAGGATGCTTGAAATGAACACACAAGGTAACCACAAATGTCTTCTAGCATTTGAATAAGCCCCACCGACACCAATCAGTGTTTGAAGACTTTATAATCAAAATACTCTTAATATAATGTAGTTTACTGTCAAAATTCACTTTCTGAGTTCTGTAGAACTTTAATCTGAGCAAGCAATTGGGCGTACACTAGTCAGCTGGAACCTTGATGACATGTTTGTATGTTGTTGTTGGTTGGTATTTTCAGTACAGATGAGGAAGTGGGGAGTAGAGGGAATGCTTTTGATTTTGTGTGTGTTTGTGTGCACACACATACACGCGTGCACATGCTTGTACAGTATTATATATATATTTATATTCATATTGTACAGTCATTATGACTAACATGAAATAGTAGTTTATAAAAATTTTACTTGACAAGCATTTATAGTTTGTTTCCACTGATTAATACAGAAATAGAGGAACCATTGAAAATTGCATTTTCAAATGCAATATAGACTTTAAAAATCATTTTTCTATATCATTTAGCCCTAGATTAAGGACCAGGGTTCTTCTGTCAGGTTTGGCAATCAGTTCCAAGGTGTACTTATTTAACCTCAGTCTCATCGCTTAATTACTTTTTACCTCTAACTGATAACCTTTTTTTCCTTTTTTTTTTTTTTTTCCTTCTGTCCCTTGGTCCCACTGTGTCTGTTTGTATCTCTTTTAGGACCAGTTCCTCAAGGCAGCTCCAGTATCAGGGGGTGTCGGGGAGTTCCTGATGAGAAAGATGGGCTGGAAGACAGGAGAGGGTCTAGGGAGGAACCGTGAGGGTAGCATCGAGCCAATCATTATTGACTTCAAGGTTGATCGCAAAGGTCTGAGCCCACAAAATACTGCACACATAAAGTTTAGTCTTGCATCTGTCTATGTGAGCACACATCGAGGTAGAAAAAAACATTTTGAACCCTTTGAATGACTTCCTGCTGAATAACTAATTGTCATCTAAATTGCAATTTAATATTCATTTATATTTATTTTTCAATGCAAAAAGATAGAGAGCCATGGCAATTATTTCTTACAATTTCGACAAGGTCCTGAATTGGAACAATTTTATGAGAGAAGGGTTGCATTTTCCAAAAGAATTGCAATGGTGCTGATATTTTTGGCCATCACTGTAAATAAAAAACCCAGTGCAGCACAGAATCCTGTCATCATATAAACCACTATTTTATGTTTGTCATGCACATGTTCATTTGCACACACACAGATGCAGTACATTAAAAACATAACCTGGACAAACATTTCCTACCAACTCTCTCCATGAATATCTTTCCTTTCCTCTCTCTCTACCCCAAGCTACCTCTCTGCCCAACGCTAGGTAACTAACAGCAAGATGCAAATCAATGCAAATCAAGTTATCAATATTCCAAATGACTAGCCGCTCTCCCACACCGACAGTAATTTTCCTCAGAATCCAAACTGTGACAACAAACTGAACTAAATTAATTCTGTTTTCTTTTGGTCTTTTTATCCAACTTTTTTTGGAAATTATGCAGGCGGGAGGGGGCAGATTGCTGCATGTAAAGTCTGTAGGAGTGCCCCTCTTTTAAGTATCTATAATTTATCTCAGCTTAAGGAATTTGACAATTGTGTTCTGTTAAATGCAAAATCGATGAAAAAATGATTCACTAAGCCCTAGTCACAAGCATAGACAAACAAAATGTGTATAGGCTAAAAACCAAAAATAGTTCTAGTCATTCATGTTTTTATTGAACACTGTCACAGTGCTGCAGCTTAATGGTATTGTTCAGATGTCTTGGGTAAGATGTCTTGGCTCTTTTTGAGGTCATTCAATAGTATCTCTCTTGGCCACTGGGCCAAAGACTGTATAGTGACTTTGCTCAGATATGACCAGAAAGATGTAAACGATTATCAAAACAAGAAAAGAAAGGATGACCAAAAGCAGCCACTAAATGACCCAGAAGGAAATAAATGATAAAAGATACAAAAAGTGACAGATGGCATGGAAGCCTTATGATTAGTTTTTCTCTGTCAGTCTGGAGGTCTTATATAGGAGAGGGGGAACACAGTTTACATTAGAGGTTAGAATTGGAGCTCTCTGGGATGCCAGTGCATCAAACGGTATTTTGCACATATAAATGCTTTAGCAACAAGTCTCCATATTGAACACTACACTGTTTTTATTGAGACACAAATAGGAGCTGTCACTGGTCTGTAGTATAAAGTTTAAAGTATAAATGTAGTATAAAGCTAGTGTGTGTAAAATTAACGAAGAGAATATTGGTACTAATGCTGAAAGTAGTCATGATGTTAAGTTTGTGTGTGTATGTGTACTAGGACTAGTCGCTGAAGGAGAGAAACCACAGAAGCAAACAGGAGGACTGGTGGTAACCAAGGACCTAATGGGTAAAATATACAGCACACACAGTCACACCATGTACAGTACCTTCCACAGAATATATCTTGCATCTAGCATGATCTTTCTCTCGCAGAACTGCTTTCTGACATTACCGGTGTCATGATGAGTGAAGAGTGCACACAAAATGTTGACAAAAGTCGTCTACAATTTACAGAAGCCTTCACAAGAACCAAATACCTTGGATAAATTACTATACAAAATGTACGCAGCACATAGCAACATAGTAACAGTAATGTAACAATATTTAATGCTGTGGATGTAGAAGTTGCTTAAATATTACTTTCAACCACCAGTTTGCAGTCAGTTCCCAGCCACTGTCATGTACCAACAGGAAGCGTCAAGATTCAGGAAACATTAAAGTGGGATTTATTTAATTACAGTGTCACCCTAGGCCGTAAAAATCAAATTGACCTTATTTGGCGTTATAAGATCAAAAGGACAAAATGTCCTTGTTCCCCACAATAAATATCAGTGGATAATGATGAAAAATAATAATAATACAAACAGCACTTACACATATATAAATGGAGTACAATATATTATCCTTAAATTTCCACTGAATAATGTTTAAGTTACAAAACAATAACTTGTCTGATATTATGTCATGAAGAATAATTCAGGTCCGACGTCTGGTCTTGGTCGCAGCTCATCTGCAGCTTCATTGTTGTTGTAATGATGCAGTAGCCCACCCAGCCCAGCCTCATAAAAGCAGTAAAGTTGCCCCTAATCACTCTATAATGTAAGCAGCAAGGAGCCAGAAGCAGTATTAAAGCTGATGAATTATCATTCTTCATATAATTTCTTCATATCACTCCTGGCTCTTGTGTAATTTCAGGAATGACAGATCTTTTTTTTTTTCATTTAAAATGTCTGTATTATACAGCTTATAAAGATAAAGAGCCAGTTTACCAAATTAATGCAAATCACATATATGAATATTTGATAAATCAGTTCAATTCCTTCAGATTTTCCCTTACTTGTGATGTTTGCGTGTCTCAAATTTCATTCTTCTCATTAATGTGCAGGGAAGCACCCAGTGTCGGCTCTCATCGAGTTGTGCAACAAGAGGCGGATAATGCAGCCAGACTTTGTCATGGTACATCACAGTGGTCCTGACCACCGTAAGAATTTCCTCTTCAAGGTGGGTCATTTTAATTAGTTTTACTTCTTTTCATTAGCTCGTTACATATTGGAGCTTTGAGAGAAAGTGCAGTAATGCCTGAATCCTTCAAGACATTTGAGATTCATAACAGCAACAGGAAGTTAGGAGGAGACCTGTAAAAATGTTTGAGGTTTACCTTCACCCCAAATTTAGATATTCCAACACATCAAAATGTATCGTCTGTTGGTTGGATTCATCCATCCATATTTTGTGTTGTTTCAGGTCACAGTAAATGGCATTGACTATCAACCCCAGACACCCAGTCCCAATAAGAAACATGCCAAGGCCATGGCAGCTACAGTTGCCCTGCAGGCTCTGGGAGAGGTAATATTAACAAACAAGAACACAAGCCATTGGCAAGTCGGTCCAAAATGACGCGTTGTAAAGCTGGATTTGTTTCTGGTTAGATTAATCCCATGCAGCATGCAGTCATTAGAGGAAGCCTTTAAATACATTTAGAGTTGGGTCCAAAAGTTTGCATACCATTATTTTAAAAAGCGAACAAGAGTAAGAACAAGATTTTTTTTTAATTAACATAATATTTAATGCACACTCAGCTAGCAAAAATGTTCCTTCATCAAAAATTTATCAAATTAATTTATCATGGGGCATGCAAACTTTTGCACCAAAGTAATTTTCAATATTTATGATAACTTTTATATACACATTTTGACCATTTTTGTTCTTCTGATTCTTCTGATAATGAATGAACATTTGCACAACCTGCATATGCATTATTATGATTTGGCATCACCTTTCACTGAAATTTAATAAAAACCAAAATGTCTTCAGTGTACAGTGAAAACAAATACAGTCCCACATTTCAGCCAGGATGTCAAAGAATATAAGCAGACATCAATATTAAAATTGCTTAAGCTTAAAGACCAGGCGAAGGATATAAAGCCATTTTTAAAGGTTTTTGAGTCTTCAGGGGCACAGTGACCTCACTCAATACTTATGAAGAGAATGAAGTTTAACCAAAAACCAGACAAGTCAGCCCTTTGTCATTAACAGTTGTATTGTTTCTTATTGGTTTTCTTTCTTATCATGTCAAATCTTGCATTTTAA
Organism: Channa argus; assembly: GCF_033026475.1. Classification (NCBI taxonomy): domain Eukaryota; kingdom Metazoa; phylum Chordata; class Actinopteri; order Anabantiformes; family Channidae; genus Channa; species Channa argus. The sequence continues at coordinate 1,372,953 of NC_090219.1, forward strand.
AAATGCATTGCTAATAATAAAGTAGAAGATGAGTTAAATTTGTTTTGTGTTTGTGTTGTTCGTAGGTTCCTGTCGATGGCCCAGGCCTCTACACTGGCCCTGTCTTCACTGCTGCTTCGACTGGCCCCCTGTTCTCTACATAGACAAACACAGTTTGGCTTAAACAAAATCAGCGCAGTTCAAGTGTTTGATTGTCCTCTCACCTCAATTGTGGGACACTGATGGAACGTATTTTTGTCCCATTCATTAACCACTACACTTTAGTGGATAATTTTTATTCAAGAAACGAACAAAAATCTAAAAAGACCCGTTTTGGCTTCAGATACCACGGAGTATCTTTGAGTAAAAGCTAGAAGTGACCAATTTTATACCTGCAAACCACACTTTTTTAAGTCATTGTGTTCATAATGACTTGGCAAATACATTTTTGCCAGGTTATTAGATTTGTGAAAAGCCCATCTTATATTAAAACCAAATGGCATGTATGTACAGTACAGTGACCTGTGTGACATTGTAGCATTTTAGTGTGTTATATATTAGTTCTTTGTTCTTTGCCTCACCAATGGAGAGCAAAGCAGGAGTGTAAAATGAAAAGTAATATCAGCAAATGACTGTGTCTTCTTAGTGAACAACTTTTTTGTTGGTCCTAAGATCATGGTTGTGGCTCAGCCTGCACCTAACAGGTTTCTCATCCAATAGGCTGTTGAACTTGGTGGAACTAACCTTCTAAATATGTAAAGACAAAATAAAGATTATGTTTATGGTATGTAATAGAGAAATTAAAATGATGTTTTTTGCTAAAAACGCATGTTGAACGTGATTGAATCGACTTTGAAGTGTCACCAAAGTTACCATGTTTATAAAACTCCAAAGGGTGCAAAGCTTCTTCTGCACTTCGGTGTACACAACATTTGTGGCTGCTTCATAAAGTTTCCCATACACTTTTAATTCACAGCAACTTATAAGTAAGGAGCACACAAAAGACCTTACGGTTCAGTGTCTTAACCAAGAATACTTTGACATGTAACCAGGCAGAACTGGGAGTTAAAACACTGCTGTTTGTTTCATGGACAACTACTGTGCTCCTTTTTTAATCAAGAATGAAAATTCTTACCAGGAGGTGAAAACACACAATTCTTTTCCAACACATTAATGAACTCAAGCAAGCACATAATCCTACCCAAACCAACCATTTGGAGCCTCAAGTGCAGTAACATATCTTTCCATCTCCCAGCCGATGTGCAACCAATGCTGGATGTATTTGATAGTACCCCTGGTAAAGCCAGAAGCACTACTGCTGACCACTAAAGCAATGTCTCTGCATATGTTTATTCCCTGCTCCACTCAGTTTCCTGCTCAACCATCATTTACTCTTTTGTGTTGACAAATTTGATTTATCTTCGCACGTATTATGATTATTTAATACCACGGGACTGTATAAGGTACAAGTTGAGACAGAGTTCTCAGGAGTTTAAAAGGAGTGAGATTGATAGAACTTCTGCATCAAAAATATGTTTAACAAAGCAATGATGAGTTTTTTTTCTGATCACTCGGGCTTGGAATGGGTCTATTGAACAGGAGGAAAAGAAAGGTGTCCCAGTAAGGCAATGGGCAAACTGTATAAGTGTATAATCATCGTGGAGAGAAATCAGGAATCTGACTAAAACTCAATATAAAAGCAATGAGAGACCTTAATAACTACTTTATTCTTAACTGTTTTTTTTTTTATTTCTAAGACATATCATAATGTATGAGGTTAGCTTGGAACTGTTATTCTAGAGAAGAAATTAACTGCATAAAAGCAATATAGTGCAAACATCTGGTTTAGCTTTAATAACTGGTATAAACTTTTATTAGCAATAAAATGATATAATAAAAATATTGTTAACGACCTGTCAGCACGTAAAGTAGTTAAAATCAGCTCCACCTTTACCAACAGTGATATTTAACCCTTATTTTGTATTAATTACTGGACATGTTTTACCATAATTGCCATAATCACAATTGTTTAAAATACATTGTGTCCCTCCAAAATGAAAACTATTAAAAAAAATTTATTGACTAATAAAATAGATTAACACAACAGCATCCAATCTCGTAAATTCTTCTTTATTATAATTTTTGATTTGATTTGCCCTGATTTAGAGACAGTTTCTAAAAGTTCTGCATCAAAGAATCTGCATACAGAAACCGGTGTACAGAGGCAAGATGCAAGAGGGGGTGTGAGTTTGGCTCTCAATGGACTTCTGTGTACAGGTGAGATAGAGAGAGCACCATAAAGTCTGCTTTACAGTCTGCACCACTGTGGGTGAAGAATTCAGTAGGATAACACCAAGCACAGACATGGTGAGTTTACCTTCCTGTTTCAACAAATTAAAGTTGTTGAACTTCGATACTCCAGATGGCGTGACAGTGGGGACATGGGTGCATATTTGTCGGGCTTTATTTCTCGTCAAGACTGCAGCAAATGATACAAAGTGTTACATAAGATGCATCAATGAACATTTCTATCCAATCATTTCTATCCATTCATTCTTTTATAAAGTAATTGTGCTTTTTTCTTTTGCAGTACGGTTTTATCAACAGCTGCCTCCAGTCTCTGGTGATGGAGAGGTTTGGCCAAGAAACCTGGGATAAGTTGAGGTTTGGGCACATACACTTAATGACTGGTTGCATGTCAGGGTCAGGATGATGATTGGGATAATGTGAATGCAAATTTGTCTATATGTCTATTTTTCTATAGCTCTTTATCTGGGGTTCAGGATACCTTTATGACATATACCGTTTATGATGACGCTCTTACCCTAAGCCTGGTGCAGGAGGCTTGTTCCCTGCTGGGTAAGTTCTAATTTTACTACGTCTGGAACTGTAGGAGATGCAGCATTATAGTTTGGTTTTGGTGAAAATATCAGACATCTATTCACAAAGAGAAGTATAAAAAAGATTAAAGACCAAATAATGATTATTAATCAAAATAACATAAAAAATTTCGTGTTCCCTTGTTATTTGTCTGGGACCTACTTTTTTCCCTGTGTACACACTTTTTACCACAACAGTTTTTATACATTTGAGAACACACATACAGATATTTGCTTCAGAAACTAAGTGACATAAATGTAGAAATTGTTATAAACAATTGACTACATTATTTTAATAATAATTATTGAAATAATTACTAATAATTATTATTAAAGAGAGTTTGCAGGTGTCCAAAATGTGAGCCCATGTCTGTGTATGTGTGTGTTAACTCAGGTGTTAACAATGTCCCTGTTGAATTACAACAGGTTACTCCCAGTGGAAATGCCAATGCACAGAAGGGCTTTTTTCTTTGTTTTATTATTCAGGGTTCAGAAAACAATCAACAGAAATATTAAATGGAAATACAAGTTGTTCCAAGCTTAATTTGGACCAACACTTTATGATTGTAAATACTTATATTTTTGCTTGGAGCTTTTATTTCTGTTGTAAAAGTTTCAGGTTCAGTGTTTGTTTAATCCTATACAGTAAAATAATTTTAAATACATAGTTTGGTATTTCATTTTGTTTCCAATTATATTGTCTGTACTGAAGAACTGTGTTATATTATGTTACCTTACACTTTTGTAAAGCATGAAGACTTTCCACTGCCATGGCTACGTGATAATTAATTTCATAGATGTCCAATTTATGAATCATTGGGCCTTTGGGCACAGACGTGTAAACCATAACAAGAATTGTTTTTTTCTTTTTTTTTGAGGACATGTCAAGAGTCTCATTATACACACTATAGTTACTTTTGGGACTGTGCTTTAATTAAATATTGCTTGCTGCCATTACTATATTCAGACAAACATGTTGACTGAGAGACCAGAATTTAAAATCGTAATTGATGTACAGTAGAAGATCATTTATACCATCTAGATATCTGGACAGTGTTTTCTTATGTGTCTTTTGTTGCAGATATCTCTGCTGATGTTTTACTGAAGCTTTTTGGAGAACATTTTTTTAGTTTCTGTAAGCAAGCGGGCTATGACACGATGTTGAGGACACTGGGAGGAAATCTCATTGAATTCATCGGAAATCTGGATGCTCTTCATAGTTACCTGGCTCTGTCCTATCAGGTATTCCTTTGTGGGTAATTTTGCCAGTTTGTGTGCCCATAACTAATTACTCCTCATAACTAAAAGAAAACAACCAAAGATTTTGTCAAATATTCTTATAGTGACTGCTCTTTGGCTAGTAAACAGCTTTTATTTACCCTACTCAAAAACCTGGCTGTGATGTCAGTGTTGGCAAAGACATCCCCTCCAAGAATTACAACTTTAATGTGGTGAAGTTTTATATCCCAGTGTTTCTGAGAGGTGTGTTGTTAGAAACAGCACCCTGTGGTAGAGCCATTTAATTCGAAGTAGTTCCAGGGTAGATCATAAAGCTTCATTACATGGACATGGGCATTACATGGAGCTGCTATCCTGTGGGCCCTTTATGTGCTGGGCTAAAAATTTGTGTTTAGTGCTTAGGGTGCAACTGAAGCTTGGTGTAGTGACAATGTCACCTTATTGTGCTGATTCCCAGCCTCATAGATTGATTCTAGGGATATGGAATGTAACATCTTTGGTGGGGAAGGAGGCAGGATTATTTCTTGAACTGGAGGGATCCCAACTAAATACAATAGGGTTTACCTCTAAGCACAACACTGGTTCTGGACTCTTACTTTCAAGAGTTGCCCACAGTAAGAGACACAAGGTGGGTATCACAAACCTGTAGCTAAACATAGTTGTGTTTTCACCAGAGACAAAGAGGGTCGTCTTAATGCAATTGCAAGTTGCTGAGAGGAAGCCTCTTCTACATTCTTACGAACCGCACAGCAAAGAGCTGCTGTGCAAGTGGTCTCAGATCCAAATAACTAAGTATGGAGGATTTTTGGGGGGGACTATGATGAAGGGCTTTTTGTTGGCTTTAAGAAGGTTCTAGTAAACTATCAAGTGATTCAAACAAGGAAGTTGGGGTTTACCCAAAGTGCATTCTGGTGGACATTGTAAAAAACACTTTGAAGAAATGAACACAACCAGCATATCCTCTGTGGAAGATGCAGACTTGCCAACGCTATCCCAGTCTATCCCAGTCCCAGGCCAGTATCCCGCACCCACAACACGTGAACAGCTTAGATGCACCTCTCGCCATCGATGAACATCATATAACACTAACTAAAATGCCCAATAAAAAGTCACACTGTCCTGATGGATTTCCAGCAGAATTCAAATTCAGACAAACACGTCTGGCAAATTTTGTCACCATTATTTTACAGAGTAACCACGGATATAAAAACTACCTCAACAATACCAGCACACGTGAATACAGCCATCATGACCCTTTTACTAAAACTCAATAAACACTCAATCCATCTCTCCAGTTACTGCCCCCTCTCAAGTTTCGACACAGATCTAAACATTACCATTACTTTACCAAAGCACTAGCTAGTAGAATAGAGACAGCCACCCCATTATTAATCTACCCAGACCAAACACGATTTATCGAAACAGGAACCCATCAGAAAAGGTCCGTAGACTATTAACTTAATAACCATTTCACAACAAAAACAAACAAAAACTTTAATTGTATCATTAGACACAGGAAAAGCATTTGATAAAGTTAACTGGACATTTCTTTTCAGAACCGTTCACAGGTTTGGGTTCGGAGAGTCGTTCATCCATTGAATAAAAACATTACACCCAGGGCCACTGTAATCACAAATGGGGTCACCTCAAAGAGTTTTATACTTTACCGGGGAAGCAGACAAGGATGCCCACTGTCTCCGTCTTTGTTTGCCATCTTTAAAGAACTGCTAGCTTAATTAAAGAATCCAGGACACAAATTCACACAATAAAATTAGTCTTTATGCAGACTCACTACTAGACTTACAGGACCCCTACAGCTCACTACAGGAAGCATTTAATATTATTAAATTTAATACAGTTGCATTTTCCACAATAATGCAATTGTAAGGGTGCACAAGCCAGTGTCTTTTTGGTCCAGTCCCAGGTCTGGATAAATGCAGAGGGTTGTGTCAGGAAGGGCATCCGACATAAAACACATGCCAAATTAAAAATGCGAATCAGTCAGTGTGTCATGTCAGTTAGAAGAAGAGAAATTCTGGAGTGAGTTAGATGAAGTGAGGCAGGCATCACCAGCGGTGAGAGAGTGGTGATTGGTGCAGATTTCCATGTAGGTGAAGGGAACATAGGTGACAGGAACGCAGAAGGACAGATGGTGGTAGACTTTGCAAAAAGGATGGAAATGGCTGTAGTGAACACTTTCAGAAGAGGCAGGAACATAGGGTGACATATAAGAGCAGACGTAGAAGCACTGAGGTGGACTACATCTTGTGTAGCCGTTGTAATCTGAAAGAGATCAGTGACTGTAAAGTATTGGTAGGGGAGAGTGTAGCCAGACAACACAGGATGGTGGTGTGTAAAATGACTCTGGTGGTGAGGAAGATGAAGAGGACAAAGGCAGAGCAGAGGACGAAGTGGTGGAAGCTGAAAAAGGAAGAATGCTGTGTAGTTTTCATGGAGGAGCTGAGACAGGCTCTGGGTGGTCAGGAGGTGCTTTCAGATGACTGGACCACTACTGCTAATGTGATCAGGGAGACAGGTAGGAGGGTACTCGGTGTGTCATCTGGAAACAAGAAAGTGGACAAGGAGACTTGGTGGTGGAACGAGGAGGTTCAGGAGTGCCTGGATGACATTGTGATTTGTAGTGAGAGCAGGGAGCAGGTGGAGGAAAATCTAGAGAGGTGGAGGTCTGCTCTGGAAAATAGAGGAATGAAGCTTAGAGGTGAGGTGAAGAGGTTGCAGGACTTTAATTACTTACGGTCAACGGTTCAGAGTAACGGAGAGTGTGGAAAAGGGGTGAAGAGCCGTGTGCAAGGAGGTTGGAACAGGTGGAGAAAAGTGTCAGGTGTGCTGTTTGATGAAAGTATCAGTGAGAATGAAAGGAAAGACAGTTCAAGCAGTGATGAGACCAACGATGCTGTTCGGCTTAGAGACAGTGGCGCTGAAGAAAAGACAGGAGGCAGAGCTTAAGATGTTGAGGTTCTCTTTGGGACTGACGAGGATGGACAGGATTAGGAATGAGTACATATGAGGGACAGCTCATGTTAGATGTTTCGGAGATAAAGTCAGAGAGGCCAGATTGAGGTGGTTTAGACATGTTCAGAGGAGAGACCGTGAATATATCGCTATAAGGATGCTGAGGTTGGAGCTGCCAGGCAGGAGGTCTAGAGGAAGTCCAAAGAGGAGATTTATGGATGTAGTGAGAGAGAACATGAAGCTAGTTGGTGTGAGTGAAGAGGATGCAGAGGATAGAGTTAGATGGAGGCACATGATTCGCTGTGGCGACCCCTGAAAGGGAACAGCAGAAAGGAAAAGAAGAAGAATGCATTTTCCGTAATCTAAAATTACATTATAAATTAGAATAAATTAACTACGACCCTTCGAAAACGCCTGGGATTCTACAGCACAGAAATCTTTCGTTTTATATATTGGCAATATTTAATATTTAGGTATTAATATTTCCCTTAGGCCATCAGAGCTTTTCAATTTCAACAATATCCCTATTTTTAAAAAAAGTCAGCCACTCGACCAACCTTCCACTTTCACTCACTGGACAAATCGCTACAGTAAATATTTTTGGATTTAACCTCAAATCAGCTATTTGTTCTCAATGTTCCCTACAGCTGCCACACTTTTAAATCAGTTGACTTACTAATATCTAACTTTTACTGGAAAAAACAGAAACTCCAAAATCTCCCTGTCAACATTACAGTAAAAACAAAAAAAATCACAAGGCGTCCTCATATCTAATTTCCAACACTACTTCCTAGCAACATAACTGTAATACTTAGTGAAATGGATAATTACAACAATTCATGGATGGACCTAGAAAAAAACCTACTTCAGTTTAAGATCTCACTTGTGCCACAATCAGTTCAAAACAATAAAAAATTTAAGAAAATACATATCTCATTCACTCTGAAAGCCTGGTGGAAAGCTCACAAAATCAACACTAACACCTTATACCCCAATATGGCACAACCCAGATTCTCACCTTTCCCACCTGTTTGAGAATAACACACATATAGGAAATGCACTGAACCCACATCACTCAAAGGAAAATGTTTAAAATGGGATTAATCAACACAGATAATTACTTCCACACAACTTGGGCCATCAGAGAAGTTGATTATATCCAAGAAACCCAGTAATCATCTCTCTAACACTCACCAACTAATTAATTATTTAAAACTGGAAATCTAAAAGCCACTACATGTCAGTCACAGGACAAATATTCTCACATAATACATAATCATCGAGTAAACATCATCTACATACTAAAACAATATATCAAACTTCATTGAAACCTGGAACCCATTTTTTTAAGTTTTAGTTAAAACGACTTTTTGGAAATACAGTACTATCACTCATTAATTTCATCAAAATTATTATTATTAGCAGTAGTTGTCCATTATTATTATCAGTAGTAGTAGTATTAGTAGTTATAGTATTTTTTTTTTACCTGCTACTTAACTATCACTACCATTGTTGCTGTTAACTTTTTCTTTTCTTTTAATTAATAAATTAATTATTTTTTTTTAAACACCATTATTATTGTCATCATAATATTATTATTGTTATTTTATTATGTCTTGTTTTAATCATTTTAATTCTTGCTATTGCTGTTATCAGCTTATTGTTTATCATCATCATCATCATTATCATTCTTATTACTATTATTATTGATATTACTAACATTAATATTATTTTGTTTCTTCTTGCTATCACAATATAATAATAGTTATATATGCATGTGTATACAGTCATGGTCAAAAATATCGACACCCTAGCAATTCTGCCAGACAATGTTCTCTCAGAAAATCGTTCCAATTGCAAATGTTTTGGTATTCACATGCTAATTTTTTTGTGTGCACTGGAACAACACAAGCATGACAAAAAAATGATATTGGTAGCAAATGTGGCATGTTTGATGTGGACCTGATACTGCATAGTCATGGAGCCAGGGGGATCTACAGACATGAGGCTACATGAGAGATAAAATAAGTGGTATTTACAGTTATAATCCATTATAAATATCAGTTTGTATATAGGAAAGCTGGATGAAAAGTAAAGATTCTGGTCTCAAGGAGCATTTTCCCCAGATATCTGCAAACATTACAATGTAACTAAAAAGTACACAAAATATGCAGCTACATAGCTGTAGTCCATACAAACCAGGCATTTTATTAACGGTACCTTTTGGTGGAATCTATATCATACCTTCTGTTTTTAAGGAAATGAATGCGCCGTCTTTCCGAGTGGAGATGACAGACGATGGGAAGATGCTACTTCATTACTATTCGGACAGGAAAGGCCTATACCATATAGTACCTGGTAAAGTAACCGCCCTAAATGGCATTCTTAGTACAGCATTGATCCTGATCCTGATCTAAGTTCAGTGCTTATGCAGAAGTTCTATCCACGTTTTTCAGATGTTTGTTTCGCCCGAAGTGGCTGTGGCTCTGCTAATGGGCTGCTAACACTACACCTTTTGTGTAGACGTTAAGTTACTCTGCAGTAGACTGCTATTTACGTCCACTGTCCATGTTTATTGTCTTTCCATTATTCCGTCTTGTTGCAGGTATTATGGAGGCTGTTGCCAGTGAGTTTTTTGATAGCAAAGTGACTATGGTGGTTCTTAACCAATCAGAGGAAGACGAGCGGACAGGGAAGAAGGAGCATGTTGTTTTTTTTGTTCAACAGATCAACCAACCTTGCAATATGGGGCCCCAGGCTGATTTAAGTGACACATGGGTGGGTGTCTGTGGGTGTATGTACATGGTCTCTTTTAATATACTCTGTTTATAACATGCACTTTATCGATTCTTGATCCACTTTTACTTTGTTTTTCTGCAGGAGGACAGAGCTGTGGTTCTCTCACAAAAAGGTAATGGAAAAGAGTCTTGTTTACACATAAACAACAGTTGAAACACACTGTTGACATTCTTTACTATATAATTATTACAGTGGTGCAATGTCTTGAGTTTTCTTTCCTTCCCAGGCAGCCCACAGCCCACCTTCACTCCAAGCTACCCAGACAAGCTGTGGATGGAAGAGAAAACTTTCTGCAATGCTTTCCCCTTCCATATTGTCTTTGATGAACATGTAAATATTTTTGGTTTGGCCCAAACTCATGCTCATCATGTGTGTTTCTGCTGCCTAATCATCTGCTCTGTCCTCGACTGTCAGTTGAAAGTGAGGCAAACAGGAGTGAACATACAGAAGTTTGTTCCAGGTCTCCAGGCCAAAGGTGCTAGATTGAACCAGTACTTCACCATTATACACCCACAGGTAAAAAAAACATCACAAAGCCAGAGTTTACAATCAGAGGAATGGCAGTGTGGCAATATAGCATACAGCAGTAAACATAAGCAGAGAAGCGTGTAGTAAAGTACAAAGACAAAAGAAATTGGAGAAGAACCGAATCACATATATTATTGCTGTTGTTTCAATACCTTAAGATATATAGGACATAGTATAGGGTCTATGAACCAATTTGGTAATTTTTATTAATTAATTTAAATTTCAATCTGAACATACATATATATTCAGTTAATTAAGATATACATACAGTGTCACGTAAAGGACACCTCCGGTAATTTGACTTGCTGTTTTTGTTTCTAGTGGATAGTACATGTAAATGAAACATCCCTCTGACTTCCCTATAATAGAATATCTCTCTACTTCTAGCTGAAAAACTCATCAAGATGACATCACTTGGAGGCACCTTCAGTTCAGATTATGATTTCTTGGTGCTCATACTATGGATGTTGTAATCGTGGTTAACCTGCTTTTCCAGAGGTCCTGATGACATCATCTGAACACCTATTGATGAAAAACTTTGTTTTGGAGTTTTTAAGCTAGAGGCAGAGAAACATTTTAATACAGGGATGTCAGAGAGAAGTTTAAAATCATTAAAGTACATTTACTCACAAAACTAAAACCATAGAAAACAAGGTGAAAATTTGTGAAGTTCCCTTTTATCACTCTGATATGGCTGCAAACTGTAAGGGTGTTATCAATTAAATTATTAAAAACAGTAACTCTGGATCACATATATATATTGTTTTCTTAATCCCATGCAATTTCGTGCGAACATGAATCCTACATAGGACAGGCAGTTTAAATCTGCTGTATAAAGAGGTCTTTTCTCATGTACATTGAATCATTGTTTTAGACCTCTCTACCTCTGTTTGCTAGGTGACATTTACTATTGTGAGCATCAGGAAATTCATCAACAGTCAGTTTGTCTTGAAGAGCTACAAAGACACCCTGCTCAAACTAAGAGGTGGGTTTTTATAAACTGCACTTCAGAACATTTTAGAAACCAGCCACCACCACAATCAATCAAATCAGCTTAACCAGAATCTGCACAGCATTACATCGTGATGAGGGACAGGCTTTGGTGTCCACATCTTTTCCCTTGGAGAAAAATTATTTTAGAAGGGAAAGGGACAAGGGGAGCAGCACATTTACATTTACATTTAGTCATTTAGCAGACGCTTTTATCCAAAGCGACTTACAAGTGAGGTACAAGGCAGCAAAAATCTAAGTCAAGGAGAAAACATCAAAGCAAAGTCCTATCAGAGCACAGGTGTGGTGGGATTAGTGCTGCCATCTTGAAACTAGAAGTTTCTCGGTATGAATCCACTTGCTGGCTGTGGCCTTTCTGGGGTTTTTTTCTGCCCAATGACAATTGGGATAGGCTCCAGCACCCCTGCAACCCTAGAACAGGATAAGCGGTTTGCATAATGGATGGAAATTGACAAGCGCTTGCAAATAACCAAGAACAGGATCAGGGATCACTGAAATGACTGTGTTTATTTTATCTGTAGGCCAGATGTTGTGGATGGATTCCCTTGGCTGTATGCTGTACCTGTGTTCACCAAAGCTACGGAGCCTCCAGGAACTTCAAGATGTCGGCCTTCACTTGGCTGACCTAGCCAACCACGATGTTACCAGAGACCTGGTTCTCCTCAACCAGCAACGGCTGGCTGAGATGGAGCTGACCAACCAGCTTGAGAGGAAAAAAGTAAGAGAGAAAGAGAATTTTTCACATTTTTCTTGTCATTTCTAAACTTGTAGATCTTGTACAAGGTTACAAGCAGGTATGTGGTAATCACTGAGGTCATAATTGTTAGTGGCAGCCATTATATTAAGAGGTGGTTCTAATGTTTCAGCCATCTCATTAATTTTAAATATGTTGGGCTAATACCTAAAAAAGTAGTTAGTGAGTGTAAATCCACAGTAAATGTAACTTCCAGTCTCACAACGGCAGTGTTCACCAAAGCGTATTATTATATCAAATTCAGTTCAGGCAGCTGTGGCTCAGGAGGTAGAGCAGTTGCCCATCAATCCCAATAGTCAATCCTGTTTTGTGTCTTGGGCAAGAAACTGAACCCCAATTTGATGCTACTGTATTGCAAGACGGCTCTGCTGTCACTGGTGTGTGAGTGTGTGTGTGTCATATATTATTATATTATATCTAATATAAGCAACATTGTTCATTAATTATTTAGCAACATTGTAAAGGGCTTTGTCTGGTAAGATAAAAAAGCGCTATATAAGTGCGGACAATTTTCTGGGTTTAGTTTATTTTAAATGTTTTAAAAAGAAGCCCTTTCCATAGTTTACTGTATATGGATTTATATCTTTATATCTAAAGAAAATTCTAAATGATTTCAACATTTTATGCTATAGTCTATGTGTGTCTACAGGAGGAACTAAGAATCCTGTCCCGGCACCTAGAGGCTGAAAAAGAGAAGACAGAGACTCTGCTGTATGCCATGCTCCCACGTCATATCGCCAATCAGCTCAAGGATGGGAAGAGTGTGCAGGCAGGTGAGTCTGCCCATTTATCAACCAGCTGCCTCTGTCCACATATCTGTCTGTTGCTTTATTAAAGTGTCTTGTCTTTTTTTAGGGGAGTTTGACATGTGCACCATTTTATTTAGCGATGTGGTAACCTTCACAAACATCTGCGCTGCCTGTGAGCCCATCGAAATTGTTCACATGCTCAACCTCATGTACTCCAAGTTTGACCATCTTACCAATGTACATGACATCTACAAGGTATTAGCTCTCATGTCATCATCCCCACTGGAGGTCTATCCAGATTGTCTGGATTTGATATGTAACTTGGGTTCTTTGAGTGAAGAGCATTCCTTATATTTGAAGGGTGTATTGTATGGTACATTGTACATTTGAATTTCATATTAGGGAATCAGATACCGGATTTTTTTTAAGTGCCTTAGGGTTTACTGGTTTTCCTAAAGGTTGAGACTATTGGTGATGCATATATGGTGGTGGGTGGCGTTCCAGTCCCTACAGAAAGCCACGCTCACAGAGTGGCAAACTTTGCTTTGGGTATGAGGATAGCCGCCAGAGAGGTCACCAACCCTGTAACAGGCGAACCCATACAGGTGAGATATTTTGAAATCTTGTCAATTTTGTTTTATAATTTAAAGCACACAGTGTTTTGCATGAATATTCTATGAATTCGAAATGAACATATGGATGTTCAAGCAGGAGTGTGTCGGCTGCCAGCTCTCCCATTGTTCACCTTGCCTCCATTGTTTACTCATTGTTTGAGTGTGTGAGGTTCTTCTATGTCAGAGATTTCAGCTTCCAAATTAATAAAACAGTTTAGATACTACCACCTGCAGAAAGCATCACATTTGCTACTTGGGTTTATGTCATGGTATACACCACTGCTATCTTGCATTCCAGCCAGTAGTTATGTGCTCACATGATATGTATATATATTCCAGATCCGTGTGGGTCTCCATACTGGCCCAGTGTTAGCTGGCGTGGTGGGTGAGAAGATGCCTCGCTACTGCCTGTTTGGAGATACAGTTAACACAGCCTCCAGAATGGAAAGTCATGGGGTACCTGACCATATTCACCTCAGCAGTTCCACATATAGGTGTGTGTGTGTTCGTGCACATTTGTGTGCATGCAGGTTACTGGTCAGGTACTGAGCAATCAGATCAAGACCAGTTTTTAAAATTTGCCAAAGACTCTGTGTATATATGCTGTAGCGCTGTAGCACACATGCACAAATCCAAGGCAGCCACTATGTTTCAGCGCACCTGTAGATGAGTGGGAAGTGAGATAGCAGTTGTAATTGTTAACCCCAAACTTTACTTACTATGCTTCTTTGTCTTTCTGGGTGCCCTGCACCTTCATCCCCTCACCTCACCTTACCTCCCCCTAGAGAGTTGAAGGATGTAGGATTCAACATACAAGAGCGTGGGCAAATCGAGGTCAAGGGTAAAGGACTGATGACCACTTACTTCCTGTTTGGGAACCCATTGGTGTCAGAAGACAGCATCATGGGAAGAGGGGATGGGGGGACCCATCTTTACAAAAAGGACCTTAACAGCCAGAGCAGTAAAGGTATAAAAATAATAAAATTTGGAAACATTTAAACTGTGCGGTGTGTGTTAGGATAATAGTCTGTTGATGTGCAGTAAGTAACAGAAAAGTGGGTTTAAAGATTGTGATTAGCCAGATGTAATCAGGTGAATACTGAATAGGACTAATTAGATGACTGGTTCAAATAGTTAATTTATGAAGTGCCAAATCACAACAAAAATCATCTTTTCAACTTAATAATGTTGAGACCTTCCATAGTCCCCCCTGAGCAAGCCCTAGCCAACAGTGGGGACAAAAAATGGGAGAAACTAGCAGGATACATCTATAGCAACATAACTAAGAACTGATTCAGAGTCACCTGAGCCAGCTCCAACAATAAGTTTATATAGAGAGGATGTCTTCCTTCTAAACCTGAACTTGAAGCTAGTTCCACAAAGGAGGAGCTTGATAGCTAAAGACTCTGCTTCTCATTCTTCTTCGGGAAATTCCAGAATCCGCAGGCAGACATGTATTTCAAAAGTGGAGTGGTATATTTGGATAATACTGTAGTATGAAGTATTTAAAATGATGCAATGGAGCTTGACCAATAAAGCCTTTGTAGGAGGAGTTTAAATTCTATTCTAGATTTTATGGGGAGCCAGTGGAGATAAACTAATATGATCCTATGCTAATTCCAGTCAGTGCTCTCACAGCAGTATTTTACAGTACATTATAGAGAGACTTTTTAGGGAGTTACTGAGACGTCCTAATAGTGGGATTTTGCAGTAGCCCAAGTTAGAGGTGATAAATGCATGATTAGTTTTGCAAAATCACATTGAGATAGGATGCTCCCAAAATATTGAAATGTTTTTAAGTCTAAACTTAAACTAATACTACATTATGGGGCATGCTGCCTATTTGGTGGATAAATGGATTTTGTGGGACAAGTTTATTAATATGCAAAACTTTACTTTTGTCTTAATTAGAGTCCAAAGAACAGCCCGATTTAAGAACTGAGACTGAGCACAGGGACATATCCTCAGATGGAATGACTGACCCAGACCCCATATGCACCTTTGCTTGGGACATCACCCCTCCACATAAGAGCAGTGAGAACAGCTTTGATACATCTATAAACAACTTCAAAAGCACACTGTGTATCTTACTCTAACTGGAAAGCAAATAAAAATCAAATAAATCTGTGTTCAGTGGACAAGATTTGTAATGACCATACTGGTATACACTTCAGCCTCACTCTAACACAGTTGTTGCAGTCCATAAAGCCACTGAATCATGTTATGGAGAACATCAATAAATGTTATAATTCCCTGCTTGTAGATGCAGCTTCAAGTTTTGCCTCAATAGCAACACTTTTTCTCGCTATTGCAAATGTAATGTTAAACAAGACTGAAAGTTAAGCAAAACTCTGCGCTTCAGTTGAAAAATTTTAAGGACTAAGTAAAAGAATATCGCAAAAGCTGTTGAAAGATGTTGGTCAGTGGAACAATTCCACGGAACAGATTTGCGTTACAGTATATTTGTTACTTGTCATGATCAATTTCACATTGATTATGTGATTTTGAGACAGAACTATTGTGGAATCTGGTACCGTTACCCCTTTTATTCTTAACTGGGTTTTGTTTTAATTGTTGGTCTCATATTGACAGTGAGATCACTGATTTACTGAACAGTTCCACTGAGCCTCTGTTTGAAGTGAATTACTAGAAGGAGAATGCAGCTCTGAACATGTCCGAACCACCTCAATTTGGCTTCTCTCTCTAAGTTTATCTCCAGCACATCTAACGTGAGCTGTCCCTCTGATGTACTCATTCCTGATCCTATCCATCCACGTTACTCCCAAAGAGAACCTCAACATCTTAACCTCCAGCTCTGCCTCCTGTAGAGTGTCACTGTCACTAAGCCGTACAACATTGTTGGTCTCACAACAGTCTTAAACAGCTTTTCATTATTGCTGATACTCTTTTATCAGGTAACACACCTGACACTTTTCTTCTCCCCTTCCAACCTGCTTGCACACACCTCCTCACCTCTTTATCACACTCTCCGTTGCTCTAAACCGTTGACTCTAAGTATTTAAAGTCCTGCACCTTCTTTACCTCACCTCTAAGCTTCATTCCTCTGTTTTCCAGAGCAGACCTCCACCTCTCTAGATTTTCCTTCACCTGTCCCTGCTCTCACTACAAATCACAATGTCATCTGCAAACATCATAGTCCACAGAGATTCCTGTCTAGCATCATCTGTCAGCCTGTCCATTACCAGAGCAAACGAGAAGGGGTTCAGAGCTGATCCTTGATGCAGACCCACCTCCGCCTTGAACTCGTCTGTCACACCTAAAGCACACCTTACCACCGTCTTACAGCTCTCATACATGTCCTGCACCATTCTAACATACTTCTCTGCCACTCCAGACGTCCTCATACAATACCACAGCTCCTCTCTTGGCACCCTGTCATACGCTTTCTCTAAATCTATGAAGTAACAATGCAACTACCTATGACCTTCTCTGTACTTCTCCCTCAGCATCCTCAAAGCAAATACTGCATCTGTTGTACTCTTTCTAGGCATAAAACCATATTGCTGCTCACAAATTCTCACCTCTGCCCTTAGCCTAGCTTCCACTACTCTTTCCCACAACTTCATTGTGTATCTCATCAACTTTATTCCTCTGTAGGTAACACAGCACCTTGTTCTTAAAAATCGGCACCAGTACACTTCTCCTCCATTCCTCTGGCATCCCCTCACTCTCCTAGATCTTATTAAACAAACTAGTCTACTGCCTACTAAACTCTACTGCCACCTCTCCTAAACACTTCCATACCTCTACAAGTATGTCATCAGGACCAACTGCCTTTCCACTCTTCATCCTCTTCAACGCCCTCCTCATTTCACTCTAACTAATCTTTGCTCCTTCCTGCTCCACACCAGTCACCTATTCTCCTCTCCTCTTCAGACTTCTCTTTTCATCTTTCCATCTCACTCCTGGCACTTGTCAATACATTTCCATCATTATCTTTATTCACCCTAACTGCTGGACATCCTTCCCATCTCTATGTCTTTGCCTTGCCAACCTGTACATATCCAACTCTTTAGTGTCCAACCTAGCATACAAGTCCTCATATGCTCTTTGTTTGGCCTTTGCCACCTCTACTTTCACCTCACGCTGCATCTCCCTGTTCTCGTGTCTACTCTCTGACCCTGTCTCAGCTCCTCCCTGAAAACTACACATTCTTCCTTTTTCTACTTCCACCACTTTGTCCTCTGCTCTGCCTTAGTCCTCTTCATCTTCCTCACCAAAAGAGTCATCATACAACCATCCTGAGTTGTCTGGCTACACTCTCCCCTACCAATACTTTGCACTGATTTCTTTCAGATTACAATGTCAACACAAGATGTAGTTGACTTCAGTGCTTCTACCTCTGCTCTTATATGTCACCCTATGTCCCTGCATCTTGTGGAAGGAAGTGTTCACTACAGCCATTTTAAAATCTTCTTTGCAAAGTCTCCCACCATCTGTCCTTCTGCATTCCTGTCCTGAAGACCAAACTTGCCCATCACATTCTCACCTCTGGGGCATAACCACTAACAAGATTAAATGTGATAGTCTTCAATTTCCAGCTTCAGACTCATCAAGCTATCTGATCCTCTTTTAACCTCCAGAACATTCCTCGCAAACTCCTTTCAGGATAGCTCCTACTTCATTTCTCTTCGTATCTGACCCATGGTAAAAAAATTTGAACCTTGCTCCTAAGCTTTGAGTCTTGCTACCTTTCCACCTTGTCTCCTGGACACACAGTATATCCACCTGCCTTCTCTGCATCACGTCAATCAACTCTCTAGCCTTCCCTGTCATAGTCCCAAAATTCAAAGTCCTTACTGTTGGTCCAATACTCTTGGCTTTCCTCTTCTCTCATTGCCTACTGACACGCCTTCCTCCTCTCCTTCTTCAAACAACAGTAGCCAAATTTCCCATGGCACCCTGTAGATAAACAGGCAGGTGGCAGTCGTTGTTAACCTGGGCCCAAACCAATGCGGTATGGAAGTCAGATTCGGTATGGAAGTCATGATCCACATGTTTAATTTGGCATGCGTTTCACAGCTTATGCCCTTCCTGACACAACCCTCTGCATTTATCCAGACTTTAGATTGGCACAAGAAGACATTGGCTTTTGCCCTGTTGTGGTTGCATAGCTCTCTGTAGGAGGAATGGTGGACCTTAATGACCATACTTAGAAACTTACTGTTTGTCATTGAGATTGTACAGTGGCCCACTCTGTGTAAGTGTCAGGTAAAATATTACTGTAGGTGTGAGGTAAATATAAATCTGTCTGTTAAATAGAGCTCTAAACACAGGAATTGTACGTGGACTATTTATAGTCTCAGATGGATTTAAACTCAGCCTGAGCTGCAGCACAACAAGCTGATCATTATTAAAGTCTGCACTACAGTCAGTGGAACCTTACACTGCAGAAACAGAAAATTTTGCATGATGCAAGTGAACATGTATTTTAAGTAATGTAATTAATGTATTTTAAATGGGCTAAGTTGTATGTCAAGCATGAATGGAATTGCTAGACTATTGATGATGATTTAATTTACTATAATCACTTGCTAATTTATCTAATTATGTATGATCATGTTCTCATAATCATTTGCCTCGAATTATTACTTGTGTGAAACATTACAAAACTGGACATGTTCTTTGTTTAGTGCAAGAAAGATTAGATCAGTAATTGTTTGTGTTGTGTCATCTCCCACTCAGATGCTGCCACTTAGCTTAGTATCTACTTCTTTTTTGTATAATCAAAGAGGAAAGGTTACCTGAAAATCACATACACACAGAAATTCTTTAACTTATTGAGTGAACTACTTCACATGTACTGATCCAATACGATATATTATTGAATAAACACTTCTATTTGATACTTTGAAATTTTGACCCTTGATTGCTATCGACTATTACTACTCTCATAACACAGAACAAAACCCATTTACTGTATGTGCATGTTTTTTTCTAGCTACATGCAAATAAGTGTAGGCCTCCTGGGTTCAAGAGTAAGGCTGCAACTACTGGCACGATAGGCAACCATCTAGGTGGTTTATGCCTAAAAACAAAAGAACACGAAAAACCTAAAGGAGAATAAACTGTACTTTTTTCCTCAAGTTAAATTAATAAGATACATAACAATGACATCAACAATTCAACTAATACGTTTATATAGACTGTAACGAAAGCTCTAACTCAATGTGTAACAGTGTGTTATACTCCCTAGAGTCTATAGAGTATATTCTTTTGCTAAGGTTATCATACCACCATGTGGTGGATAGAGTGAAACACATGCAACACCTGTAAGTGTTAAATATATTAAGCTCTACATAAAAATGTGCGAGAAATCCTCATTATCCTGATAATTATTCAGATCAATTGATATTGTAAAATAAGCCATTGCTAATTTGGATGCTGGTTTTATACAAAGCGTATAGGAATCAGCAGGTGAGGAAGTCTTTTTTTGTGTGTGTTTTAGATTTTAAACTGATAGCAATTGCATCAGTCAATCAGTCAGTTTCAGACTTAACCCACTTCATAATAAAGCTCACTAGCCCCACTGAAAAAGAGGGCACACAGGGCTGATAGATGGAGCATACTGCTTTATTAGTGTGCAATTTTAAATGACTTGAAATGGCACATAAGCACATGAGTAATGTGCTCTCATACACACACACATACACACAGAGACTCTCTTCACTGTAGTGGGTTGTGTAAGAAGATAATGGCTGAGCCAAAATCAGCCCACTTCAGTCCATAATGACACATGCAGTGTGTGTTTGTGTGTGTGTCAGAGGTGAGGGGAGAGACCACTGAATTTCTTATGTAAGCTTTTCAGGAAAACAGACACATCATTACTCCCTCAAAATGTGTGTGTGTGTGTGTGTACGTCTACATGTGTACTGTAAACACTGTATATACGATAATTCTAATGACACTGTTGTTTTTTAGTAAGAGCAACTAAGGAATTAGAATGTTTGGACTTTTATTTTGTATCTACAGAAAATAGAAATGTAAGAACCTGTGTAATTTGGTTTTAAGTCTTTTGCTGTTGAGAGAACAGAGTCTAAATTTGTGTCTGCCTGGTCAGAGGGACAGCCCGATTCAAACCCTTAAAAACTGAATCAGTCCCTCCATGAATTTGTGATTCCCACAGTTAACACAAATTAAACTCATCCCCATGAATTCTACGTGGCCTTTCATTTAATTCAAAGACGAATTGGACCTCCCCTCTGTAAGCATGTTAATGCCGCTGATGAAGTAAAACCTGCACTAAAAGACAAATGGTAAGTCTGCTTATGACAAGAAGAGAAGAACTATCTGGTTTCCATGATATTGTCTATGATAATTGGTTATCAGGGAGCTGCTAACAATAGAAAATTTGAAATTACATCACACCATGTTATCTGTTAGGACTTAATGGAGATGGGTGAGATGAAGAGGAACAAAACACAATACTGTGACACTTTTCAGAACCTCTAGAAAAAGTTAGAATGAATTATTGCACAATACTACTGTAAATACATTTTGAAATGTGAGACTCTTGTAATGCTGAAGCTGTGATGTGCATTAATGTCACACATTTCTAGATCCACAAAATAGTGGCATTGCATTTTATATACAGGTACTTGTTTCCATTGGGAATTGTATAATCAGAGCTTGACTGATGATGGTTTTATTAACTATTAAACTCAAAACTGAGTTCACAGTCAAACCTATCTAACTAAGAAGAGTGGAGGACACAGAAAGCAGTAGTGTAATTTACATTTAAATTTAGTCATTTAGCAGATGCTTTTATGCAAAGCGACTTACAATCGAGGTACAAGGCAAACAAAAATCTAAGTCAAGGAGAAAACACCAAAGCAAAGTCCTATCAGAAAAGTGTTCACATTTCATGAGATGCAAGAGCAGAAAGGAATTTTATTTTATTTTTTTTTATTTTTTAAATAGATTTAAGCGCATAGAAAGATGTGGAAGAGTTCTGTTTTCAGCAGTTTTTCAAATATTGGGAGTGAGTCTACTGTGTGTACAGAGTTTGTTAGCTCGTTCCACCATTGTGGGATCATTGCGCTAAAAGTTTTGCTTGGTGTCTTCTGTGCGGGGCTGGGACCACCAGACGTCATTCGTGAGCAAACCGCAGCAGACGGCAAGGATTGTAGACTTGGATGAGTGAGTTGAGGTAAGCAGGAGCTGTTGAGTTAACCACCCTGTAAGCAAGAGACAGAGCTTTGAACCTGATGCGAGCAGCTACAGGAAGCCAGTGCAGAGATCTAAAGAGTGTTGTGATATGGGTCCTTTTTGGCTGATTAAAAATGAGGCGAGCTGCTATGTTTTGGATCATCTGCAAGGGTTTTATTGTAGATAGCGGTAACCCCATCAACAAGGCGTTGCAGTAATCAAGACGAGATATGACCAGCGCCTGTACAATGAGTTAGTTTGTATATTCCGTGATGGAGGGTCTGATCTTCCTGATGTTGTAATTAACTCTGACACAGAAGCAGAACCAAGTGGCCCTTGGTTCCCATCCCATCCACACTGCAATATAGTAAGGTAAAGTACAGGAAGAGAGTGGGTTTGTATAAAGCGGTTTTAGTGAGGTCATAACCTCATAGTGAGTCTGGGTTACTAACACATACAGGGCCTGGAGACCTGAGTGCTGCTATTAACCAGGCTGAAGCAGGTAAATTAGGGAGCTGTTATGTAGTGGTGCAAGCCGGCAGACCTGAACAACATACACACAGCTCTTTATAATTATCTCCAAAAACTTAAGTTGAAAATCGTCCTTTGGCTAACACTGGCATATTTACACAAAAATAAAATAATATTCTCATCAATTACTTGTTGTGCACATGTGCGCTTATAAAATCGGTATTAGAACCAGGTTGGGTGGCTAAACAGCTGTTACTTTAAATAGTTTACTCCTAATTAAAGCATTTTCATTTGATTGTTGGTCACTTTCTGTATCATGGATAAAATTCTGTCCCAGTGTTTTATTATCGCTTCGCCCAAAGAGACCTGAGTTTCCTCAGAAGCAACAAAATCTCGAATTTGGGAGTTTTTTATATTCAGATTGGAAATTTCAGTTCAGCCTATTGTTTTCCATGCAATGACAAATACATGAAAAAATTTGTAATGAAATTCAAATAAGCCCCACATTTTACATTTGCATTTCAATGGAATAATTAGAGGCAGCAATAACTTCATAAACTCATCGTAGCCTAAAAACAAAATTAATGATAATCAATAAATGCAGATGCCAATATGCTGTAATATAAGGTTATCATCCTTTGTGTGCTCGAGCAGTACTCTTTTATGTTTGGTTAACAATATTAATAAAAAGGTTTTTAAGGAATATGCAGATGCTGGTGAAACTGTTTACTTAAAGGAAAAATGTGAAAAAACTGAGACCACATTGAGTTTCCAGGATTTGGACATCCAGCTGCCTGTGAGCACTGTAAGCAGTGACGTTCGGACAACAATCACAGTAGATGCATTCTCTACTGTGCACAGTAGACAGCATACTCTATGTAACAAAAGTACATTTTAGGTCATTTTGTAAAGACATAATCTCTGCACTGCCAGGACATTCATCAAATCTCAATTTTAGCATTACTGATGTGTTTTTTATTGTTTTGTGATTCATGCAGCATGACACTGAACTGAAAATCAGGTTAAAGATTGATGGACATCATCATGGGGTTCATACTGTAAAGAAAGTCCCTGTATGGTGCACTTTAACGATTTGCCTGAAGAATTTACAGTAATTGGCAAAAAAGTTGCCAATAAAGCCTTGTAAATTTTGCACTTAATTATTGTAGTAATAAAGAGAGTAATACAGAATAAGAATTATAGTATAAAAGTGGATCTATTTTACAGAGTTTAGTTGCATTTAACATTACAACAATGTACTGTTTTCTGACAGAACAACAATAATTAATTGTAATCTAGTATACAACTTTAGCTTGTATTCTAATAAAAATATAGAAAAATTAGCTACCTGTTAATAGCTCACAAAACATGTTTTTACAGATAATTTTTGCATTTTACATTAGCAGATTTTACAATACAGAGTCAGAAGTAAATGACAACTTAATGCAAAAGTGGTCCAAAATTCACATTGCATTAGTTTCTCTTCATCTGTTGAGTAAAACAGGAGTCATAACTGCAAAAAAAACTTTTATTAAAAGTAAATAGTTTTACATGTATTTGAGAACCCCGAGATAAAAAAGTTATTATCTTTTGTATAGTATATGACTATGCTCAAAGCCATTTGAGTCCACTTGCCTGAAGAGAAAAGAAACACAAACATCGACCGTTGTTTTCTTCGTTGTTTTCTTCGCACCTTCCCACTTATGCTGACCCACTTTGCCATCTTGTAGCCACTGGTTGCATTGTTTCCAGTCAAATATCTGAAAATCACAAAATTAAATAAAAAAAAAGTTCATGACAAAACTGCTTAAAGCTATTCTACATGAGCACAATATCCATATGGCTTGTCCTTACAAAATAAAAATTGGGCTCTCCAAGCTGAAGCAGGAAATAGCATTGCAATACAGTGATTAATACAATTAAAATGTGGGGTTATTAAAAGTTAAAGTGATCATTTCAAATTCTTTTCAAAAGATTGTGTAAGTTACTAACCAAGAGTGATTAACCAAGAGAGTCACCCTAAACTCTGAAACCTGCGGATGTCCTTACAACCAACTTGGAAGGGCATCAGCAGCATCAAACAATTACACCTATATACCATTTTTAGTACTCATTACTGTTGTCGTGTTCTAAATTTTCTTCTTCAGCAGTTGACCTAGTTAGTTGCTTCTGTTGTTATTGATGTGGAAATCTTGGGAATTCTTTAACAAAATTTCTTCTTTAAAAGTTTTCTTAATATCCTGATCAACATCCCCTCACATATATAAATGTTAGTGCAAACCTTATACAAACGCTAAAACAAGTCAATTTTAGAACAATTCAGCTCAAAACCTTTTTTCTGTCCTTGTTTGGCTTGTCCCATGAGTTCAGGGTCTGCCACAGCGGATTGCTCAGATTAGCCTGTAATGCAACCTCAAAGGGACACAAGCCAGTGTCTTCTTGTGCCAGTCACAAGTCTGGATAAATGTATAGGGGTTGTATCAGGAAGGGCATCCAACGTAAAACACATGCCAAATTAAACATGCGAATCATGACTTCCACGCTGAATCTTACTTCCATACCGAATCGGGGCCTGGGTTAATAACGAAATTGGGCTACTGTTGGTTGAAAAAAGAGAGGAAGAAGGCGTGTCCATAGAGAGAGAGAAACGAGGAAAGCCAAGAGTGTAGGACTAACAGTAGGGACTCTGACAGGGAAGGCTAGAGAGTTGGTTGACATGATGCAGAGAAGGGAGGTGGACATATTGTGTCTTGCACCAGGTGCAAAGGTAGCAAGGGTCGAAGCTTAGGAGCAGTGTTCAAGTTGTTTTACCATGGTCAGGTAAGAAGAGAAATGGAGTTATCCTGAAAGAGTAGTTTATGAGGAATGTTCTTGAAGTGAGATAGCTTGACGAGACTGAAGCTGGAAATTGAAGGAGTGATGTTCAACGTTGTTAGTGGTTATGCACCACAGTGAGGAAGTGAGTTAGAAGAGAAGGAGAAATTCTGGAGTGAGTTAGATGAAGTGATGCAGCGCATCCCCAGAGGTGAGATAGTAGTGATTGGTGCAGATTTTAATGGACATGTGGGTGAAAGGAACAGAGGTGATGAGAGTGTGATGGGCAGGTTTGGTCTTCAGGACAGGTATGCAGAAGGACAGATGGTGGTAGACTTTGCAAAGAGGATCGAAAAGGCTGTAGTAAACTTTCTTCCAGAAGAGGCAGGAACATAGGGTGACATATAAGAGCGGAAGTAGAAGTGCTGAGGTGGACTACATCTTATGCCAAAGTTGTAATCTAAAAGAGTCACTGCAAAGTATTGGTAGGGGAAGTTGAAAAAGGAAGAAGGTTTTGTAGTTTTCAGGGAGGAGCTGAGACAGGCTCTGGATGGTCAGGAACTGCTCACAGATGACTGGACCACTACAGCTAATGTGATCAGGGAGACAGGTAGGAGAGTACTTGGTGTGTCATCAGGAAAGAGGAAAGTGGACAAGAAGACTTGGTGGTGGAACGAGGAGTTTCAGGATTGTATACAGAGAAAGAGGTTAGCTAAGAAGAAGTGGGACACTGAGAGGACTGAAGAGAGTAGACAGGAGTACAGGGAGATACAGCGTAAGGTGAAGGTAGAGGTGGCAAAGGCCAAACAAAGAGCATATGAGGGTTTGTATGCTAGGTTTGACAGTAAGGAGGGAGAAGTGGATTTGTACAGGTTGGCGAGACAGAGAGATAGAGATGGAAAGGATGTGCAGCAGGTTAGTGTGATTAAAGATAAGGATGGAAATGCATTGAGAGGTGCCAGGAGTGTGATGGCCAGATTGGCTGATTGGCCTGGGTTTATGCAGAGCTACTTCCAAAAGTTTTGCCATATCATTGTTATACAAGGAAGTAGTTCTGCGGTTGAATAACTAGAGCATTTGGGTGAATAACTGTTAACATAAATTTTTTTCCTCCTCAAAACAAATCACAGTAAAGAGATTTTGACTGCTTAAATGAGCAGAGTTTTACTGTTTATCTATATATTAAAATATATGTCACTTATTTTATAGCTGGTTCCATTTGTTAATTTGACCTTTTTTCCTGTCTCCTCTGTTTACTCTGAGATAACGTTATGAAATGTTTCTGTTTTAAATATATGACAGACCATCAAACTGCTTTTTAAGGTGCAGTGTGGACACAGGTCAGGAGCTGTGAAGTCACTGCCATGTTAACTAAAACAGCGACAATGTGACACTAACTGAAATAAAAAATTATTTTTGACATACAGGTCAGACTCATAACCTGCGATCTAATGGCTGCGTCATCTGCTCTAAGCTACAAAAATAATTGTCACCATCTGGCCCTCAGTTCTACTTCCTGCCTTGGACTTTTATTTTGAAGCATTTTCTCCGCCTTGCTATGCCTAACTTTCGTTATCAGTCATTATTTACACGTGTTCTTCTCACTATTTAGGTCCAGCTTTTCCCAGAGTTCCCTGCCAGATCCTCATTCAATTCAATTCAATTCAATTCAACTTTATTTATATAGCGCCAATTTACAACAAAGTCATCTCAAGGCACTTTACAGAATAAAGTCCAGACTACACAAGTATGTAGAAGCAACCCAACAAATCCCCCTTGAGCAAGCCCTAGGCAACAGTGGAGAGGAAAAACTCCCTTTAATGGGAGAAACCTCCAGCAGAACCAGGCTCAGGGTGGGCGGCCATCTGCCTTGACCGGTTGGGGTGAGTGGAAAGTGGAGAAAGAAAAGAAAAGAGCAACGAAAAGCAACAACAAAACAACAAAAAGCAACAACAAAACAACAAGAAAAGCAACAACAAAACAACAAAAAAGCAACAACAAAACAACAAAAAAGCAACAACAAAGCATCGTACAGGTTGTAGGATATAGAATTAATGGTATACAATGGTGACAAGTAAATGTATAGAGAAAAGCTAGTTCAGGTTGAGTGAGCAGTTTAACTATAAGCTTTATCAAAAAGAAAGGTTTTAAGCCTAGTCTTAAAAGTAGAGAGGGTGTCTGCTCCCCGAATTTGGATTGGAAGCTGGTTCCACAGGAGAGGAGCTTGATAGCTAAAGGCTCTGCCTCCCATTCTACTTTTGCAAACTCTGGGAACCACAAGTAGGCCTGTATTTTGGGATCGAAGTGGTCTAATCGGGCGATACAGAACTATGAGATCTTTTAAATATGATGGAGCTTGACCATTAAGAGCTTTGTATGTAAGGAGGAGGGTTTTGAACTCTATTCTAGATTTTATGGGAAGCCAATGAAGAGAAGCTAGTGAAGGTGAAATATGATCTCTCTTTCCTAATCCAGTCAGCACTCTTGCTGCAGAATTTTGGATTAATTGCAGGCTCTTTAGTTACTGGGGCATCCTGAAAGTAGGGAATTACAGTAGTCCAACCTAGAAGTAACAAATGCATGGACCAGTTTTTCGGCATCACTTTGAGACAGGATGCTTCTAATTTTAGCAATGTTCCGTAGGTGGAAGAAGGCTGTTCTAGAGATTTGTCTTATATGTGACGTAAATGCCAAATCCTGGTCAAAAATAACTCCAAGGTTCCTCACCGCAGTACTGGAGGCCAAAGTTATGTCATCTAAAGTAACTATATTGTTAGACAGCATATTTCTCATGTTTTTAGGCCCAAAGAGGATGATTTCAGTTTTGTCTGAATTTAGAAGTAGGAAATTGTAGGACATCCAGGTCTTTATGTCTTTTAGACATGCTTCAAGTTTGACTAATTGGTTAGTATCTTCTGGTTTCACAGATAAATAGAGCTGGGTATCATCTGCATAGCAGTGGAAGTTTATGGAATGTTTCCTAATAATTTAAATGTAAAATGTTGTGGTCAATGGTGTCAAATGCGGCACTAAGGTCTAGTAAGACGAGTACGGACACAAGTCCATTATCTGAAGCGAGGAGAAGATCATTGGAGACTTTTACCAGTGCTGTTTCTGTACTGTGATGAGCTCTATATCCTGACTGAAAGTCTTCATACAAATTATTCCTGTAAAGGTGATCACATAATTGTTTTGCAACTACTTTTTCCAGGATTTTACAGATAAACGGGAGATTTGATATTGGTCTATAGTTGGCTAAATCACCATTCCCCTCCTTGTATACACACCCCACTCGTGATTTACTTGTTCCTCGTCATTATCCGTGTAATCTTGTCTCCTGTGATTTGGACTCTGTTTCCCTACAACTTTGGTGTGAGGCTTGGTGTGTCTTTCATTCTGTTTCATTTGTTTTCTCGAGTGTTCATTTTAAGGTTGGTGGTATGTTTGTTTGCAGTCTAGGTTTAGTGCGTTTCATATTCTGTTCCTAGTCGTTTTTCCCGAATATTTGTTTAGGCCTATGGGGTTTCTCTCCTTTTAGTCATTTTTCGAGTGTTTGTTTTGGTTCCTGCCCTAGGTTTAATATCCTTGTTTCCGTGTAGCCCAGTGTGTTTTATTACTTACCTGTTTTACCTTGTACCCTCCTGTTACGAGCGATTTTTGTTTGTTTATGATGGTTTCTTTACAATAAACTGGTTTATGAGTTACTTCCTGTCACCATCTCTTCACTTGGGTCCCCCTTAATACAGAGCTTGATAATAAATAAATGGAGTTAATTTGTATTCTGTCTAGTCAATTGAGTGCTAATGTTGCAGGTATGCCGATGTGCTAATTAGCATTAGCATATTACAAACATACACATGTAGGTACCTTCTTGAAATGATGCCAAGTTATTGAGTTATTTAAAAACAGCATTAGCATAATAAGTCTTTACTGATGCAGTCTTGCCCTGTTTCTGACAAACTTGCAGCTTCACTCTGCAGTGTTGCTGGGGTCATAGCACAGCTTAGTTAAAATAATTGGAAAGTTAAAGTCACTCTTACAAATTACACAATTTTGTTACTGAAATTACTGTTGCTACTCTGCTTTGGTTAAAATGCTCGTTCCTTATTCAAAATCAACCGCCTAAATCAACAGTATTCAGTCAAGTATCATCTACAGTCAAAGTACAACTTGCTTGTAATTGTATAATATGTTTAGGCAGCACATGGCAATAAATTCTGCTGTGTTTAGTCCTTCTAATGCTTTTCAAATACCATCTCACTTTTATAAACTGATTGCAGCTCAGTGCAACAATAAAATATATCAGTATTAGACAGATGCCTATAAGTATAGCTGAGGCTCAGGAGATTTAAAAGGAACAGATTCACTTACTTGTCCAGGCAAACAATGGAACCAGAAACAAAGGTGAGGACAAAATTCAAGGAGGGGTTCAAAATAGAGTAAAAAGTCCACAAGACTTCCCCAGTAAATCCTTTGTCATACAATCATTGCAGCATGTACCCCAATTGTTTGGAAAATCTGTTGCCAAATAAGGAATTTTAAGTTGCAAGAATCACAAGAAGGTATGTGAAATGCTTGAGGAACTGATGAGGAAAACGGCATGAGTGCATGAACATTAGCCAGCTGGATCAGACAAGGAATGAATGTGACTAACTGCAGACTGAATACAGGTATTGTATGTGAGGTGGCAGGAAGAAGTTAAGCTTATCGGGGTAAGTGGGGCCAGGTGTGTGTGTGTGTGTAAGAAAAGAGCTGGGCATCTAAATGCAGGAACAGAACTGAGCAAAGCAGTGAGCTGGACAAAACCCATGATAAGTTGTCTTATTACTGTATGTAAGCAATTAAATAATGTGTTGAAAAGGTGGAAATGTGGGGGATTTAGATAAGCATCACATGTAGGTTTTTTTCTTTTCTCTTTTATTATAAAATTATTCAGTCTCAGTCCATATGCTACTCAGTTGTTTGAACTACTTAAAATCTACTGCAAGCCATGCAAAAGAGACAAAAGACAATGAAGGTGTTGGCTTCCCAAACACTGGAACACAGCTGACTTCAAGTGGGCATAGTTACCTCTTTGTATTTGGTGTATGATTAATGCTCTAAGTGCAATCATTTGCAAATTTTTAAATGACTTTTGTTGATTGTTGCAATATTATCTGGCATCATCATTTGTTGAGTACCTGAATTACTTTCAATATGATGTTTTATGATTATGTAATAAATATGGGTTATAACAATATCAGTTTTACCATTTCTCCAAATTGTTTTTATGATACTGATCTGACACAGTTACCTATAGTGTAACCAGTTAAATTCTGTGTGAATTTCTGGTGTAAGGGATTATGGGATTAAATCATACGTAGCCTGTGAAATCTTTAGAGAAGCGTGACAATTTAACCTAAAGTAAAGGAAACAGAGTTGATTCAACTATACAGACTCTCTTTGACACCCAACCATGCACTACACCTGGTTTACCCTTTTTTTTCTTTAAATCCTTTCTGATTTGCAATTACTTCTAATTTTTAAGCTGAGGAAGCTGCATCCAGGTCATATCCTCGATTCTCGCAAAGGACTCTTTTGAACCATTAAGCTGTTATGCTTACGCTGCACTTGCTGGTACACAAACACTAAAATAGCAATAGGTTTGCTGCCAGAAACAAGGAAGAAATGCATGCCTTATTTGAACCCTGGTGAGCTTGACTGGCTCTGCTCTCCACCGTCATTCCATGTGCCTCTGTCCAGCTTTTTAGAAAAAAAAAATGTACATATTCCCAATCAACAACATGCCTCACGGTTCTCTTCTGCTCTCTCACCTAAGAATAAAAGGATGAAATGTTTCAGTTCTAATCAGAAGTCAGCTGCCAATATGAATACAGAAAATTTATTTTTACTCAACACATTCTCTAACCAAAATGGCCAAATTGCAAAACAGTTTTTCATCTTAAAGCGCAACTTCGCCTATTTTCAACTTAAACTTCATTTAGGGTGTAAAAGTATATTAATGTTTTTAAACTTCCCTCTGACTTCCATATACGAAAAAATTTCTCTGTTTTCAGCTGAAAAGATGAAAGATGACATCATGAATGTGGTGCAGGAGTTACAGCTGTCCTCCACCAATCCCCTAGTTGTTGGCTCAATCCCTGGCTCCTCTGGGCACATGTCAAAGTGTCCTTGAGCAAATCACTAAACCACAGCTTGGTTGATCCCATTGAGTGTTGGCCAGCTGCAATAGCAGCTTGGGTGAATGAGTAGCAGTGTAAAGCACTTTGAGTACCAATAACTTGAAAAGCGCTATATAAGTATAGACTATTTACCATTTACATCACCCGGAGGAGTTTTTCATAATTAGGAGTTCAGATGATGTTATCTTGAGGAGCTCTGCAAAAGCTGGTTGGCCAAGATTACAACCTAAATAGTATGAGCACCAAGATAACATAGTCAGAACTGAAGGTTCCTCCAAGTCATGTCATCTGGAAGCCTTTTTCAGCTATAAGTATAGAGGTATTTTAATATAGGGAAGTCAGGGGGAAGTATAATGGCATTAATTTACATGTACTACTCAAACTAGATCCAAAAGAAGCAAGTTAAATATCAGTAACGGTGTCATTTAAAGACCTAAAAGACTGGATTACAATTTTGCAATAACTATAGGTTTAAGTACAAAATAAACACAGTTACCTTTAGAAAAAAACTGTCACGCACTATTTTCTTATTGTTACACAACATAACGATCCCCGGCCCTGGCTATATGTCCCTGGGCAAGACACTGAACCCCTAACAGCCCATTCCCCTACCCATCAGTGCAGTGCCGGTCAAAGCACGGTAGTTATTGGGGAGGATTGCGTCAGGAAGGGCATCCGACGTAAAAACTGTGCCAAATGAACATGCCGACAATGACCAGCTGTAGCGACCCTGAACTAACGGGATAAACCGAAAGGACACAACATAACTTAATGTGATGTCAAGTACGTAATGTTCTCATTGTCAGAAAAAACTAACATTCACACTTGACTCGATCTCCAGTCTCTCATCCAGTGCTTTGTAAACCCAACAACCAACCAAAAATGTATTAACACTTTTCTGAAGACAATATAAGGCTTTAAGTTTTTGTTACTTTCCATCCACAACAACCTGACACTGAAGGGCTTTAGGCAAACACCAAGAGGGAATTTTATATTAAAAAGACTTTGCAAGATAACCACATGATTTAACAAACAGTTTAAGATATAAATTTAAACACATTTTTGCACAGTACTTTGAGTTCCGTTGAAAGCATCTAGGAAGAGATCTCTTGATGGCCTGTGTGATCAGCAGGAATTCCAAATTTGTCTGTCCGTGTTCATAGTTGCAGTGTAGTGTGGTTGAAAATTGGTGAACCTGTTCTTTCATTTTATAGTGATGACATTTACAATACTAGCAATGTAAGTAAATGAATACCCAAAATAGAGATAGTCACTAAGGATTAGGAAAATGACATCACAAGTTTCTCTCTCTCTCTCTCTCTCTCTCGCTCGCTCGCTCTCTTGCGCGCTCGGAGCGAAAGACCCGTTTTCTGGTGCGCTGTAGATGCAGAACTGCTACATTTGTATTTTCGGGAGAATCGCTGAATAATTAACAAGTCCATGTGATTAGTCCATGTTAATTTGTTATGTGCTGTTGACCAATCTATAACAGTGATACAAACCTCAACATCCCCCAAGAGTGACAGAATGTAATAGTGCCAATTGGCTGATATACCAGAGGAAAAAAGGAGAGCGTAACAGAAGCAGAAGGAGCATCGAGACAGAGTGAACTGTGATTCTGTGGCACACAGACTAAAAGGGGGGAGAAAGGGATCTAGAAATAAAAAAAGGAGCACGGGAGGAATTTTAGTGCCACCGCCGGAGGAAAACTTGGAGAAAGGAGAGGAAAGTGGTGAGAGAGAACTCGGGAGGAACAGTGGAGAGAGGATTCAGGTTTGCTGCTGTGGGCGCACCGCCATGCAACATGAGTAACGACAGTAACGGAGTTGGGGTTCTTCAGCCCCTTTGGAACTTCAACGGTGAGTAACAGGCGCAACGGTGCTCAATAAACAGACACACGCACAGTTGGTAATTAGGGATTTGTCGGTTTACAGTTAATGTTACAATACAGACGACAGCTTGATAGTGAAAATAGAACAACTCAAACAAACAGAACAAGCATCATTTGACTGCTCTCATTGAACAGTGGCATGTGGGAAGTCGTGTGGGAATGATTTTTGGTCATTTTGCTTCATAAATGTGTGCTAAAGTGCGTTTGATTTGGCATTTACTGTACAAACATGCTGTAATAGTAATATGACTTTCATATCATCCGTTTTAACATTCATTTTTTAAAAAGGTTTAAATAACAAATATATAAATATTCACTAAATAAAAACATGGTTCTGTATATGTGTCAATAAAACAGAGGTGAGATGAGCATACCAGGTTACCACAGGTTAAACATGTGGAGTAAACACAGTGAGGTGATTTTTCGTTTGGATTTAGTAAAAAGAAATATCAAAGAATGGCTATATTTCATGCACAAATATGCTTTGTTGTTAATGGCTTTAGCATTACATCTTATAATTGGCTGAGAAAATGTTCACAGAGGAAGTGATAATTTGACACACACATGATCTCCATTATTATCATGGTGAAAACATTTTTTGAAGATCAGCAGCTTCTACTTAGGACATAAAAGAGAAACAATAAGGAGGTAATGAAGGAGGAGATAACAAAGCAGAGAAAAACAGAATGGGGTTTGTTTTTTCAGAAATTTGGCAAAAAATAACAAACTTCCTCTCCATTATTCCGCTCTTCATCATTTCCTCTTTTTAAAGAAATATAAGTCTAACATAAATGAAACCATAGTGTTAATGCAGGGACTTACAGATTTGCCTCAGAGCAATTGATTGACATCTGTTGTGACCATCAGTTAGTGTGTGTCTCCGTGTGTGTGTGCGTGTTTTTAAAACACAATGTCCTGTAAATCAGTCATATAACACTAAAGCTGAGCTTCTTCTTTGGGGATGGATTCAAGATAACTAAGTATTAACATATGGTTAAAGGTTATATTTTACTGTATGATACTAGAATTTATTTGAACATTTTTTTCCAACTCACTTACTCGCATTGCATTGAGAGGCAAAACATTAGATGCCTCCCTCTAAACCAAAGAAAGCCTCACTGCAAACAGCAATTAAAAGTCAGGGGTGTATTGATTACCTGTTGTATTGATTGTGTCACAGATTATTGATCACTCAATATGTGTGCATCACAGTATTTAAAATAGTATTTAATTAAATGTATTTATTATATTTGCCTCTTGCTTGCCACACAGATGATTTCATAAATTGCATGTACCTAAACTGCATGGTGAGTGTATGAGTTAATGTTCTGTATGATAGAATGACTGACAGCTCTAAGCTCTAGATAAAACATCAGGGGGTAGATGTACTATTCCCCCTCTTCCCTGTTTCCTCTGATTCTTACCATGTCTCCCCCGTGACTCCTTCCTTCCATCAACAGCTTGTCTGTTCTCCTCACCCCTCTCTTTTTATCTCTTACAGCTCTTTTCCTTCTGCACCTCTAATTCTCCCCCATTTGAATCCTTGTTCCTGTAGAGAAGAGATGCCTGTGTGGCATGTTTTTTTATGTGTATATGAGGAATTTTGAATGCTTATTCGTGATTAAATGCTGTTTGTGTATTTCAGCCAACCTACTGTAGTGGGTCTGTGCCTGAGGATGTTTGTTTGAGCTCTCTGTCTGTGTATTAGTTTTTTAGGAAAAAGAGATGCAATGTGAGCAGAGTAATGCTATGATGAGGTTTTCTTTATCTTGTAAAACTGTCTTTTTAGATAAATGTACCCTGATCTATTATCAGCCGTACAGTAGAGATTCAATCCATATCATCATAGGGCTCTGGGTGGACTAGAGATGATCCCAGCTCTCACTGGGCAAGAGGTACACCCTGTACAGGTCAACAGTCTATCGCAGGCCTGGCACATAGAGACAGACAACCACTAACCCTTCAGAGTCAATTTGAACGAGCAGTTTTTCTTTCCATCACTAGATGTTGCTAATTCACACACTCAGCATCCTGCAGGGCTTTGCTAATGAAAGATGAAGTTCTGTATCACACAGTGACTGTGCAAAAAAAAGAATAATCTTTTACACTGGCTTTTACAGATTTAGTCAAAGACAGATTAAACATGTTTAACAAAGCACTGCAAATGACAGAAATAGTAAACATCATCTGCTGTATGCTCCTAGATAGAGATGACGTCTATTAAACAGCTGCTGTCATAACCCTATATTTACGTAAACATTGTCAGCTGATGTCACAGTCATTAAATAGCTTATAGATGTCACCAGCACTCACTTTAGTACTTTTTCCTACTAATAGCATACTCAGATTAAATTTATTTATTTATGTCTCACATCTAAAACATAAACCCATGTACAGTAATTACGTATTGTCAGTATATTCAGTTCGTGAAATGTAGCCAAGCACAAGAACATACACAAAAAGGGGTTTAAATATGCATTGTGTAGAAATTTGGGGGCAGAAATAAGATATTCACTATGTTTTTATGTGTTATGTATTTGAAATCACCTTTTATTCAAAATATCAACAGATTTTGGCTTGTCCCTTTAGAGGTCACCACAGTGGAACATGTTCCGCAAGTTGCTTTGGCATGTGTTTTTACCCTGGATGCCCCATAACTTATCTGGGCTCTGGACCGGCACTAAGGTTGAGCTTGGTGGCTGGATGGGACCACACTTGGTGGGGTGGGATTTGAACCTGCTGCCTTCTGCATCCCAACCCAATGCTCTAGCAGTCATGCTTCCTAGTGAAATCACCTTTTATTAACCGTCTGAGTCAACATAGGGAGCGGCTTCCCCTTTTCACAGCCATGTTGCCCCATGTTTCTACAGTAGCCCAGATTAGACAAACCTAAACCCTACCGCAATACAGGAAAAGCCACAGTATTGTTTACCATCTTACATGGAGGCTATGACCTATAATTTAACATACACAATAGTTTGTTTTAGCTATTTACATAAAGTAACTATTGCCTGTCATTCTGATGTCATAATGACATCACCTAAAAGACCCCGTAGGCTCATTCACACTCGGAAAAGGGAGGAATGGGATTATTTAAATCTTCAATCTTCTTACTGCTAGATGCCAAAAAATTTTACACATTATACCATTGATGATACACATTGGCTTTACACAACAACAATGGAATAATACAGCGATAAAATAAGTAATTCACTCATTAATAGATGTTTTTGTAAAAATATGATTTTGATGAGAGTTGGATCACTTGTAAAGCAGTCTGTACTTTTAGTATCAATTTTACAGTACACAGCTACTTTAAATTACATGAAACACTTATTCATTAAACCCTACAGTTACCTGAAGGCATCAGGACATATTTTGCTAAATCTGCAGCTTTTGACTTGAGAAGTGCTGCACCAGCTCCATTTACACACGGACTTCCTGTGACAAAAGGTTTCTACAAAATAATCCATTACTTTTCCACAGGTATTAGACTGGTCCCTATAATAAAAACCCGGTATTCAGTCCTTATAAATGAATACTGTACATCATGACCTCTTTCTCCCACATCTTTGCATTGTTTTCAGCATTTTATGCTTGATTGAATAATTGTGCAAAACACTATATTAGTATGCTGAAACAATTTTTAACATGAGATAAAGTAGACGTTCAGATAGACTGGAAAATCATTTATGGGCATCATTCAAATGTCTTACTTGTTTTTGTTGACATAAAATATGAAGAGGAGAAATTTCCCAAATAGGAAACTCCCTGATAAATTTATATTTATTGATGTTTGGCAACCATTTATGGACGCTACCTTCATAACAAAGATTTATTTCTGCAAAGGCTATGGAAGTCTCATGAATAAAAATGAATAGACAGTAAGTGTCTATGTTGGTAAAGGATGATACCAGGATGATGACCAGACAGATGTTCATCAGGCAGGTCAGAGGACCATCAGGTCTCACAGTGGGGTGCACACAGAAGCATGTTTGGCATTAAGGAAGGTGATTCTCTGCCAAGTATGGCTGGTGAATGCCACTGTTAATCAGATGGTTGTTTCAGATGGTTGCTGAGGGAAGCCAAGTGTGTCAAGTGGGGCTCACATAGGACAGGAGACAGAAATTTGATTTGGTATTTGATACAAGCTACAGACTCTACGTCAATGTTTTTCTGTGTTCTGTTGATAAAGCACTGTTAGTCAAGAAGTGAACTCAAACAATTAAAGCACTCTGGTCTGACTCCTGTCAATAATATTTTTTTTATGCATCATATGGTTAATCCTTCATGCACAGGTATACTTAGAACCAATAAAGCCAAATATGTTTGAACATCAATCTGTCTCAAAACAGTGTGATGTGACACAAGATAACACATGACATGCTATGGCACAGATGCACTGTGGTTGCAGAATATGTGGCTCATTACTGTGGTAATGTGTAAGACTTTGAATGTCAGCTACTGTAGAGAAAGAATATTTTTGTCGCAGCTCAATAAAACCTGAAAGGTGTGATAGCTGAACCACATGCAAGCCCAGCACAGTTGAGTTTGGGAGGTGCTAGAATGGCTTGTGCATCCATTGTGCTTGACTCAGGAATATTCTGCCCGCCTGCTTGAAGTTTGTATAAATGTGTTTTAAATATTGTTGATAATCATAAAGAGAGACATGCATAAAGCCTGAAATGAGTTCATGAGTATACCATATGCAAATATTGGGCACTGTTTTCTTTAAGCATGGTTTCCTGTAATAGATATGCTCCATGGAAGCCACATTCTGAAGAATGAGAGTTTGGCAAAAGTTAGATGAGAAACAAACTTTTGTGGCCCAGTCAAAGCCCAGATCTCATGAACTTCTGTGTAGAATAATTATGCAACGGGATGCTTGTTTGACGGTTTTGCTGCCTAAGAAGTTTCAACCAGTTATTAAATCCAAATCACTTATTTTTTCCACTCGTACATTTAATGTTTAATTTCTGTGTTCTGTACAGAATCAAAATATATACTTGTTTTTGTTTTCTTAGCTTAAAAATACTGTTTATATGTGTCTTAGATGAAGATTGGGTTCACATACTTTTCCCTATTTCATGTCTTTATATAATTTGCATAAGGACTCCTGACAAGCATTAACAGCATATTGTTTGAGAAGGTTGTGTTAATTTAAATACATTCTTAATGAAACCGGTTCATATTACGAGTCTCTATTTGTCAACTCAGTACAGACATCTCATTTATCTGCCAGACTGACTGGAGCAAATATTCAGGTTGGACCACAAAATGGCACATCATTTCTGCTCTAGAGATTGTAAATTTGTACTCGGGGGGTCGCCCTGTTCTTTGCTTTATTCATGCTGGAACAGGCTCCAATCTCCCATCTCTGTGAAGAGAAAAGAATTGGATTCAGAGAATTAATATACAGAGTCTATGTACTATAAGTTGAACTCTATAGAACATGTTTTTATTAGTTTATTATAAAGGACATTCTATGACACGATTTGGGCACATAGGAATTAAACGTTGCATTAACAGTAGGCGTTTGCTTTGCATTCTTGATATTGAATATGCTGCTGATTTCTGATGTTCTGGTGGTTAACTGGCAGCTCGTGTGCTCTGTCTTGTTCTGTTTATATTGTAATAATGATGTACTGATGATGTACTTTTGAAGTGACACAATCTTTCAATTTATAACAAGTGTTTTTCTGCACTACCTTGCTCATCACCAGCGGCTAATGCCCAAAGGATCATGTAGAAATTATTATGTTTTAAACAATAGCCATCCAAAATTTGAAAGTGCATTTGCACATTCTTTCTTTGTTTGATTCCTATAAAAAGATGTTGCATCCACATTTCTTTTCCTCTGTGTTTGATTAAAATTTTCATTTTGCATTAGAAAACACACTTGCCCTTAATGCCATTACCTACATGTTGTCACAGCAACTAGGACTAAAGTTGTTGTAGAGGTGATCTTACTCGAATCTGACGCTCCTGACACTACAGCACATACTTCAGTCTGGAGATAGTTGTTAGACAAACATTGAACATTTATTGTACTGGCTTCTCAACTGAGCCGATGACAGATCAATTGTACATACAACTTTAAGCCCAGTAATCTCACAAGCTCTCTCACAGTTCCTCTGCTCCAGCTACCTGTCACGTCTGCTCCCTTCAGTAGCTGAGCTGAACTGCGTCTCTCTTTAACAAACCCTTAGCATTGCATTGTTTCCTTAACCACTGGTCAACAAACTTAAAGGTAAACTACAAAGGCAGCCATCAAAGGCAAACTATCGAAGCTATATGGCGTCACTAATGACATCATCAGTACGCAGACACATCACGCAGACACATCACAAATACAAATACACAATCACATACGCTGTATTCTGCCATCGGCTGACTGATGTCACCATCTGGCCACCATAGGAATCTGAGCAGGTCAGCGTCGCTTCCCCAGACTTTTACCTGGTGAAACATAGCCTCCACCTCTGCCACTATTGTCACAGGTTCTTGACGAAACCTGGTCAGAACACCAATTATTGTGTTAGTAGGATTTGGTCCTTGAAGGAGCTGCTCATTCAATGAGGTTCCCTGATAAGATGTGCAACAGTCAAACACCACACGAAGCCTAAGCTTTTTAAGATGGTACACTACATGATGTTGAATATACCAAACGTTTCCATCACTGCGACCAAGGTCCTTATCTGGAACCTTCACTGCATATTTCTTGGTGATTGTAATATAATCCCCCCTGAATGAGGGATTCCTGAGAAACTTCCTCTTCAGAGTTGTAGCACGTTGTTCTGCTACAGCCCGGTTGTTTGGCATTTTAATGTCCAAATCCTTTAATGGGAGATCAAGGCAGTAATGACCGTCTATCATCTTAGCAGATTGTGTCACTCTCTCCATAAACAGACAATTTATGATTTTCGATTTATGATTTATGATTTACGAACATTTAGGATCCGCCTTAGACATACTTCTCCTCTTGTCCATCCTCAGGAAAGTCTTATTAAAACAGTTTTTTCCACAGGTTTTCCAGCTTGGCTACAGATACACGATTTGACATGGCTTGCATTATTTCATTCCTGGTTGTGTTACAACCATCCTCCTTCAGTGGCCCATTGACTGTCCAACCCAGTATGGTTCTGACTGCAAAAGGCCCTTTGTTGACGCTAGGACTAACTCGTTTTCGTTCCATCGTCTTGGCAGCATTAGTTCCAATCAACAGTCCTATGTCTGCGTTGATGAGAGGTATTTGCACTCCTTTAAGATGTGGCCTTTTATCTATATCTTCTTGTCACGGGATGTTATTCTTGCTCATTGGAATATCCTTTAAGCTCTATGAAGTTATTTGAGTCCAGGTGGCCTACCTTCAACTCTCTCACTATAGTACTGGTCACAACTTTGCTTTCTTCCATGTTTGTAAGAAGAAGGCTCACCCTTTTCCCACGTAGACTCAGCTCATCAAGAAGTTTATCTGTACAAAATGTAGCTGTGCTGCCGTTATCCAAGAATGCATACGAAGTGACTACTTTGTTGCCCTTTCTTGCCTTTACTCGGACAGGAATTATGGCAAGGATGCCTTCGGTGTTCTCGGGCTTGTCCTCGAAGTTTTGATTACAACTGCTGTTCATAAATGTGTTGAATACTGCTGGTTCATCACCATCCACAGACTGTCTCTCCTTTGGCTTCC
This sequence comes from Channa argus, assembly GCF_033026475.1. Lineage (NCBI taxonomy): Eukaryota > Metazoa > Chordata > Actinopteri > Anabantiformes > Channidae > Channa > Channa argus. The sequence goes on from NC_090219.1 coordinate 1,413,695, forward strand.
CATGCAGCAACGTATGGTGCATCCCTGAGCAGAACCGACAGTTTACTCCCTCCTGACGGCACCTGCTCATATGTCCTGGTTTCAAGCATCTGAAGCATAAGCCTTGGCTCCTGAGAAACTCTATCTTATCCTTGTAAGAACTGTAATTTTTTACAGTGCTCAAATGTATGCCCCTTGTGGCAAAAAGGACAGGACTCAGGTGAGACTTTGACGGTATCGGAAGGCTTGAGTGTGGCTTTGATGATACTGGAAGGGCTCTTTAAGTGTTCTTTAGGTTTGTCTCCTATGTCCCCATAGTAAGGATGTAGTGAGACCTGGGATTCATAATTGAGAAACTCAACTACATCTGCAAACATAACGCCAGTTTGTGTTTCTCATCTAGATCATAATTGCCAAAATACTTCTTTAAAAGCTCCCTGGCCCTGTGATATCCTTGGCTTGGTTACATATTAAATCAACTTTGCACAATCTCCTTAGGTTGTCCGCTCGTGTGCCGCTCCAACAGGTAGAGTCGATCACCTTCATCCCCCACTCTATTCACCGCTGCACGGTCAAATGCTTCGTTATAAACACCATAGTCTAAAGGATCTCCACTAAACTTAGGAATCATTTGAAGAGAATGAGCCTAAACTCTTTGGCGTTTATCCAGAACTTCAGTTAGGTTGTTTTGACACTGAGCACCCTTAAACAATACGACCCTTTGATTCTGGAAGCTGGCTAACAACCTTTGATTGAAGATCACAGCGGCAAGCCTCAGCCTTTACACTCTTACTGTACTCAGCACGCAAATATCTTACACCCCTATCAACTTTGTCATTTGCCTCTTCACACTATACAGCCGCATCAACGACAACGAGTACTTCCTCACCAGTGTACCTCATCTGTGCCTGACTAAGATTGAATTTATTGCTGACATTCGGACCGCATTACGCAACGAGGCCTGCATGTTTCTTCAAGATCTGGCTTCGTGCATTAGCAGCTGCAAGAGCGGCGTTCATTTCCAATTCTTCTTTCTCTGCTCTAAGCTTAGCTTCTCGCTGCTCTATGGCATGTCTTTGCCTTAATGCTTCTGCCCTCGCCAATAGATTAGCTCTTTCTAGTTCAACCTCAAGGCACGCCTTTAAAGCTGCAGATGTAACGGAACTCGTTCTGGATTTCCTAGATCTCCTTGAAGACGCTACAGACACACTGTCCTCAGGAGCAACACTCTCATCTGCCTTTCGTGCTTCCTCATGACGTTGACGTGTCTTTGTTAACCAGAATGCAACCTCTTCCTTTAGTTGTCCGAGTGTAGTTAACTTCAACTCATACCAGTTTTTCTGATCTGTTTTCATTACTTGTTGGAGCCCAAGCTCATGGAATGTTTCTTTGAGTGAGGTATTTATGCTACAAAACTTACCAAACAAGTTGGTTGAACTCTGGGAACAGCTTGGTTTCCACCACCTTGTAGCAGCCCTCTTCCATGAGACAGCGGAGCTTGCTCTTTTGTCTCAACAGCTGCTTCAACGTGGTCTTTCTTATTTCCATCAGATATTGCAAATCATTCTCCATGGCCTGGCTTGGCTTTGCTTGTAGTTTCTCCATGCTGGCTGAACCAACTTCTCCTTCCATTATTCACTGTGTAGTGCTTAACCCGTGTAGAGAAGGTTTCTTACTAATGTAGAGGTGATCTTACTCGAATCTGACGCTCCTGACACTTCAGCACATCCTTCACTCCAGAGATTGTTGTTAGACAAACATTGATCATTAATTGCTTCTCAACTTAGCCGTTGACAGATCAATTGTACATACAACTTTAAGTACAGTAATCTCACAAGCCTGTTCACTAGCAGTTTCATTAAATAAGTAGCTGAGCTGAACTGCCTCTCTCTTTAAAAAACCCTTGGCATTGCATCGTTTCCTTGACCAATGGTCAACAAACTTAAAGGTAAACTACAAAGGCAACCATCAAAGGCAAACTATAGAAGCTATATGTTGTCACTAATGACATCATCAGTACTCAGACACATCACAAACAGACATTACATAAAACAATTACATTACACACAGAGACACATTACATAAAACAAATCATTAAACTGTGGACCCTTGGCTCATACAGTCGTAAAGGAACAGTTTGAGAGTCTAGGCAACCAGTTGAAGGAAATAATTGTTTTTGTTTAATAAATAGTCAAGCACGTAACCCCCAGTAAATCTGCAAACAGAGCTAAACAAGCTGTTTCCATCTTAATGTTTAACTAGATAAAAAGTGTTTGCTCAGGTTGCTATTGTTATACATTCCATTTAGTTTGAAGATCTGGAACAGTTCTTCTGATAGGTGGGCTGCTGTATGTAAAAATGCTACTCTATCTATCTGACCCTTGTCAAAGTTGTTGGCCACATCTTTCCGTTGTTTCGCCTCTGGAAGTTTGAAACTGGCCGATGCTGCAGACAGCTGTCATATTCCAACGGTCAACACTCAGTTAAACATATCTGTAATCATTCCAGGTAGGTGCATTATTTCTCTATGCGCGTTCCTCACTATGCAGTAGAGTTTTTTTTCTACTGGTCCAGCTTCTTGCTGCAGATTACACATTATCACCTTTGGTCAGCTCGTTGTAAAGAAACATTTAAAACTACAGTATGCTATGCAAATATGATGTAGATCATTGTCATTAGTCTACTGACTTCTGAATGTGAATCGCTGGCACAAGCCACCATATTTAAAGGGCAATTACACACTCACATTCTGCTCAAAGCTCCTTGGTAGGCATAAAAGTAATCAAGAGAGAGTCAGGAAACAATAACTGTAGCAAGTTTGGCTCTGTGTCTACTCTATGTAGTGTGTGAGTGAAAGGTCAAGGAGACACAGGGGAAACTAAGCAATGCTCCGTGTAGCATGGCCCACAGTCAGAGCTAGCTGTGCATGAGAAGCTGTTGTGGGATTTTCCCTTTCCCCAATGGAGAGATAGGGAATCACTAGAAGCATGTTTATGGGCCTTTGTTTTGTTTGTTGGGCGACTGTGGCGCAGGAAGGTAGTACTGACCATAGTATGGCTGTATACGTTAATATTTACACATATATTTATAAGCTCTGACTAAGGCAAAGTTAACACCTAGTGTTGTGTTTATTGACTCTGTTTATGTGGAAACCTCATTTGTAAACAGCTTCAGCTTTTATTCAATTGTTATAGTGGCATTGCAAAAACCATGACACAAATCAATTGTATTTTACAGTGTTAGCCAAAAACAAACACGTGAAAGAGATTCTGGTTTGTGTATCGGTGTGCACCCACAGAAGCATCAAGCTTTCCTGACTTCCAGACATTCATGAAGTGTTTTGGAAAGCATATTGCTTTTCTCTTGACTTGTAAGACATTACTGATGTAAAATAAAAACATTCAACCAGAAAACACGCCTTTCTGCTTAACATACTGTCGTAAAATGAAGTATCAGACCCTGTATTTGCCGATCTGTAATTTATTCTAGGAGTGAGAAAATGTTCTACTCCTGAGTTTGAGACTAATGTTGGATTATCACAGATTCTGCATTTAAATCAACAAGTCCTTGCTCTTCTTCGCATTCCACTCAGTACTAAAACCTGCTGCCATCACTGCTCTACATACATTACATCTGTGGTGCAGTTTGCCATTAGGCAAATATAACCATACATTGGGCTTGTGTGAATTCAGAGGAATTCTAGTTTTCTATCAGTTTTAGGAAACAGAAAGCTGTAAAACAGGTAAAGGTGCACAGTCCCAAGTTCTACGGTAACTCTTGGGTCTATGGTGTATCTATCCTTCCCAATCCACTACTTGTGAGCCAGTTTCTTTGATAAATATAGTACTAGAATCTTCCACTTTAAAAAAATGCATTTGCAGTTCAGTAGTGTACATTTTACATTTTTGTTGTGCACACTACCTAAGCTTCTTCTTCATTTCTGTCTTCCCCCCACTGGAAATTGATTTTGATTGATTTCCAAGTTAACATTCAACCTTTTTACTAATTTTAAGATAAAAATGCAAAGAAATTTCAAATTTGCTGATTTTACATTTCACAAAGATGTCATTGTAAAGTAAAAAGTTTTTATATTTTTAGTAGTAGTCAGGCAAAAGGCATTTGTAGACCTTGATCACCTTTTAGTTGCAGTGTGAATGACCTATGTACTTTCATGAGTAGGAGAGTAAAATGGAGACAAGCTGGTGCCTGTACTGTTCACCAACCAGAATATCATTCATCAACATTTACAACATTTACAATTGCAATGTAATAATACATTGAAAGAAAGTAAAACATTATTACAGTAGGTGTACTATTAGTATTGGTATTGAAGAAACAATAGAAATTCCCAGTGACAGCTTTACACTTGTCACTTGCACCCTTCACATCCTGTAATTTTGCTGTCATCTTCTACTCTGCTTCCTCACTGAAATGGCCTACTTTTTGAGAATATTGCAGTTGCTATGTTGTCTGTGAGCTGGCATCAAAATGGGCACGGGGGGTGTAACATTGGGGAGAGAGAGAAGAATGCAGAGGGGTGATAGAGGAATTAGGGGATGGGGTTTGAGAAGAGGCAGATGAGGACTTACACTAACTGTTCAAAGCTGGAGAGGACAGCTAGTCTGTTAGGATTAGACTGGCTTGTGCTAACATTGCTATTTCTTTTTTTAATTTCCAATTTTTCTGCTTGCTCTTAATTAATTTAGAAATACTGGGCAACAGCATTTGCTGTTAATAAATTATAAATTGGAAGGACCTTTAGAAATGTTAACAAAAATAGTTTTCAGATACAAAAGATTTACGTTGTTTTGTAAGAAAGGTCTGCATGTTCACCTCTGCTTCGTTGTATATCCTATAGAAAATAATCCAATGGTTGGTTCAGTTAAGATCCAAGTCAATCCAGAGGATCAGTATTAGTACCAATCCAGGATTTTGTTCTCTCTGATCTGTTGACTAAAATAAAGCTAATGAAATCTGAACTCTAACATGTTTTGTTTCAACCTACTGATGATGGTGCTGTTTTCCTTCACATCCAGGCTTTCAGTGGTGATCCTAGTAACTAGTAGCTAGAAGGATATGTACATAGTAGCCTTTAACTATGTGTTTATGTATCTGACAAGCCAACTTCACATTGATTTGAGGTGTTGTTGTGCATGTCATCAGATATTACTATATAATCAATGTTTACTATATAAACATGGCTTAGCAACAGCGTTCCAGACGGCGCTATCCAGCTCAATCAGCTGATATGCTATCGAGTGGACAGAGCTCTCGTCGTGGGAGGAAAAACCTGCGGTGGCGATGCTGTTGTGATCTGCAAACACTGCTCACCCCTAGTGGAGTTTATGATTATCAACCACACAGAGAGGAGCTTACAAAGCCCTTCCCCTCCCCCACCTCATTGCCTCGGACCACTGTCATGCTAATGCCTGCATACAGACCGCTCGTCAAAGTCGCCAAACCAGTTCAAAAACGAATACAAGTGTGGCTGGAAGGGTCGTCAGAAGCTCTTCAGGACTGTTTTGACACCACTGACTGGAATATGTTTAAGCAGGATTCTACATACAATAACACCATGTACCTCCAAGAGTACTCCGAGACTGTCAGCGCCTACATCAACAAGTGTATTGATGATGTAACAGTCACAAAGACCATCACTGTCCGGGCCAATCAGAAGCCTTGGATGACGGGGGAGGTCTACAGACTCCTGAAGACGTTGGAGATGAGGTGGGCCTGAGAACAGCCAGGGCCAACCTGTTCCGCGGCATCAGAGAGGCTAAGAGACAGAACTCCAGGAGGATAGCCCATCAATTCAGCGACAGCAGAGACACTTGGAGCCGGGGGCAGGGGATACAGACCATTACGGACTACAGGCCCCTACCACGTACTGTGACAGCAACATCCCTCTGCTGAACGAGGTGAACGACCAGGTGATGACGCTGACCCCAGACAGTGTGAGGAGATCCTTCAGCAGGATCAATGCACGCAAAGCTCCTGGTCCTGACAACATCCTGGGTGTGTACTAAGAGACTTTTTGAGAACTCACTGATGTCTTCACAGACATTTTCAACATCTCATTAAGTCAGGCTATTGTCCCAAAATATCTCAAAGCTACCATCATCATTCCAGTTCCGAAGAAGCCGTCTCCATCCTGCTTCAAAAACTACCGTCCAGTTGCACTTACTCCTATTATCATGAAGTGCTTTGAATGGCTAGTCATGCACCACATCAAGTCTGCCACCCCCCCCCCCCCCCCCCCTCCCTGGACCACTTCTAGTTTGCATATTAGTCCAACCGCTCGACCGGTGATGCCATCACAACTGCTGTCCACTCATCACTCACACATCCAGACAAAAGGACTCATACGTCAGAATGCTGTTCATAGACTTCAGTTCAGCATTCAACACTATCATCCCTCACAGCAGCTCATTCACAAACCGGTCCAGCTGGGGCTCAATACTTCGCTGTGCAACTGGCTGTTGGACTTTCTGACTAGAAGACCTCAGGCAGTTCGGGTCAGCAGCAACACATCATCACACTGAACACTGGGGCCCCCCAATGATGTGTGGTGAGCCCCCTTCTCTTCACTCTGCTGACCCACGACTGCACACCGTCACACAACTCCAACCACTTTATTAAGTTTGCGGATGACACGACTGTGGTGGGTCTCATTAGCAACAAAGATGAGACAAACTACAGGAGCGAGGTGAGCCGCCTGGCCGGGTGGTGCAGTGACAACAATCTCTCTCTGAATCTGGAGAAGACGAAGGAGATTGTTGTTGACTTCATGAGAGCGCACATTCATCATGCTCCTCTAACCATCAACGGTGCGACTGTGGAGAGGGTTAGCAGCACCAAGTTCCTGGGTGTGCACATCACAGAGGACTTCTCCTGGACCAACAACACTGCAGCACTTGGCAAAAGGTCACAGCAGCGTCTCTACTTCCTCCGCAAACTGAGAAGAGGCAGAGCCCCGCCCCCCATCACGTACGCCTTCTACAGAGGCATCATCGAGAGCATTCCGACGAGCTGCATCATGGTGTGGTATGGGGCCTGCACCGCCTCCGGCCGGAAGACTCTACAACGTCGAGTGAGAGCACATCTTCTTCAGTCTGCTGCCATCAGAGAGGAGACTGCGGAATCTACAGGCCAGGACCAGCAGACTGAAGGACAGCTTCATTCATCAGGCTGTCGGGAAGCGGAACTCACTCCCAAACTTGCCCCTTCTTCCCTCTTCTGCCCCAGGCACCACAGAACTATGAACCCCCTCCCCCAGATGCCACATCCCCAGGTCCTTCCACTCACCCTCCCACTGACATACGATGACATGCACCAGTCAATTGAGCAGCATTGGTCTGCTCAATACCTCATTCAGCATATAACTGATATCATTCTACTACCTCTTCAGTCAGTTTAAATAAAAGCACTGCTCTTTGAGCCCTTTGTCACTTTAATCAGATTGTATAAGCTTTTTTGCACTAAATCTTTTTATCTGCAATGTTTGTTCACTTCACTGGTTTGCACTCTATCTGCAATGTGCCTCGTGCTGCTTTACTTTACTTTATTTTACTTTATTTAAATTTTTATTTTTATTACTTTTACATGCCCTTATTGTATAGTTGTATTTATATTTGATCTAGGTTTTTTAGGCTCTACTGTTAGCGTTTATCTGTATGTACCATGGGTCTGAGAGTAACACAATTTCAATTCTCTGTATGTATGTACTGTACATGTGGAAGAACTGACAATAAAGCAGACTTGACTTGACTTGATTTGAAAACTAATTGCAGGGAGCTTCAAAATGCAGCAAGACAATGATTCAAAAATACTGTCGACTTTACTGTGTGCCCCAGTCTGGCCTCCCTGGTAAAAATGTTCCACCATTGTCAAACACAACAAGATTTGGACATTTTCAACTATAGTTTTAAGAACTACAACAAAGTTTGAAAGCGCCTCTTCTTCTTTTCCTTTTGGCTGTTCCCTTTTAGGGGTCGCCACAGCGAATCAGGTGCCTCCATCTAACCCTGTCCTCTGCATCCTCTTCTCTCACACCAACTAACTTCATGTCCTCTCTCACTACATCCATAAATCTCCTCTTTGGTCTTCCTCTAGACCTCCTGCCTGGCAGCTCCAACCTCAGCATCCTTCTACTGATATATTCACAGTTTCTCCTCTGAACATGTCCAAACCACCTCAATTTGGCCTCTCTGACTTTATCTCCGAAACATCTAACATGAGCTGTCCCTCTGATGTCCTCATTCCTGATCCTGTCCATCCTCGTCACTCCCAAAGAGAACCTCATCTTAAGCTCTGCTACCTGCAGCTCTGCCTCCTGTCTTTTCTTCAGTGCCACTGTCTCTAAGCCGAAAAACATCGCTGGTCTCACCACCGTCTTGAACACCTTTTCTTTCATTCTTGCTGATACTCTTTTAGTTTAAAAGTGCCTATAAATGTGAAATAAAAGCACATTAAAAGAATAAACAAACAATTTGGTAATGTCAGTGAGTCACAGCCTAATGCAGTTACTGTAAAGAACTGTAATTCTTTGTGATCACTTAAAAGTGGGTTAATATGAAAGGTCTTCTATGTTTAGCATATCTACATGTTCTAGATATCTAGATCATCTAGATATCTAGATGACCATCATTTTAGATGATGGTATTTACACTACACTTTTTTCAGTCATTGATCTTTTGATCTTAAACCCAGTGTACAAACACTTCTCAGGTAGGATTTGGCCTTGTAGTTGTTGTTCCATTACTTTCGTGGAGACTGTATATTATCTAAATGCAAGGTGGTTTTAAGTAGTTTATTTAGTTTAAGGGTAAGAGATACTTTCAATCCATAATGCGATACTTTCTTAAATCTGAAAACTAATTCTGTAGTTTACCTGGAGATTAGCTGAAATCAAATCAGCAAAATGATAACTTGTAATTGAAAAGTAAGCGGTAATTATAGCTGGCAGGCAAACATACTGGAATGGGGTCAAATATGTCATTTTTGTGCTCATCCTCTACATTCAAGTAGAACATTGAGAATACATGCTAATATTCAAACACAGAAAGCTGAGCTTGAGGGTGGATAAACCCCTAGTGAAACATATATAGACAGTGGTACAGTGGTGTGTGTTGCATAGGAGCACTGATGTCCTGATGAGATTATTTGCAGGAAAACATTTGACATCCAGGGGGCAGGATGACCAAAACAGACTTTTAGGGTCAAAGAGGGATTTGAATAGAAATAGCAATTATCATCCATCAACTGCTAGAGCATTTATGCAGAAACATTTTATTAGACAAGTATAGCAGCAGCTCCTCATGCATTATGCGCCTTGGATGGAGGCTATTCAATGTTACAGTGATATGCTAATTTCAATAATCTGGACTGGGGTTGTTTCTTTTTTTATTCTGGTGCCAGCAGCTGCAGGCACATCCCTCCCATGCCAAAACATCTATCTGAAATTTACCACATAGGAGTTTTCAATCTTTGTGCTACTTGTCTCTGTTTTTACTTGAGTACACACAGCATTTCTCATGAGATGGCGACGCTCATGAGAAATGAGCATTTAGTAGGAAAAATGCTGGTCTTACACTCTTGCATAAAGTTAATGTTACAGTTCCGCATAGAACCCTTGTTCAGTCTTCTCCTGGACTCGGCACTTATTTCACCTACATTTGTTTTAAGATAGCCAAATTCACAACACCTTCTGAGAGCATAAGCATAATTCCAGTTAAATTACAACAGCCATAATTTCACGTTTATTTTGCAAATCATTTGAAACATATTAAGAACTTTTAATAGTATAAAGACAGCATATTAAAAGTTGAAAATGACAAATTTGATTGAATTTCAACAACATTTTGCTTATTTTTAGAGTAACATGGTCCAAAACATATTTACCACTGTATAGCATCAGCGCTTTAAACAACAAAGTGTTTTGAATCTAAGGGCACTAATTTGTTGCATGTTACATTTCATAATGTGCTGATTATTTTCAACAGGTGACAGACCGGTCTGGACTGCAGACAGGCCATCTTAGTACTTTTACTCTTTTACAGCAGAAGCATGGTGTTGTAATACATGCAGGATGTATATGAAGCAATGTTTCACGCACACATTTATATAAATATATATATATATATATAACTTTTTCAGTATTTGTGGATACAGGGACAAAAACATGCTCCCTGGCAATGGTTTTCAGAGGTGTTACTAAGCCCATGCTGTAATACTGACTCCAGGGTTTGCTGGTTTGACAAGAGTCATGACTGCACTGGAGAATCTGGTGACAAGCAACAGGGATCAGCAACAGGAAGCAGACACAAAGATAAAAGTCTAAAATGGATAATGGCATTCAAGGCAGGCAGGTAGGACAGTTCACCACAGCTGGGTTGCTAAGGCTATGATGCATAGATTTTTGTTGTTGTAGAAGGAATTTTTACTTCTAACAAAATCCTCCGTGCATATCTGGAAGAGAATTGTGCTTGTACTTGTATTCATAATTAAAGTTTGTAAAAAAAAAAAAAAGGTTTACACATATACAGTACATTTCAGCACGTGACACTGAACTTTACAATATGAATCTTGAGCAACTATCTTTAATTTTAAGCATAGTATTAAGCCTTGTATCTCAATTTGTTTTTATGATCAGATGAAATCATTTTTACAAAACCACTTCCAGAAACTTGTTTATTACTACTACAAATTGTTTTTTATATATTATCACATAGAGATAGTAGTAATTGTATTTTGCTACCCATGTTTACAGCTGGCATTCTCCCAAGATATGTTGTCTGTCTCCTTATATTTTTATTCAGTCATAGGTTTTCTGCTCCTTACTGACTGTCAAAGACTTAAAGAACTGTGCAAGTTGGTGTAAACACCCATTTTGTGGCTATCAGCTTGATGATGGATTTCAGAAATACTGCACAAATACTTACTAACCAAAAGAACCCGGTGTGTGTGTGCTAATAGTTGCCCTGATTGGGGCACAAAGTTAATGCACCCTTGTAGAATTGGGCCAGAATAATGTGGAGAAAAAACAAAACAAAACAAGATCTATGCAGCTGGAGAAACCATCTGAATGTGTCAAATAGATAAGTTAAAGTTACTACTTTCATGCACAGCCATACTCACACAGAGCCGTGCTGGCTCTGCACTGTGAAGCATGAATTGTCAACGCTATGATGATGCTCTGACTTTCTTTCTCGATCTCTCTTCAAAATGGTATAAGAACCAGTGGCTTGTCCAGAGGAAACCAGAGGGGGCTGGAGATGAAGAGTTGAAGTGAAGGGGAGGAGATGGACGGAAAGAGGAATTGATTGAGGGAGATGGACAGGGACAAAGATAGAGAGCTGATTCTTGATCACAAAATCAGATTTGTCAGGCTTCCTTCAAATGTAATCAGATCAAAATGTTTTATTAGCATTTTCACTGAAAATTATAGAAAGTATCCAGATAAACAGATTTTTAGAACCAGAGGGCTTCCACAAAGCAGCAGTCCCAGTGCATTATTGACATAAACATCCAAAACATTTAAGACACCATCAAAAAAAAAAAGAAGAAAAATAGCACAACCAGGCACAGTTCAGTAACATGAAACATAAGAGTAAACACAGTATCTCCAGAGTACATTTGGGATAGGACCAAGACCACATTGAGTAAAGTGTCTTGGAATGGTTGTTTTGGTCCACATCCAGTTATGATTACTGTATTCAGATGTGCAAGCAACCTGCGCCTTGGGCAAGAAAAACCAGGTCACTGGCCTAAATGAGGCAGGTTGAAAACGTCTTGAAACAAGGGGTCTGGATCGGTTTGAGTAGTGTGAAAAGAGAAAAGAGAATGAGCGGGAGGGCATAAGGAAACAGGAGAGAGCAATGCCAGTTAAAAGTAAATACATTAGGCAGCAGTACGCCACATGCCCTAGAGATAGAATCCATGGAGATGCATTAAGAAAAAGCTTGTATAGGCAATGATTACAGAATGTAGGAGCATTAATTGCAGACGTATACAATTGGGTCCTTGACTCAGTTAGGTTCTAACCTGGTTTACATTTTCTCTCTTAGTTATTTAGTGATGTTAGTTTACTAGGATATTTCAAACAGAGAATCTCTATAATCGTGCATGAAAAGTCTATTGAGATTCCTTCATTACCATGTTAATTTCCTTGCAGTTGGTACATCAGCAATTTCAGGGAATGTGAAGGTTAAGCAATTTTGATACCCATTGGAGTAGATTTGAATAAATCTGAAATATTTCAATTATTATTACTCCTATGGAATTCTACATGAAAAGAGTAAATAAGTAATACACAGTCTGTTTTTAGCATTGTTGCTTCACTACAGTGATCAAGTAAGTTATGACTGAGGTGAGACTGAATCTAACCTGTAAAGCTGTTGTCCAGGTACTGGAGCAAATAGCTGAAAGAGGTTTAAACCTCCGTAGTGCCAAGGAAAACTGCAGAGTCAGGTGATCTTTTTTTGTCACTGTACACCAGACATCTGTTATCTGCTGCTGTTTGGCCCAGTGTTAATATAAAAAAAAAACATTATTGCAGCTTTAAAACAACCTCCTTTGACAGGATTATTGCTGTAAACAGTTTTAAATTCAATAGACCTACTTAATTGACTACTTCAATCATATTGCTCTTGAGTATATTTGCTATGAGCAATGAAAAACTGTAGGAAGCAGGAAAGCAATAAAACCAGTATGAAAAATAAAGTTTAATGTAATTGCATTTCTTCTGCGCTTTTGAGTAATTGAGTTTTGCTGTCAACAAACTAATGAATTAAAGTTATGGTTACATTACAGAGTTCTTCAGTGTAACTTACTGTGTATCCTTATTCTAACATGTTGAATACATTTATTTGGACATAAAACATTTTAAATTCCTCATCAAGAGATACTAGTTTGCAGGAATCTTTATAGTCAAATTCAATGAAACTACTACTACTACAGTTGATCGATGAGTAGATAACAAAATATGCCAAATGAGGACACAAAAACATAAAACAATGGGACTAATGCACACAAACAGAAAAGTTAAAGATAAAAGACTAAATTAAAGCTAAAATACAGTAGCTCGTAAAAATGTCAACCATCCAACAGCAGGAATTGACAAAACAATGGTTCAGTTTGATTTTTTTTTTTCTTTTTGGCTTATCCTGTTAGTTATGGGTCACCACAACAAATCACTGGTGTGCATGTTGATTTGGCACATTTTTTATGTCAGATGCCCCTCCACATACAGCCCTCCCCAATATCTACTAGGGTTGGGACCAGCTGCACAGCTGGGGATGGGCAGTGTCTTGCCCAGGGACACTTCAGCATGTGGTCAGGGAGAGCAGGGCGTGAACCTCTGAGGCTGTGGTCAGTGGGCAGCCACTCTACCAACTGAGCCACTGATGTGCACCTAAAATGCCTCTTCTGATTTGACCAAGTCGTACCTGCTGTTTTTATTTAAACCAAACTGAAAAGTCCAAAGATCCGTGCCACACAAGGTAGATGTAAAACCACTTTAAGTTTGTTATCAAACTAGTAGTTTGCTTAGTTTTCACTTGATTTTGTTTTCTTTCATATCTAAAAAATCCAAGCAAATAAAAATGCAACATGGAAGTCATGTAAGAATCATCTGGTCCACTCATTGGGTAAAGTGATCTGGAGCAGAAACATGAGAGCAAACACAGGAAGTAGATCCTGTTCTGCACTGATAAATGAGTAAGAAAACGTACCTACCTTTAGCTACCTGTTTTGGTCAAGATTCAGATGGGATAATATTCTCAATGCAAAAACATTTTTGGGAGAGTTTATAAGATTTGATTTCGGACCAGACCAGGACCATATCAAGTAAACGGTCTTGGTGAGGTTGTTTTGGTTGGGCGCAATTGTCCAATTGTTCCATTGTCCTGGGCTCAGTGAGGTACATTTAAATTCGTCAAATGCACTGTAATAGTGTCAGACAGAAGAGCTTTGAAAACAAGTAAAAAGAAACATTAAAATCAATAAAGAAACTGACAGACCAGTAAAACATCTTTAAAACATCTGTAAAGTGTTCTCTGGTTCACGCCCTGGTACGGGTCCAGGCAGCAAAGGTCTGAATCAACTGTAACTGGTTTCTAATCTTAACTATTGCAAAATCTTTGATGATGAAAGGGGCTATAGTGTTGTCTTATCTCTCTCACTGACTCTCTGTCTCTCATTCTCTCTGGCTTGTCTCAGTTAGTCTGTCTTGCTGCGTGCAACATAAATTTTACACCCCAACTTCTAATCAGAGCCACAATTCCCTCTGCCACAGTAGCCAGTCAGCATTAATAAATCAGTTTCACCAGTCATTTGATGGAATTTTTATTCTTTTTTCTCCCATATTTCTGCACCCTTTACATAACACTTTAAATGCATATTGCATTTTTGACACCTGACTGCACTGCAAATATTAAATCAGCGCCTTCCTGTGCAAACTCTTTTAAATCCCTGCCTGACAGAATGTAATGGCAAGCTGAATTTTTCTCAAGTGTAGTGTTTTGAATCCTAGCCTTCAAGAACCACACTGTTCTGCAAGATTTGCTTTTCTGCCATTTCTGCCATTTCTGCCTTCTGGCATATCCTTAGCATTCACCTCTGGCAGTACTATGCTCCATGCCATTGGTACATATCAGATCCCTTAAGCACATCTATATTACCCTGACTTGCAACTTTTTTCTTCTTCTTAGTTCCTCCCTCTAAAGAGGAAAGATGTAAAGGTAATCTGGTGATCTCAGCAGTGTTTAGCTCAGCAGCACATTGAGTGTATTGTATCCTAAGTTTGTACTATACTTGCCAAACTAGCTGTTTGCAGTTTTTATGTTTCGGCTCTTTACATTTTAGCTCCTGGGGCCTCATTTTTTTATACATGATCCGGTAAATAAATATTTTGACTTTATTGATATTTGTTCCAGACCTGTTTATATTTTTTTACTCAACAGAGTTTAATTGTTTAATAACATTGCCCTGCTAATGCAGGTTGGTTTAATTTTGGCACCTATTGATTCACGAAACAATGGACACACTGCAGACAAACATTTTGGAGATTAGCAGAGAATGTGTGATGGCTGAACACAGATGCATTTGATCAGTCAGGAGGACCGATTAACTCGCATCTCTTCATTAGTTGTGCAGATAAAAATATATTACAAAAAATACATTGGTTTTATTTAGTTTGGTTTATTGCTTTGTCAATCTACAATATTTTTGTTTTGTTTAGAAAAAGTATTGGAAACAAAATTAGTGATGAAATATGAGGCACATAAGGCTGTCTGGCAAAGTCCAATCTTGGTTGCAAGAGTCAGTCATTGTTTTTTATGGTCTAGCTGTATCTCCTCACAAATATTTTGTCAGTTAAATAGGCCCTGTGTAGATCAACACAATAAAAGACCATTTTTACACAATAATGTGAATAAGCTTTTAGGCTTCATCAAAACAATAAACAAATTGGGCTAATAATTAGGATAATATCTCAGACTGTAATAGGTTTATTGTTGATTTGCTCTAGACTACATTTCCAACAAAAAAAAAAAACATCAGCAGCCCCAAATGTGCGTGTTTGCTAGAAAACTTTTAGACCAGCTTCCTTCCCCAGGGACAACTTATTATTTCCTTCTCCTACGGACGTTTGTTTTCATAATTAAACATGTATATTTTGATTTTAGTACTGAGGTATGTGCTGTTCGATATGATAAATAGCAAGTGATATAAGCAAAAATGTTCACAATACGAATTTAATCTATGTTAAACCAAGCCAGTTAAATAAACCTTGATCTTTCAAGTTAAACATCAAATGTTGCATTTAAAGTTGTAATTAATACAAGATTTTGTTTTTATATTGTACTTTTATTTTCAAACATTTAGTTTGTTAGCAGCTTATGTAATTTGACTTAAAATTAAAAAAAATTCAGATCTAAAGCTGCAGTACGTAAATGATGAATGAAACAGGAGAACTTCTACAGTAGTATAATTTAATATGCTTTCTATTCTTGATGTCTGCTGGCTGTAATGACTGCGTGTGTGCATGTGTGTGTGTGTGTGTGTGTGTCCTTGTTACATATACAGTAAATGTTGCAGCAGTGTGCTGGCTAGATCCTCATTGCTGGAACGCTGTTCAGATGAGTGTTTGAGATGATGGTGATGAAATCAATGGTAATGTGCCTCTCATTTCCTGTGTTGTATATTTCAAAGAAGATCTGAGCCAGTTGTTCTGTGTGCATGGCTGTGTTCATAAGATTAAATTAAAATGTCATGTTTCAATCTTTTTTGAAATTCATTAATTTAACTGCACAGAAAACTACTACAATGCTAAACACAACACACAAACACATAAAAATACCCAGCAACTCTAAATCATATTAGGCATTTTTGACTGAGACATTATGTGACTGAGACAAAAGGCTTGTGAGCAGGATAGAAACATAATCAATCAGGAACAGAAGCATCTCACTGCAAGTTCTTTTTATGGCTGGAGCAAATTGCACCAGTTGGAGACTGGTCGGGTGTGGAAACTAAGATGCATTGAAAGCTCTCAAAAAGCTGGTGTTTGAGTGCTGGAGTTTGATCAAAATTGTTTCGTCAGTGTGTGATAAGGTTTTTTATTGACCTGATGCCCTTGTATAACTCCTTACTCTTAATTGTTTTAGAATTTGTAGTTTGTTAAACTCACTAATAGTGACTCAAATATTACATAAGCAATATATAGTGTATCCAGAATTAGCTCCACTTGGCCCACAGGAATAAAAAATTTAGATAGCTCTGGCTGCCTTTTAGAACAAAATGGACCTTAGGCCATCCCATAATACTCGGACTCTAAAATGAATTTGTTATTTTGGGTCAGACTGTGCTCTCTGATGTAAAAAAAAAAAAAAGGACCACACTTTCCAGGACATCAGCAACGGTAACTTTAGTTGTGAAGAAACAAAACATTCACATGCTTTTTCTTCCATTTTTACAATTTCCAACCTGGCTTGCCAATTCCCACTACTAATGATGGGTTTGGCCCTTGTGGTGGCTTGTCTTCAAATGGTACACTGTGATACCTTTACCCCTTCTCTATGATGTTTGTAGTTGTTGGTGCCATGGCTGGTTGTACTAGTGTAATTGTTGTACACGCTGTGCAATGCCTTTGATTGTTTTCATATTTTCTTTTCATGACACTTTAATTAAATTCAATTCAACTTTATTTATATAGCATCAATTCACAACAAAGTCATCTCAAGGCACTTTACAGAATCAAGTCAAGACTATAAAGATGTATAGAGAGAACCCAACAAGCCCCCCTTGAGCAAGCCCTAGGCAACAGTGGAAAGGAAAAACTCCCTTTAATGGAAGACACCTCCAGCAGAACCAGGCTCAGGGTGGGCGGCCATCTGCCTTGACTTGTTGGGTTTCATGGACAGTGGAGAAAGAAAAGAAAAGAGCAACAAAAGCAACAACAAAACATCGGGCAGTTTGGTAGGACCAGTAGGACCACACTGAAAAACACACAGCTTCAAAGCCCAGGGACACCTGCAGAAAGGAACACACAGAGAGAGACAGAGAAGGAGAAAGACAACTACAGGAGAAAACACACAGAGTTAATGTCATACAGTGGTAATGATTGTGGGATTAGAGGAGAGGAGAGAGGGACAGGAGGAGGAAAGGAGCTCAGTGCAAAGGGGGGGTGGATCCCCCAGCAGTCTAAGCCTATAGCAGCATATCTTTAACTAACTATAAGCTTTATCAAAGAGGAAGGTTTTAAGCCTAGACTTAAAAGTAGAGAGGGTGTCTGCTGAGAGGAGCTTGATAGCTAAAGGCTCTGCCTCCCATTCTACCTTTGAAAATTCTGGGATTTTTTTAAATTCTGAGATCAAAGTGGTCTACTGGAATGATATGGTACTATGAGGTCTTCTATATATGATGGAATCTGACCGTTCAGAGCTTTATATGTAAGAAGCAGGGTTTTATATTCTGTTCTAGCTTTTATGGGAAGCCAATGGAGAAAAACTAGTGAACTGATCTCTCTTGCTAGTGATCTCTCTTGCTAATTCCAGTCAGCACTCTTGCTGCAGCATTTTGGATTAATTGCAGGCTTTATAGGGAGTTACTGGGGCATCCCGAAAGTAGGGAGTTACTGTAGTCCAACCCAGAAGTAACAAATGCATGGACTAGTTTTTCGGCATCAATATCAGACAGGATGCTCCTAATTTTGGCAATAATCTGTAGGTGAAGGAAGGCTGTTCTAGAGATTTGTTTTATGTGAGGTAAAGGACAAATCCTTGTCAAAATAAGTCCAAGGTTCCTTGCAGTAGTACTGGAGGCTAGAGTTATGCAATCTAGAGTAGTACAATATACTTCTGCCTCTTCCACTCACACAACAACAAGTGCAATCAGACGGGTCGTTTCTTAGAATACATTTCCTTTATCTATGAGAATACCAAAGAGAAGTGTACTGTCTAGGAAAAGCAGCAAGGTCAGTGAGGGGATGTGAAGGCAGCACAAATATATTTTTTACCTGCTGGAGTAGTAGGACTTGTGAAAGGATGTGGGGCCTTGAGGAACCTAGCAGAAACCTCTCTACTTGGGCTGTAAGGTCTTAGGGGATAGCACAGCCTTGAGAGGACATCTGCCTTTCCATTAGTAAAGTCAAACACAGTTAGTTGTGAATTGCTGCTCCGGGGAACCAAACTTTGATCTGCACAATGACTCAGATTGACTTCTACAATGAAAGGCAGTGAAAACTTTGTATACATCATAATAGGTACTTCTTCTGATCTGGCTTTTAAGTCCTGGAAGCTTCCCTCACTTCCCTCCCTCACATATCTTGTCTGACTTTAGTAACAGTGTAAGAATATATAAGATTTAAACATTCATGTGTTTCTTTAATGTAAAAAATATGTATGCACTTTATAGTAAAAAGCTGTTGTTTCCACAGCTATTATAGTCATTTTATTTTAGTAAATAGTGGAACAAGCTCAGTTCACACACATAATTTGGGCAATCAGTGTTACTTTTAGTCTGAGATACAACAAAGACAAGTCGAGAGAAAGAAACTCGATAAAGGACTCATTTATGTTAACTGTCCCTGTACACTCTGTTGTTGCAGATCTTAAATTCTGAAACCATTCTGAAAGTGCATTTTCTACTATTTCTATATTATGGTTTGAATTTTTTGTGATTAGATTTTGTCTTAAATATATTGTAGGTCACCAACTTTTAATTTGTACCACTACAGTGGCCTACTTTCCACCTTGGCTCTTATTAACCTTGCCTGTTTTAAATACAGAATTATTTTTAACAGGATTAAGAGAACCTGCTTTTTAATAGGCTCATCTAAAATTTTTAATGTTAGCTTTAGAGAAAATGCCAGTGAAAATGGTTCAAAGCAGGCATGACTCCAGGTGGAAGGATTTGTCTGTGAGACAAATGGATGTTGGTTAGGAGCAAAACCCAGGAGCTACAGGCATTTGATTTTACAGTATTGCAAATGCTGCAGGGTGAAAGTTTGGATGTGTGAAAGCTTGGACCACTGTTGCCATGCTCTCTGCTGGTTTCTTTTAACCATGGCAACGATTATTACATTCTTAAAGCTACAGTGTATAACTTTTTCCAATATTGAATTTGGATGGAGACATATCCAAAACATCTATGTTTATGTGCCGGTAATGCCTCCCATGACACAGACTCACAGAATAGCACTGGCAGCACTGCTGCTATACTGTCTTCTCAAGAAATTTGAATTACGCTTTCTAGCCATCAGAGAAGGTTAAAGCTTGTGTGTCACACACTAGTGTGAAAGGGCTTTAAAGCAGGGTCATTTTCTGGTGCCCTGGGTGGATTAATTTCTGGTCTCATGGTATAGCCAGATTACAGCTTTAAGTAAATAGTTGCCTAGCTTTACTGATATTATAGAAACATTAGAATCAATTAAATAGAAAGATGATGTAGCTAGGAATTTTACCCTTTTAACTTCATGGACAACAACTTAATGCCACAATGCCAAATCAGTCTTAATTTGGACCTTCAGTCATTCTGTATAATCTTGATTGTTGATCTGGTTGTTTTGCTTATTTGGCAAGAAAACAAGGATGTCATCAGATAAAACATAAAGGCCTAAAATGCTGGAATGATGAGATGGAGAAATTTCATTGATTGACTAAGAATGCTGAGGGGAAACTGACCAATTGTTGGTGCAAAGAGGAATATATAGCAATATAGCCAAATGAGTAACTGGCATCACAGTAAAAAGGGTAAAAACAGTGAAGCTGTTAGCAGAGATAGTGTAATATGTGGAGTTCTATATGTGGTGGTTAAATCACTCAACACAAAGAAAAAGCAGATGGAGACGCATAATTTTCTTTCACACTTCACTCTTCTACCTAATTTTTCTCCAACACACACTTTACTTCCCATTACAATCACACCTGACATGCCAAAAACCAGAAAACAAAAACCTAAACTCATGCAAATGCAATTAAGGCACAGAGAAGCAGATTCAGTCCACCAATGCAAACTCGAAAGTGGCAAACCAAATTATAAATTATTATTACTATGATATATACTAACTAAGAATAACATAAAATTAGATCCTGCAATTTAACTCAAATACGCATTACACAACTTCTCAAGGAAACCTTACCATAGCAAGAAGTGAGGTAAGTATACTGCTTAAATGAGACGAATCATTAACAGGGAACCTCCTGATGACAGGCAACCTGCTGATCACCAGGAGGCTACTGAGACGGGGGGATTTTAGCAAAATAGTAACTAAAGAATAGCAAGATACTGGACAGAGGTAAAAATAGCTAAATTAATAACTACAATAACTGCCAACCCAGTGGCAGGGTTAAGGGCCACATTTGTAGAAATGAGAAAATCTGCTGGACGTATAACCTGATGCTGCGAACAGAAACAGCAGGACGTTTTTACATTAAGGGAATAATAGGTGAATCAGTAATTTGACACTCAGGGCTGGCAAGTTAAGTGGATGGGATTGTTTAAATGTGGAGAGATTAAATACAGGTTAACTTGAAACCCATTTCCTAGTACCACAAAATGGAAACAGGCAAAGTTGCACTGCATTAAACAAGTGAAATCTAGCTGAAACCGTAACCACATGGCACCAGATTGGACCTTCGCTGACATTTTTCCTCCTACACACAACTCTCTGCAGGCTTTTTGGTTAGTTTGGACAAAGGCTCTGAATGCAGCATGCAATAGCTGAGCTCTTATCTCTCACAAATTCAGCTGCTCACCTGCTGTGAGACGTAATAGTGTAGCAAGCTGAAGTTCCAGAGGAAACCCCGAGACATTCTCCTTTATGAATACCCACTCTTCTTAATTTGTGTTGCAGTCCATTTATGGCCCCAGTGGCTACTCAGGGCTCTCTGAAGCAGTTCGCATTCTCTTTGGAGCTGCTCAAATTATTTTGGCATCGATTGCAGTTGGAGGCTGAGGATTGAAAAAGTGTGGGATATCAGGTGGAAGATAGGTTATAGTAAATTAGCTGGAAGATTGGCAACTGTTGGATGCGATGTGCCTTAATTTGTTGCTAAAACAAATACATAAACTACAGAAATACAACATTACCACATCTTTAGACACACAATATTATGGCAATGGCTGTCCCTAAGCCTGCCTTTGTATTCTGTCTTTTCTTCTTTAGTCACCAGTTTTTCCTTTCATATCACTCTTTTCTGCCTAATGTCAAGGCTCTTTAAGAAGCATTTATGCAGCTTTTAGTCATCCTCTTTCTTCAATTAGAAATACAGCCTTTGTACACATAATGTCCTCCATCCTTTTAAATCTATGCAAATTAATTTTAAGCATTTGATGCATAAGCTAGGTCAAACCAAAATAATAAAATGGCAGACTATGTTTGATGAAAGATGGTCCTGTCTAATTGATTCAGTGCAATCAAAACAATTCAGTAACAATAACTGTGTCTAAACTAATCCACAGCCTTTTTTACTGCTACTGGAGCTAAAAACCCATTGTTGGAATGTTAGAAGAAGCAGTGATAAATATCTGCATGGATGACGGTTGCTCTGATGCTATATAGTACAGTACGTTTACACATATTTCAGATGTCACTATTCAAAATCAGCTTTTATGTTTATGTTTGGACTTGAAGGTTTGGTTTAGTGGAATCCTCTCACATTTCTCCAACTGTGACAAAATAGACAACACTAAGAAATCTGTTATGTACATGTGTTAATTGTATTTTCAACAATTCCCATACAATGCTGATGGGTTATGTTGACATTATTCAATCTTACAAAAGGGTTAATACGATATTGTTAAATAAATTGAGATGAAAAGAGTGGACTTTTTATAACTTCAGATGCGGTACAATGTTGTTAATTAGAATAAGAGGCACAAAAGCATAATAACACTGTGGTAACCATTCAAGATTTTGTTTACATGCATGTCTGTCTAGATTCATATTCCAATCAGTTTGTCCATGTGTCCAAGTGGATATTTGTGCCAAATGTAATAAAATTCCTACAAGTATTTCTGAGAGTGTTGAAAAGAATAGGAGGGATATTAGTTCACACTGACTTTGATCTTTGACATTTAAACAACAAAATCCAATCAGTTCATCCTTAAATACTGGTGGACGCTTGTGCCACCCAGACACCCAGAATCTAATTAGTTTATCCTTAAGTCTAATTGAAAGTTTGTGCCAAGCTTGAAGAAGTTCCCTCAAGGCATTCTTTTTCTGTCATTGCATTCACAAGAATGAAAACAAACAGATGGAAGGACAACTTGAAAAAATAATGCCAGCATAAAAGAATAAAAATGTCTTGACACAATTTAGAATAAAGGAACTTGTCACCCAGTGTCCCCAGTCATTGTTGGCTTCAGTGTCTGTATGGGGATTGTTGAAAATGTACAAGAATTAAACTAATTATTTAATTTACAAAATAACTGAAGTTACTATTAGTTAACTGCATATGGCTGATTAGATCTCGCAAGATAAACCTACCTTCAGACAAAGATCTCACACTGCTGACACCAACGTGTAGATATGCAGAGAGAGGCTTCTTGCTGAGTTTGGAGGCTATGGTAATTAGTGATAATAATACTGAACTACTTGGTTACAAGGACTTATTGTTGACTTGAGATTTGTTTTCATTGTTTTTGCCATTCCTTCAGTTATAATAACATTGTACTCACTAGAGTAATTGCAGCTGTTCTGATGATAGTTTCTAAATCCCTAGATTTCTAGCTGCACAGTAATAATGTATTATTTTAATCAGGTCCACAAATGAGCCTGATTGTATAACGCTGAAGGTGGGAAGCTGTACAATGTACAATGTAATATATAATTGGTTAAAATGATTCTACAGTCATTAAGGGATTAAATTAAGGATGTAAAACAACTAAGTAAATAAATAGTACTATAACAGTAGAGGTGGATGCATTGTGAAGTTAAGGCCTGGACCAAAGCGGGATAGTTCTTCTGTTACTGTCTCTGCTGGCAGAGCAGATTATGCACTGCAGCCTATGATTGTCCAGTTTGGGTGCTACACTGATTCTGGTAAATGTTGTGACAATAAACCTTGTCAGTTGTGTGCTCCAGTTTTTACGGCCATATGAGTTGTTTTTTCCTACCCTCTCATACAACCCAGAGAACCATTTGTTGAAAGAGCACCACCACATGGTAAGGCAGGCACCCCTTTTGTGGGAGGTAATAAAATGGCATATAACATAACTTACAGTGATGCAAAAATATTGGTTTCATTTTTCATTTCATTTTTTTGCTGTAAACACTCAAGATGTGGGATTAAAACCCTTTTAGACACAGTGTGTCGGTGGAGATTCTCAGTCATCCAAGACTGGTTATCCGACAAGATTATATCGTGTATACTGGACTTCTTTTTTCTTGGTCAGAAATGTTTTGCTCCTCATCCAAGCAGCTTCTTTGGTCTGAGGAAAAGTTGTGGGAAAGTCTTGTGTTTTCCTACCCATCCAACCACCCCAACCTTATTACTCCAGTGATGGAAGTCTCTGCCATCTTGAGGACCTTCATGAAGAAGTGTTATGGAGGTGCAGTTATTTGTATACAGTCAGTAAAGGAGAATGGAGAGCTCACAGACCTGTGGTGCTCTTGTGTTGATAATCAGAGAGGTGTACCTCTCTGGTGTGTAACCTGTATAAGTGTCCTTCTACAGGTTCACATGTTGCTTCTTGTCTGACAAGAAGTTAGTGATCCTCAGATAGAGAGGCTAAGGCACAGACAATACATGCAAAAAAATTAAATAAAATACAAGCAACTTATCAAACAACTGTTAAACAAACAAAACACAAACTTGCAGACATGTGACCATGTGTCTATGACCATGGGTAAAGCCGACTCACTGATGTCACCCTTTTCAACTTTAAAGAAGCATGTGTATGTTTAAATTGTACATTCTTATAATAAGCTGACAGTCTTTTCAAGAATATACAAACATGACAATTAGTTTTAAATTTTGTAACACACTGCTGATCCTTCTACATCTAGTTTTAATTTTGTAGGATAAGCGTTTATCTAGTATTATACACTTAATAATCTAGCTGAAACCCTTAAGACTGTCCCAGAGCACTTATCAGAATGTTAGGGGGGAAAAGTAAAAATTAATGTTGAAAGGTAAAACATTACTGGTTTAATGTTAAAAATATAAAGCTTCCTAAGTCCCTCTGCACTTCATCTCATGGTTTCTTAGTTCTCCAGCATTTTCTTTCCTCCAGCACTTAATACATCCCTGAATGTTATCAGAGCCAGCCAGTCTCTATTAAATTAGTTTGAATACCAACACAATAGTGTTAAATCAGGACTCTTGCTGAAAAGAACAATGCACTGTAATTTTAAATCATGGCTTAAATTAAATTTGCAGCACAGATTTGTTAAAGGGTATGCATTCATTTTCAATATGCATCCTCCTTTGAAGTAGTGCCAGCAATAAATGCACACACAAATATATTTGATTACCATTTTGTATTAATTTACTAGAAAGGTTTGAACATTTAATTTCAGCCACACTGTAGAGTGGTTTGCAATATTCTGTACTCATGCAATAATTATAGAGTTGTCTTCAACTAGTTTTAGTCAAGGTGTAAACAAGTTCCTCATCAGGATGGATTTAAGATTAACAAGAATAGTTTGTTTTGTGTGTTAACCATTTACAACTTGTCTTTCTTCAGTTGTTTTAAAGTTAAATTACATTATTGGACAATAGCAACCATGATGATGATGATGATTACTGCCATTGTCTTTGTATTGTCTTGCTTTCTTCCTTTAGGGTCATCAGTAAACCAATCAGCTGACCTGTTCCCCAACACGACCTGCAATTTTTCCACCAATGACTCAACATCATGCTCTCCTGTGGATAATGGAGTGGGGACTGGAAGTCCATACAAAGCCCTGGAGATGGTGTTCATTGCCTTGGTTACAGGATCTCTAAGCTTTGTGACTGTTACAGGAAACATTTTAGTCATGCTGTCCATTAAAGTGAACCGCCACCTACAAACTGTCAATAACTACTTCTTATTTTCATTAGCATGTGCAGACTTGATCATTGGTGTTTTCAGCATGAATTTGTATACAGTCTACATCATTGTTGGCTACTGGCCACTGGGGCCAGTGGTGTGTGACTTGTGGCTAGCTTTAGATTATGTTGTCTCAAACGCTTCAGTGATGAATTTATTGATCATCAGCTTTGATCGCTATTTCTGTGTGACTAAACCCCTCACATACCCAACAAGAAGGACAACTAAGATGGCAGGGTTAATGATTGCTGCAGCCTGGATCCTATCGTTCATCTTGTGGGCTCCTGCCATCTTGTTCTGGCAGTTCATCGTTGGAGAGCGAACAGTGCCCCCTGGAGAATGTTATATTCAGGTAATGTACATAGAACTGATTGTTACAGATGTCAGGGAAAAATAAATTATTCTATAACACACATGCTGTCTGCCAAAATGAAAAAAGTTCAGTCATTTTCTAAATGGTTTGTATTGTCCACAATTATCATACAGACTCTAAAACCATCAATGAATCCTCACTATTCATGTTGGGTTAGTTGTCAGTCTGCAGCTTGGACTAGCTTTTCCGCCTTTGCTAACAACCAACAGAAATGTTACATCTAGAGTGAACATGACACAGTCACATGTGTATACTGAAATTCTTGTACAGAAAGGCCGGACATAGTGAATGGTAACACAAAGCAGGGGACTTTCCCCCCCTCCTCTTCTCTCACACCAAATAACTTCATGTCCTTCTCACTACATCCATAAACCTCTTCTTTGGTCTTACTCTAGACCTCCTCCCTGGCAGCTCCAACCTCAGCATCCTTCTATCGATATATTCACAGTTTCTCCTCTGAACATGTCCAAACCACCTCAATCTGGCCTCTCTGACTTTATCTCCAAAACATCTAACATGAGCTGTCCCTCTGATGTATTCATTGGTCATCGTGTCTGTTCTCGTCACTCCCAGAAAGAACCTCAACATCTTAAGCTCTGCTACCTCCAGCTCTGCCTCCTGTCTTTTCTTCAGTGCCACTGTCTCTAAGCTGTACAACATCGCTGGTCTCAACACCGTCTTAAACACTTTTCCTTTCATTCTCGCTGAAACTTATCACACAAAATATCTGACACTTTTCTCCACCCGTTCCAACCCACTTGCACACCTCTTCACCTCTTTTCCACACCGTCTGTTGCTCTGAACCGTTGACCGTAAGTACTTAAAGTCATGCACCTTCTTTAGCCCTGCTCACTGTAACCTCACGGTTCCACCTGGGTTCCTCTCATTGATAGACATGTATTCTGTCTTACTACGGCTAAGCTTCGTTCCTCTGTTTTCCAGAACAGACCTCCATCTCTCTAGAATTTCCTCCACCTGCTCCCTGCTCTCACTACAAATCACAATGTCATCTGCAAACATAATAGTCCACGGAGAATCCTGTCTAACATCATCTGTCAGCCTGTCCATCACCAGAGCAAACAAGAAGGGGCTCAGAGCTGATCCTTGATGTAGACCCACCTGCACGTTGAACTCCTCTGTCACACCTGCAGAACACCTCACCACGGTCTTACAGCTCTCATACATGTCCTGCAGCACTCTAACATACTTCTCTGCCACTCCAGACTTCCTCATACAATACCACAGCTCCTCTCTCAGCACCCTGTCATACACTTTCTCTAAATCTACACAAAGACACAATGCAAATCCTTATGACCCTCTCTGTACTTCTCCATCAGCATCCTCAAAGCAAATACTGCATCTGTTGTACTCTTTCTAGGCATGAAACCATATTGCTGTTCACAAATGCTCACCTCTGCCCTTAGCCTAGCTTCCACTACTCTTTCCCACAACTTCATTGTATCATCCTTCCGATCTCTCTTTGTCTCGTTGTCCACTTTCCAGATTACACACCGAGTACCCTCCTACCTGTCTCCCTGATCACATTAGCTGTAGTGATCCAGTCATCTGGAAGCAGAACCTGACCACACAGAGCATGTCTCAGCTCCTGCCTGAACATTCTTGCTTTTTCAACTTCCACCACTTCGTCCTCTGCTCTGCCTTTGTCCTCTTCATCTTCCTCACCACCAGAGGAATTTTACAAACGACCATCCTGTGTTGTCTGGCTACACTCTCCTCTACCAATACTTTACAATCACTGATCTCTTTCAGATTACAATGTCTACACAAAATGTAGTCCACCTGAGTGCTTCTACCACCGCTCTTATACGTCACCCTATGTTCCTGCCTCTTCTGGAAGAAAGTGTTCACTACAGCCATTTCCATCATCTTTGCAAAGTCTACCACCATCTGTCCTTCTGCTTCTTGTCCTGAAGACCAAATCTGCCCATCATATTCTCATCACCTCTGTTCCCTTCACCTACATGCCTATTGAAATCTGCACCAATCACCACTTTCTCACCTCTGGGGATGCTCTGAATCACTTCATCTAACTCACTCCAGAATTTCTTCTTCTCTTCTAACTCACATCCTACCTGTGGGGCATAACCACTAACAACATTGAATATCACGCCTTCAATTTCCAGCTTCAGACTCATCAACCTGTCTGATACTATTTTCATCTCTAGAACATTGCTCACAAACTCTTCTCTCAGGATAACTCCTACATCATTTCTCTTCCTAACTTACCCATGGTAGAACAACTTGAACCCTTGCTCCTAAGCTAAGCCTTGCTACCTTTCCTCCTCATCTCTTGGACACACAGTATATGGTCTGCACTTGGTAAATGGTCTGCATATATAGTGCTTTTCTACCTATTGGCACTCAAAGCGCTTTACACTGCTTCTTATTTACCCATTCACACTAACAATCACACACATTCATACACCGGTGGGGGAGCTGCTATGCAGCTGGCCAACACTCACCGGGAGCAACTAAGTTGGGGTTCAGTGTCAAGGACACTTCGACATGTGATCAGAGGAGCCAGGGATTGAACCAAGAACTGTGAGTTTGGTGGACAACCGCTCTACTTTCCTGCGCCACAGTCCACCTTCTTCACCTTCCTCCTTCTCTGCATCATGTCAATCAACTCTCTAGCCTTTCCCGTTATAGTTCCAACATTCAAAATCCCTACTGTCAGTCCTGCATTCTTAGCTTTCCTCTTCTCTCTCTGCCTATTTCCTAAATTAAATAAATTGTTCTTAAGACAACACTGAATCGCTGCTCATGAATGGTTAGTTGTTAGCCTGCAGCCTGGATTCACTTATTTGATTATGTCATAGACCTCTGCTGTTGTCCAAAAACTAATAAAAGCTTGGAACTTTGTTAATATTATCCACACTCTTCGACTTTCAACAACGCACACACACAGTTCGCTGGCTGCAATAATGGACAAGGAAGTGGGAGCAAATGATATGATGTATCAAAAAACAATAAGGCCACGGGTTATGGAATGAAGGAATATGTCCTCATATGGAGTGGTGTGTCTGGCTCATGTTTTTAATAGTTTTTGGACAACACTGTAGCTCTTTGGCATCAATGGTCCAGTGAATCCAGGCTGCAGACTGCCAACTAAAAGAGGTGAATAGAGAAGATTCAATATTGGCTTTAGTGTCTGTGTAGTAATTGTCGACAATATGATTAACTTAGAAAATGACTATAGTCATGAAGCTGTGAACCTTACCCATGACACCTGCTATGTTTCCACAATTGTAACCCAGTGTTTTTGTCTGCTTGGGTTGAAAAATAATCAACTAGCTGCTATTTCTGTGTAATTGTAACAGAAAAAATATGTCAATTTGGTGCCTGGCAACAAAGTGGTGCAATTTCAAGAGAAAGCTGCTGGCCTGGGTGCATTCTTTTAACAAAAAAAACCTGTTGGTTGTCTGAGAGAGTGGGAGCAAATGATGAAAATGAACATTTAGGTTGAAGAAATTTAAACTGCAATCCTGGGGAGTTTGTACAGTCCGTACATGTTCTGTTTGCACTTTGCATTTACAAAGATACTTTTTAGTATTTTAAAATAACAAATGTGTTGTATTTACCCTGCAACTACATGGAACAAGGAGGTAGGAATTGTAAGGTTATGGCTTAGTTAAGGAAAAAAAATGTAATATTGTAACTTTGTATTTACAAGTATGGATATGTAAACACTGTTCAGGTACATGACTGAATATCTGATATGATTGTGATGGTTAGTAGTGGAAGCTTATTGATTTCCACTTTAGGCAAGTTAGTGCTGAAAAAACATACCATTATAAAGTTTACAGACAAGAACAAACATGATGTGATACGATACAGCTTTATTGTCAGTTCTTACTGAAATTATATTTTTATTACATGGCTGCTCCATCAAAATACAACCAAATACCACAATATGCAACAATAAAAACATTATAAAACCCATTCTGATCAAGCATAGCAGACAAGCATACAGTCTGTCCTAATGTTGATTGAGCAAGAGTAAAGGATCTGTAAACGTTCACTCTAAAGGATAGACTTTCTTTTTTTTCTCTCTCCCTCTTTCTCTCCACAGTTCCTTTCCAACCCTGCAGTAACATTTGGGACGGCTATAGCAGCATTCTATCTTCCTGTAATTATTATGACAGTCCTGTACATCCACATTTCCCTGGCCTCCAGGAGCAGAGTCTCCAAACACAAACCCGAAAAGAAAGAGAAGAAGGGAATAAAGTAAGAGCAACAAAGATATTTTGAAAATTGCATTATATTCATTATAACTAATTATAAAACTGTTACTATGAGATATGTTGCCATGTGTTTGGAGAGTGCACTGTTATCAGTTGCAATCATAACTTTTAATTTGTATTATAACACCATTTCTTCAACCTTATAATTTAAAGGTGCATTGTGTGAGAATGGGCTTGGGTTTATTGCTGAGGTTGTAAATTGCAACCATTTGAATATTTTCCCCACACTTCCCTTTTCAATCATGAGAGCAAACGGTGTCTATTAGGTGCGTTGTTGGCAAGTTAGAAATACATACTTGTGTTTGCAACTATGCCCATGACCATACTCTAGCCAGTGGCAATCTTAGAGTCTGTTGGGGCCCTAGGCAAAAATGTATGTAACATAAAACCGCTATGCTTAACATATGAAAAATACAATAAAATACACACAACACTGCACATAGCACAAGAACTTACAGTAAGTTATCAGTGATTTATAGTACATTTTCCTAATTTCATTCATCCAAATTCAGTAACTTAGTATTCATAGCTTGACACTTAGTTTAGTCGGATACAGCTGTCATCATTCATTTTACTACTACTACCTGTGGATCGTTGTTCTAGGGGTATGGTTCTCGCTTTGGGAGTGAGAGGTCCTGGGTTCAATTTACAGATGAGCCCAGGGCTGTGATGTCTATTCTACTGACACAATTAATTGTCATTTTTTAGGCGTACTGCAACCACATAATGTTGGTTTGGTGAAATACTACAAAGCCAACACAATGGCTTACCTCAACTCCCTCATTCAGGTCTACAGGTACAATCCTGTCTGCTGCGCTCTGCCAGTGAACGATGTATGGTTGTCCCAGCACCACACAGATGACACCAAGAAAAACTCTTAAGCTCAGTGATCCCACAAAATGGAACAAGCTACCAAACTCTGCACGCTCAGCAAACTCACTGCCAATATTCAAAAAAACTGCTGAAAACAGAACTCTTTCACACCTTCCTTTACACTTAAAAAAAATTACTTCCTTTCTGCTCTTTATTGCATTTGCATCTCAAACGTAAACACTTCTTCTGATAGGACTTTGCTTTGATGTTTTCTCCTTGACTTAGATTTTTGTTTGTCTTGTACCTCACTTGTAAGTCGCTTTGAATAAAATCCAATTTTCAATTCAATTCAACTTTATTTATATAGCGCCAATTCACAACAAAGTCATCTCAGGGCACTTTACAGAATAAAGTCCAGATTATAAAGATGTATAGAGAGAACCCAACAATTCCCCCTGGAGCAAGCCATAGGCAACAGTGGAGAGGAAAAACTCCCTTTAACGGAATAAACCTCCAGCAGAACCAGGCTCAGGGTGGACTGCCATCTGCCTTGACAGGTTGGGGTGAATGGAAAGTGAAGAGAGAAAAGAACAGGTAGGACCAGTAGCTGCACGATGGAAGACACACAGCTTCAAAGCCGGGGACACCCTCAGAAAGGGACAGAGAGAGGGGGACAGAGGAGGACAAAGACAACTACCGGAGAAAACACACAGAGTTAATGACGTACATAGGTGACAATTGCGGGGTGAGAGGAGAGGAGAGAGGGTCAAGAGGAGGAAAGGAGCTCAGTGCATTGGGTGGTGGGTCCCCCAGCAGTCTAAGCCTATAGCAGCATAACTATATCTAACTATATGTTTTATTAAAGAGGAAGGTTTTAAGCCTAGACTTAAAAGTAGAGAGGGTGTCTGCTTCCAGAATCTGAACTGGGAGCTGGTTACACAGGAGAGAGGAGCTTGATAGCTAAAGGCTCTACCTCCCATTCTACATTTGGAAATTCTGGGAACCACAAGTAGGCCTGCATTCTGAGATCGAACTGCTCTACTAGGATGATATGGAGCTATGAGGTCTTCTATATATGATGGAGCCTGACCATTCAGAGCTTTATATGCAAGAAGCAGCGTTTTAAATTCTATTCTAGATTTAATGGGAAGCCAATGCAGAGAAGCTAGTGAAGGTGAAATATGATCTCTCTTGCTAGTTCCAGTCCAACCTAGAGGTAACAAATGCATGGACCAGTTTTTCGGCATCACTTTGAGACAGGATGCTCCTAATTTTGGCAATGTTCCGTAAGTGGAAGAAGGCTGTTCTAGAGATTTGTTTTATATGTGAGGTAAAGGACAAATCCTGGTCAAAAATAGCTCCAAGGTTCCTTGCAGTAGTACTGGAGGCCAGACTTATGCCATCTAGAGTAACAGTATGGTTGGACATCATGTCTCTCTCTCTAAAAGCATCTGCTAAATGACTAAATGACTAAAGCATCTGCTAAATGAATAAAAGCATCTGCTAAATGACTAATGTGTCCCACATCAGCCTGCTCTGCTAACTTATTTAGCTAACTCATGTTAGCTCATATTAAATGTCAAAGTAATCAAAAGGAACAATGTGATACCAGTGGAGTTCAACTGTCTCTTCACCACAATTATAGCTACACTAGCAGCATTTAGCGAAAGCTATTTAACTTATTACATTTAATCATTATTGTCTCCACTGCTCCATTTACCAATATCTTGCTTTACTCCTCATCCTCTTTTGTCGCCCAGAAGGATAACTCCTCTTCATTTTCACTAGCTGTTTTTTTTACTTGCTTCATTAGACTTGTTTGTTTAAACTGAATCATGCTACCTACAATGAAGTGAGAATCAGGGGCCTCTCAGGGAGGTCTCTGACTAGTAGTGTCATTGAAAACTTTGCACACAGTCAGTGCTGCACATAGTTTAACTTTTGTCAGCCTTCGAGGACCCCCTAGTGGCCTTGGCCCCCAAGTGGCTGCCTGCCTTGCCTGCTGAAACAGAGCACCTCTGACTGTAGCTAAACCTATGAAACAACAAACGTATGCTGTCAAGCAGAAAACTGGCAACTTTGGAATCACTTGTGTGCTGTTGCCTGTCCCATTCCTTTTCCTTATAGTAAATTAAATTCTTCCATGAGCCTGATTATTTTCCTTTTTTTTCCTTCCCGCTTTTCCAAAAAACGCTAGAGTGTCACAAATTCAAGCTGCTCTTTTAACTTGAAAACATGAAATTCTAGAGCTAGTGTTTGGTTTGATTGTTCTGGGCTACTGTAGAAACGTGGCAGCGCAACATGGCTGCCTCTCAAAAAAGGGAACCCGCCCCCCTTATAGATATAAAGTGCTCATTCTATGCTAAAAAAAAGACAATTACTTATTTTTTGGAAACTACACAATAGTGATAATGACAAGATATCATGAATACTATAATCCATTTCTGCTAACTGATCCCGCTACATCCTACACACTGCGCATTTAAAGACATCTCATTGCTCTTAAGTAGAAGCTTTCAAAATGTTTTCTAACAATACTCTAATATTTTCATAATTCATAAGAACTATATTTGGCACCTAATTATTGTAAAATTGTTTTGTCTTTGCCATATTCAATCTTAACCGTCGCTCCCCTTAGTAAATGGTTCTGATGCGTAAGTGACCTGAATAACCTCCCATACTTTGTAGATCTTTTGCAGTTTGCTGCGTTCATTAGATTTCTTATACCTCCTCTTAGTTAAAACTTTACAACAGAGATGTACGTTTTACTATGTGTATTACAAGGATGAAAAAGTGGGTCAGTAAACACAAACTGGCATCAGGTGCATGTTACTCAGGCTATTAACAATAATTAATCATACACTATTTACTGCACAATAAAGTATTAGGTCATGTCTATTTGTAGATTTTATAAAATGCAAAGTTACATTCACATCTAATCATGAGTGATTACAAAGTCCTTTTTCAGGCTTAGAAATAATATTCCACCGAAGAATGAATCTGTTCTTTGCATAATCAAGTTATTTATTAAAAAGTAATTTCCACTCTTTTTCCCAGAACTCCAAGCTTGATGAAGAGTCACCTTTTAAAGCAGAACAATAACAATGAGGCAAGTCCTCAGGCCAGCCCCCGCTCTACTCCCAAACTCAGTCTGGACTCAACCACCACTGCTCTCGAGGCTGTGAAGAATGGCAAAGTGGAGGAACCAAAACCTGCTCAGCTACAGCCTCCAGCACAGCCCAGTCCGGCACTCACACAGGTACAAACATCATAGCTCAGCTTATTATCACCAAATATTGATGCACATACCCTGGACTAATCAGTGCACTGATATATCACTCAAATTTGACCGAACAGAAATCTATTTTCTACACAATAACTATATTTGCTATTATCAATATAAGCATGAATTTGGCTCAGTTCTAATCATTTTCTCTCACACACTGCTGCTCTGTGTCTGTAGAAACTTTGCAAATGTGCAAATAGAGTTATTGAGCACAGAACATTTTTATTTGCTTAAACTGAGTGAGCTCAAACATCAGTTTCCTGTGCTCAGAATGTCCCATTCTGTGCTCAGGTATAAGGCACAAAAATAACACCATGAGCCAGCTCACCTCCTGACTCCTCTCACATATGATGAATGGGCCAATCACATATTGGTGGGACTTTTAGAGATTTGTTGTTCTAATGGCTCAAACTGTGATAATACAAAGAGCCATGTCAGACCATCAGTAACACACATTCACTCATACACAAACTGTTTCTTTTGCAATGATTGTGTGTGCGGAATACATCTTTTGGGTAGTGCAGCTCATGTGATAAGTAATTTTTAAATGTGGTCACTATGCCAGAGTCACCTTGGTAACTATGGCTGTATGTGATGTCAGTGTCTTTTTAGATCTAAATAGCCATGTGGTATCAGCATCAAGCAGTATGTGGACTTTTACTTTCATTTACCACATACTTTGGATTATTATTTAAACATTTTAATTGAGGAGTCAAATATTACACACAGTATATATATTTTTTGTTATTATATGTATCAATCCTTGTGAGTGTCCCCTAATGGTGGCTGTCGTGGCATTCTTTTTTAAACCTACCTTATACTAGAAGTAATTACTTTTTGAAATGTACAGTTTTTTTTTTTCTTGTAAACTGCCAAAAAAACAAATGATTGTTTTACTGACAAAACAAACATTAAAAAACGTACAATTTTGAGTAAGCCATGGTATTTATTTTGCAGATTATACACTGTTGCCCATAAAGTTGGTATAAAATATTTTTTACCTCTTCTCTTGAAATTATTGTGACAATGTAATTTATTCTTGATAGATGATAGATGATTCTTTGTTATTTTTACCGTGTATTACTGTTCCATAGTGTGGCTCTGACTTTTCATAGGAGGAAAAAGAGAGCTCCAACGATTCGTCCACAGCTTTTATCCCTCCCACAGAACCAAAGGACAATACCAACGATGGGGCCATATCTGAGGTTGGTCTTTTTGAAGTATTTTTTTTGCATTTTGTTCTTGGTGTGTAAACAAGCCATTTATTAGTCTCTGGATTGCAAAGTTGATTCCTTGTGATAGCACATTTAATGTCCTGGCATCAGTGGGCCTGTAAAAAAAAAGGCATTTTGTCAATGTGAGAACTTTCAGGTTGTCTCAAATAAAAAATGTTACTTGCAAGATATTTTTTATGTGTCCACATCCACACTTACTGTGGTTTTGGGCAATGCAGGAGCTTTTGTGTGATGTGACATTTAGTCCATTTCTATGGCACCTGTGGCAAACATGGAAAAGTGATGGTCTTGTGCACTGTGCATCTCCTGGAGTGTTAGTTGGCCAATTTTGTTGAGCTGTTACTGGCAATTAAAGCTTAATTAGGCTGATTCAGCTGTGTTCTGGATTTATGTGCTGTTTGCTAATTGTTCATGTGTAGGTGAAATTAAGAGGAAAAATAGATTGTAATTTTGTGAGATGTGAGAATCAGGGGACACACACAGGGGAGACTGACCACTGCTCAAACACTTATCCCCTGGGTAGACAGGGGGTTTGGCAGTATTTTCACCATAATTACAAGCATGTTCTAACCTTGGATGTGTGGTACCTGTGCTGTTACTGAGCGAGTGTAAACTGTGGCCCTGCTGTTTGTCCAATGCTGTGTTTGTCCTCTTATCTGGCTTACTGAGGCTCACATCACCAGCAGTTTTGTGTAATAGGCATAAACCGATGATAAAGTTAGCTAGTGATTAGCTTCTAGTACTTTACATAGCAGCTGCTATTACTGGCGGAGTGGCGGCCGTGTACAGAAATATTAATCTCATGCAATTACAAGAGATGGATTGTTCCAGATTTAGCTGCAGTCCCAGGCAGTGAAGAGAGCCAATATGACTGACTCACCAACCACATAAACATTTCATGTTATCAGTGAAATACATTTCTGGTACCATGGAAATTAGAGATTGTTGCTGAGGTATATGAACATGCTAAAGCTTTGATCTTTAATTCTTCTGAATTATTATTGAATTGACTTACTTGGTTAAAAAGAAATTTAGAAGTGAGTATTTATTGAATAATTCTATACCAAAAATAGATGTTTGAAAAAATTTGCTTTTTAATGTACACATGTTCATAAATGGAACAATTGGACAGCTGGAGTATTTTCTTAAATGTTTTGACTAACACTACCAAGCACTATCTGCAATGGTATAGTTCATTTTATCACAATAGTTGCTTGAGTGGGTCAAGTATTCAAATATTGTGAAACCATTTAGCTTTCATGATTTTAATTTCTAATGATCTGTATAATTCTGAAATGTCTTCAGGAAAGTGGTCATTGTGTCCTCACATGCAAAATATTTTTATCTACTATTTCTAAACACACATTTCATATTTGTATTATTATTATTATTACTATTATTATTTTAGTACAGTGTTGTCAGGATGAGGCTAAATTATAAAATACAATTACAGTTTTTACTGTTAATTTACTGTATAAACTGGTCAGAGAGTTTTCTTCACTGACACACAACTTAACAGAACATAATGCACAAAATGCACAAGTGGGTCTGAACACTTTATACTCATTACAAAGTCAACTTGGACAAATATTTGTCTCCCAACCATAACAATTTGTTGCAGGTAGCATCGCAATATGTATCACTATTGTTTTTGAAGTACTTTTGAAGCTCTTTGTACCAGAAAAATGGAAAGAGAAAAATTTGGATAGGGGGCAGGAATCACTCGAGATGATATCGCGTGGGCAGGTAAGGTCGAACAAGCAGGTTTTCTTGTATATGAAAATAGCAGGATGAAATCTTAACTGTGTGGTGTTATATTATCGTTCCGTATTGTTCAGATTAAGCCAAATGTTTTGAAATTTTATGCCTCGTAGTGCAGATGAACAATATCCTGAACTATAGTGGAATGAAAGTAAAGTGAAAGAAATTTTTAAGAAAGAAGAAGTTCAACGAATGCAAATGCAGCGCAGTGATGGTGATGGTTCAGTGATGGCAGTGATTATTGATGACAAAAGTCTTTACTTTTTGACAAAAACCTATAATGTACTGTACTACTCTCTCAAGGATTATTACAATATTTGTAGAATTTTAATCTTTGACTTGCCCAACTTGTTTACACTGGCTAAAAAACGTTCTTTTTTGATTTTGTTACAGGTTCAAACAGTTCCCAACCCAGTTGCCACAACAACAACAAGCACTCCTACCACATCCAAGATTAACCACACCTCAAGGTGGTCCAAGATTAAGATTGTAACAAAGCAGACCGGGGATGAATGTATCACAGCTATAGAAATTGTTCCACCTGTAGAGGGAGCCGAGAGGCGTTCAATTCCCATCAGCCGACCCCGGACTGTGGCCAGAAAGTTTGCAAGCATCGCTAGAAGTCAAGTGAAGAGGAAAAGACAGATGGCTGCCAGGGAAAAGAAAGTATGTTCATGTGACACTGCATAGACATGTCTTATATTAATTATTACATTAATTACTTTACCATTTTTGTTATTCAGCTGTTAGTGATTTGCTGACCAGCAGCATAGCTTCAGCACACAGCTCTCCAGAAATCCTCATCTCAGTAGCCTGATTACATATGCCACCAGTCAGGCATGAACACAAAGAACACTTTCAAATGACCTTTGATCACATTTCTGCCAATCACATTTTGGTCTTACCAATCTGCCCATAGAGACCAATGTGATATTAACCATCAATCGCACACTTAGTAAGAACCTGAGCAAGCTGAGCACAACATTACAAATATAAGAAATTCATGTACTAATGAAAAACAACCAACACAGTGCCTATAACTAGATTGTAATAAGATTATTGAGTTACATTAGAGGTTTTGCCCTAAAATGATTCCTATGATTACATGTTTATAGTTTGTGTTGCATAGTGACTAAGAATAATATGATTCGGTTTGCTCAGTAATAATAACGTGGCAATTACAAATCCCTTTGTCACAGCCTGACGGATAAATAAATGATTGTTATGATAGATAATAAGCAGCAAGTACTATGACATAGGTTGCACCTTTACCAAAAAGAGAAATACTACGTCTACATACAACTAAGAAAACTAAAATTATTGTTTCTGCTGGTGTACAGGTGGGAGTGCAGGTCCACTAGTGTGTGACTTGTATGATGAAGTGGTGAAGCTGTTTTCAAAAATGAGTAGGTGATACACTGAAGTCTTTTCACTGAAAAATTGTTCAGAATGACACATGGCATATGGAAATGTGCCTCTGAGCTTTTAAACAACACTTCCTCTAATTTTAGCACATTTCCTCCTGGCTCACTGATGATCTTTACAAAGTCACAAAAGGTTGCACCTGAATTTCAAAACATCGGCAGTGAACGGGGTGTCAGGGTTGTATACCATAGCAAAATATCTTTGAATAAATCCTAGACCAGTCTGATGCTTTAAAAGCGCAACTGCTGTAGGTATGAATTGATTAAGGTTATTATATAAGAATGCAAGCCAGGCCTAGTTTCTTTGAGAATGCAGACAGCTACATATATTAGAAACATTTAGATTTGTGAGCAGAGCCTTGTTTCACATTTGCAAATCATGTGCTTTCACTAAAGCAAAGCATTTAAGATTAAGTGCCAACACACACTGTTAAGAGCTTCTTAATATTGACTCATTGTGTTGCTAAGTAGCTTGGCATGTTTTCATGTCTGTGCATCTTGTTGTTATTAGTTACATGCTCTTTGCTTTATACCTTAAGGATCATTTACAGTAACTGTTCTTACATTGTAGGCAGAGGTCAGGGCTGTGCTACGCAAGTCTGGATCTTAAAACATTTTTAGGTTCTGTAATGTATGTACAGTAATTAGTATTAAAATTAATTTAAGTCATCTGTGGTTAGATGAACTCAGGGCTGTAGCCAGGATTTACTAAGGTCTGAATTCCTTAAAAATATTTTTCTTAAAACACTTATCCATCCATTCACTATCCAAAAACACTTATCTTTATCGGAGTCACAGAGGGTGTTGGAGCCTATTCCAGCATTCATCCAGCTCATTCTTTACTTGACTTTGTCTCGTCAGTAACTTGCTGATGCTTAACGTACCCGTTTGCATCTGTGATTGACACTGTGACCTTTCTATGCAGTACAATGGAAAGCCTGACTTTAATATTTGATGCCTAAAGCAATGACGTACTATATGAAATGAAAAAGTTTTGAAGGGTGGTGAATGGGGCAACAAGACACAGAACTTTACCACAGGAGACCAGGGTTCAACTTTAGTGCGACATGTGCAATTTAATGATGATCATAACACAACATGTCACACGTGGTTACTATAGTTTTTATAGTATAGTATAGTTTTTATATAACCTATCTTGAAATGTAACCTTACCCTGAAGTTGTTTCAACTAACCCTCACACAGATTTTGTGTGTATATAGCGTTGTTCCCATAGTGTCAAAAGGTGGCATCCTATACAGATGCCAAAGTGTTCCCGTAGTGTCAATATAAGATGCTGTTATTCCTGGAGCACCCAATGATAATACCAAATGATACCCCAAAGGACGTAAAAATGTGGTGCAATTCAACACCTTAGAAAGCATCATTATGACTGGTGATATTAGAATGTGCGGGTTTATCGGTTGAAATAAAGCATTATTGACATTTATGCATTTTAGTGCAATAAAAAACTGGAAACACTACCCAACAACAATATACATCTCAAAGAGGTTCTAGCTGGCTAATGCAGCCCCCCTCTCTCATTGACAGTAATATTCTGCAGATCACAGACAGTGAACATTGACAGCAAACTAAAATAAATTAACACAACTCTTTTCAGTTTTGTTTAAAGTGACTGGTGCACACACTTTGGCCACAGGTGCATGTCACTAAGCATGTCATCACTTGAGCCCATTTTCCTGATATATTCATGGATATTTGTTGTTTCATCCTGGATAGTTGTTCCAATTTTTATTTATTTTTTTGTCCTTTTGACTTACACTATGAGTTCAGGTTCTCCACAGCAAATCATTGTCCGCATGTTTATTTGGCACAGTTTTTACGCCAGATGCCCTCCCCAATTTCTACCGGGCTTGGACCGGCACTACACAGCTGGGGATCGGAATGGGCTGTTAAAGGTTCAGTGTCTTGCCCTAAAACACTTTGACATATACCCAGGACCAGGCATCGAACCACTGACACTGTGGTCATTGGATGAGTGCCTTAACAACTGAGCAACAGCCGCCCCCCAATCCTGGATAGTGCTTCTGACGCCCATTAATCCTTGGCCCCCGTCCTTCTGCTAAGTTTGAGGCCAAACTCACTTTCTATTGTAAGGAGCTTCCTTGGCTTCAACACCTTTGGGCTTAATATTCTAGCAGGGTGCCTAATGAGTGGCAGGACATAGGTGGGATTCCATAGTTTCTCTCACTGCACTCTCAGAAGTTAAAGTGAAGGAATGGAGGTGTCTGGACTGGGCTAATCACTTTAATCGTCTTGAACTGCATTGCCTTTTATCAGACTGGCTAATATATGCTAAACAAATTGGACCGTACTTGTGTTAACTGAAACATGGCTACACAACAGTATTCAAGATATCAATTTATATCAACAAAGAATGGAGCACAAATGCAGTTGTATCCAAACACTGCTCTCCCCTGGAGTAAATGACCAGTCATCTGCCAAATTCACAACTGTTGCTATTGAAGGAGTCTTTCTCCTTTTAAAGCGTCAATGCCACAGAGGCAGTGTAAAAGCTGCACAGCAGCATCAGCGATCAACAAACCGCACATCCCATTGGATTTTTCATCATTGTTGATGATGAAAGAAAGGCTTTTAATGAAATCCCAGCCATGTTTACTACAAAATGAGAAAATATACTACTAGTGCAGTTAAAAGTGGTAGTTACTACTGGCACAGTCTCATTTATGATCTGATTGTTTAAATGATTATAAGTAGTCAGTCTTAGAAGTAGGCGTGAGCTGTGTTGACAGCATGAGCCACTGTTAGAAGACTGGGTTCATCACTCTAAGCTCACAGCCTGTGTTTAGTCTAGTACTGTTGTCCTAGACAATCAAACATATTTTCAAGTAAGCCAGCAATCCAGTCTTTGCAGACAGATGAAAGTAAAATATGCCATGGTAGGACTACAATTTCACTTAGGCAATGGTAGACAAAGGGCATTAAGATTGGTTACACCACCAACCAATATTGCAAACCAAGTTGCTAACCACTGAAGGAGTAAAACCAACAACCTCTTCCTAAACACTGGAAAGACGTAGATCACCATCAACTTTAGGAAGTTGCATGTTGATCACACACCCCTACATATTAAGGGTAGTGTTGTGGAAGAAGACCTCCCCAGGACTTCCAAAGAAGCTGAACAATGTCTCCACTTTCTGCTGTCCTCACCATTACATAACTCTCTAATATGAAACTGCAAAGTCTCTGATCACAAGACCCTATGGACATATAGTATAGATTGGGCTACATATTTCTGTCCAAGCTCAACCTGAACCTAAGAGTGTGATGGCCGAATCAGGCCTGAACCCGACAGTTTATTGTATCCCATGTCCGAACCCGACCAGAGTCCAACACAGTTGAGTTGTGTGCTGTTTTCCATATGCAGCTTTAAGGCTAAATGTTCTGTCCTCTTGCTGTAATATTGCAATAGCACCCCATGCCTTAACTTTTCACATAGCCTACTGGTCGGTTATCATCCCCTAACCCTGCCAAACCTGAGCATGAGTTCTATATTTCTGTCCAAATCTGACCTAAACCCTCCATTTGTGTCTCCACCCCCTAATTTGTAGTAAGTTACAACAGTTGGAGCCAACATAAAGATTGTTTATTATATA
The DNA here is from genome assembly GCF_033026475.1 of Channa argus. NCBI lineage: Eukaryota > Metazoa > Chordata > Actinopteri > Anabantiformes > Channidae > Channa > Channa argus. The sequence continues at coordinate 1,456,000 of NC_090219.1, forward strand.
CACTTGTTTTTTCTTTTGTTTTTACAGTAAAGACCGTGAGGCAGTGTGGAATCTGTAGATGGTACAGTTTTTCTCTGTTAAAGATCTATTGACAATACTCGTTTATATTTGCTCAAAGATTGTCGCCCAAATGCTGGAGTCAAATGTTTAAACAACACATATTAAATTAAAAAGATGTTTTCACTTGTTTGTAGCATTGCGTCAGATAATTCTTGCATTTTATTTGAGGAATATTAACTTTTGCTATCAAAGACTGGACAGTGGACATAAACTGGATAGTTTGCAGAGCTATTTATTTCCTCAGTCTGTCAAACTGTTTTGGGGTTTTAAACAGACGTCAGTGTGTCTGTGAAGGTTAAGCAGTAAGGAAGAATGTGAGCAATTAAACTGATTGCACTGCAGCTAATTGTTTGTAATGTCTGATGTAATGTTACATGTTTGTGCTATTTGTCTTGTTGTTTGGTTGCATTTGAAGCTGTGTGTGCCCTGAGAAGCAAGACATCTATCATAAAATATTCTGACAATAAAGTGAAATCAAACCAAATCAAGCAGGTCTTAGATCTTGTGTGTTTCTTCAGCTTTTACTGATCTTCCAGACTTCTAAGTCAGTGTGAGAGTTGTAAAATTAGTATGCCAAATTAAAAATACAGGGTAAGTCAGCACATCCGTAAGAGACTGTCATGGTTCAGGCATACAGTGCCTTGCAAAAGTATTCATACTCATTTTCTACATTTTGTCACATTACAAAGACAAATGTAAATGTATTTTATTGGGATTTTATGTGATAGACCAACACAAAGTGGTACATAATTTTGAAGTGAAAGTAAAATGATAAATGGTTTTCAAAATGTTTTACACATACATACATGAAAGGTGTGGCATGCATTTGTTTTAAGCCCCCTTTACTCTGATAAAAATCAGTGGAACCAATTGCCTACAGAAGTCACCTAATTAGAAAATAGAGTCCACCTCTGTGTAATTTAATCTCACTATAATTACAGCTGTTCTCTAAAGCCTTCAGAGGTTTGTTAGAGAATATTAGTGGAAAAACAGCATCTGGAAAGTCAAAGGAACACACTAGACAGGTCAGGGATAAAGTTGTAGAGGAGTTTAAAGCAGGGTTAGGTTATAAAAAAGAAATATATATAACAAATATCCCGAGCTTTGAACATCTCACGTAGCAATGTACAATCCTCCATCTGAAAATGGAAAAAGTGTGGCACCACTACAAACCTAACAAGACATGACCGTCCACTTAAAATGACAGCATTAATCAGAGAAGCAGCAAAGAGGCCCATGGTAACTCTGGAGGAGCTCAGGTTCACAGCTCAGATGGGAAAATCTGTCCAATACAACTATTAGGCAAATCTGGCCTTTATGGAAGAGGTGCAGGAACAAACTATTGTTGAAAGAAAGCCATAAGAAGTCTCCACAAGCCATGTGAGGAGAAGCATCATGCTGTCGGGATGCTTTGCTTCGGCAGGTACAGGAAAGCTGGTCAGAGTTGAGTAAAAGATGAATGGAGCGAAATACAGGGAAATCTTAAAAAAAAACATTTTATTCTGCAAAAGACTTGAGGCTAGGGAGGAGGTTCAACTTCCATTAGGACAATGACCCTAAACATACAGCCAGAGATACAATAAAATGGATTAGATCAATATATATTAATGTGTTAGATTGACCCAGTCAAAGTCCAGACCTAAACACAATTGAGAATCTGTGGCAACACATGAAAATAGCTGTTCAGATGCTCCCCTTCCAATCTGACTGAGATAGAGCTATTTTGCAAAAAAGAATGGGCAAAAGTTTCACTCTCTAGATGTGCAAAGCTGGTAGAGAATTACCCCAAAAGACTTGCAGCTGTAATTGCAGCAAAAGGTGGTTTTACAAAGTATTGACGTAAGGGGGCTGAATACAAATGACCACCACACTTTTCAGATATTTATTTGCAAAAAAATAAATTGAAAACCATTTATCATTTTCCTTTCACTTTCACAATTCTGTACCACTTTGTGTTGGTCTGTCACATAAAATCCCACTAAAATACATTTGTTTGTGGTTGTAATGTGACAAAATGTGGAAAAGTTCAAGGGGTATTGATACTTTTGCAAAGCACTGTACCTTTTTGTACTTTAAGCCAAAGGGACAGAAAGAATGTTTTGACATGTTTTAGCCCATGTCAAAGTATTGACATGTTTTGTTTCCCATGATTTATATTATTTAAGAACTGTATAATCAAACTGCAGAGGTCTGAAACCTGCTCGTGTACTTCATGATTCATTTTTTGCAGTTAAAAAAATCAGTTTTGCTTTTATTTTTGTAAGTTGTTGGAAGTGCTTGCTTTCCAATCAGTCAGCACTTACTATACAATCCAGCTTCACAATGCAACAAAAACATATTTTTGACTGCAAAACATTAGACCCAATGTTCATTTTTATTGATTACTGTAACTCTCCAAGAAGTTGTAGTTCTCCACATTTTGATTTGTGCACCACAGTAACATGAATAAACAAACTGATTTTTATTTGTTGTGTTCACTCTGAATCTTCATCTCCTTTCCCCATTCTCTGTAGGTGACCAAAACTATCTTTGCCATACTGCTGGCTTTTATCATCACATGGACGCCATATAACGTCATGGTGCTGATCTCAACCTTCTGCCAGTCCTGCGTCCCTGACACTGTGTGGGCGATTGGTTACTGGCTGTGTTATGTCAACTCTACCATCAACCCAGCCTGTTATGCATTGTGCAACGCCACATTCAAAAAGACTTTCAAGAATCTGCTTCTGTGCCAATATAAGAATATAGGCACAAGATGAGATGGAAAGAGAAGACTGAGGGTGGGATGAATGGGGAATGGGCATACCACAGAACGTAAGAATGGAGAGGAAATATTGTTGAAAATGAGTGAAAGAGGGCTGAGAAGTGGATGGCAGAACCGCTCTGCAGGGCATGAGCAAATATGGTGTTTGTTTCTGCAAATGAATGCCATGTCATCCATATTATTATAAATAGACTGAAGAGCTATATAAGTGCAAACCAGGGATTCCTTAACCTGCTCGGCTTCCCCTACAATGGAACAAGTGGTTTTATAGACACAGAGAACATGCAATGTGAGCAGAAATGTCAGTTGTAAATGTAGACAGAGGAAAACCAAGAGATGAGGTGACGTGGATGGATGGAGTGATATGTTTGAATTACAGCACTAGTGACAGTGTATAGCACTGAGAGATGCATGGCTGAAGAGGTGGTCTTGCTGGACCTCTTTGAAGACACATTGGATGGTTGTATTTATTTGTTCTTATATTAGTTATTTTTTATTTATTTTTCCAAAAACATATTTGTTTTTGCTATTGCAATTTAATATCTACAGGTCCCTTTTCCTCCTCTTCATCCCTTGTTATTTTTGTCTAATTTAAACTTTTAAAAAAACTTTTTAGGTAAACAAAAGATATGCCGATGACCTATTCTAACCACTGTAGCACACACAGATAAACAGATAACATAGATCACAAGTTAACACAGTGTTACATAATTTCATATAAAAATAGCCTAAAACCTCTTCCTTACATTCTAAGGTCACAAAATGTATTGTGAACTAATATTAATATTGCATACTATTATATTAACATATAACTGAGGACTACACTGTAGATACATAGAGAAAGGTGAGTTTAAACCAAAGTTTTGTTAAGCTGCACACATTTAACTCAAGATGAGACAAGTTACCAAGCTTCAAAAGCACCCAATGTTACTAATGTGTTCTATTGGCAGTCTAATTATCATAACCAATTCTACAGCCATGACTAAAGCCACAGCTACGTTCTGTCAGACTCACCAATAGAACAAGCAGTCAAACACTGTATAGAGAACTACTGTTTGTTAATAAAGTCTCCACTAGTTCCATTAAAAACAAACGGTCTTAGTCAAAGATGCAGACTGAGCCACAGACGGGAGCCCATAGTGCTGCTGCAGTCAACTAAAACATAGTTACACAATAATAAATCATTTAATCATGTACCAATTATCCAGTTCCGTATGGCATTGAGAGAGCTCAGTCTGTCTCTGTTAATCGAAGGGAATTAAATGTTAAGTATCACAAAATATTGGAAAACTAAAGTTGACGAGTCACTAATGTGTGGGCGACTGTGGCGCAGGAAGGTAGAGCGGTTGTCCACCAATCTCACAGTTGTTGGTTCCATCCCCGGCATGTCACATGTCGAAGTGTTCTTGAGCTAGACACTGAACCCCAACTTAGTTGCTCCCGGTGAGTGTTGGCCAGCTGCATAGCAGCTCCCCCATCGGTGTATGAATGTGTGTGATTGTGAGTGTGAATGGGTAAATAAGAAGCAGTGTAAAGCGCTTTGAGTGCTAATAGGTAGAAAAGCGCTATATAAGTGCAGACCATTTAATGTAGTTCTGAAAAAAAACAGTACAGCTTGGTGATTCTTTTAAATGAACAGCTGTGATCTTGAGCAAGACATCTAAAATCTAAAGATATATAATTTTATTGTTTTTATTCAGTGTGGCAAACCTCTCTGGCAGGTCTACGGAGCCTGGTGGGGTCATGCGAAGGGTGAGGATTCAACCCACCTGGTCTAGTTGTTGTATAAAGAACCAGTCGCTCTCTCCGTCCTGACTTCTACAAGGTTTGGTTCTGCTAGTTCATTTCTCTTTTAGTTTACTTTTTCTATTTTCTTTTAGTAAAATAAACAGATTTTTAGTTCTTTGTTTGTCCAGTCTTGAGCCAGCTTGTGACAAATTGGGGAATCTTGCAGGGTCAAGTAAACCATTTTTGAAGGGTGAGATTAAGTTATTCTAATAATTTTTTATTTGTTATTTTTTGGTATGTAGTGTGTCTACCTCCTTTGCCAGGGTTTTACATATGAGTTTAATGTTTTGTTTTGAGTAAGAGCAATATACATTTTGTCCTTTTGTTTCTATTTGTTTCCATAAGTGTTTATCCACTTTGCCTTTTGGTTTTGTTACTGTAGTTTTCTCGCATCCCAGGTCTTGTTAGCATCTCTAATAGTTTGTGGCATGTTGATCGTTTAAACTGGGTCACATCAATGGGGTTTTTGGTATTAACTGCATAGCTAGGACTTTCTGGTTTTCCACTGGTTTCCAGTAAGTGATTCATCGGCAATCATCGGCAGCTGCCATTTAAAAGTGTGATTCTAAAGTACTCCAACTTCATGTAATTGGTACTGTAGATACTCCGGACACCATGAAAGCAACAATATGCACTATAATTTGGTGGACCATCATAATATATAAAGATTTAAAAACAGAAAATACATGTAGAGGGGAGGATGAGGATGGGAGATTTTGAAGATAAGAAAAAGTTGAGGAGACTGACAAATAGTTAAAATACAAGAAAAGTTAGTGGCAGTCAAATGCAGAAAAATAGAAGGATTGTACAGTAAGTAGCACACACTGTGGCAGCCTTGTTGGAGCTCTAATTCTGCTTCTAAACATGTTACTCCACACAAGTTGACAACCTAAATAAGCAGAATTGGAAATGATTTTCCCTATTAATGCAAGTGGCTAGGTCAGGTGTTTAGGTCATGCAAGTAAATAAGCCAGCAAATTATAATCAGGATGTCATCATAGCAAGTAATCTCTGTATTCAAACAGGGTACTTGACATTAATAACCTACACTGTTTGCTGCCGTTTGTTTAAAGTGTTTAAAGCCCCACTAGCAATCCTTTTAAGTTTTAATGTTCATTACACTGATCAAAATGAACATTTTAAGCTGCAGGAACAACACTTTGATGATTTAACTTTTCAGAAAATCATAGTATCAGTATCATGTCTCTACATTGCTAGGCTGGAGTGAGATAAATCTGCAGTTCACACTGGCAATGAGCCCAAAATATACCGTATACAAATCTATTGCACTCTAACTCATACACTTATTCTGTAGAGTTAATCAGGGTAGCAAACATTTTTATACATTTCTTGTCTACAAATGTAATGTTGCCCTCATAGTGGTATTAAATAAATTTGCAAAATGCCAGCACAATTTGGGATTATTCTCTAAGGACCATGAACATTTTAAATTGAGTAGATGTGATCTAAAGCGCCCAAAATACATTAATTTAAGTTAATTTTATGGCCTTTTAACTTAGATTTTATTTAAATTTTATTTGATACACCAAGTTTCATGGTGGTGGTGGCCAGTAGTTGTAGAATGGGAATATTTCTCCACCAATTAATAAATAGTTTTGACATTTCTTTGTTAAAATGTTTCCACACATTTGAAGTCAAACACAGATTGAAAAGATAAAAAAGAAACAGAGCTGCAGCTTTATTTTCACACTTGACTACACATGCTGGTTTGTAGAGGGGGGGGTGGTGCACATGAGCAGTTTCAAAGCAATACAGTTCTAAATTGTTTTTTTCAGGGGTTTTGTGTCTGTATTTATTTGTTAATCAGGGGATTGGAGCATATCATTACTTAGAAGATGCTCTAGATGTGATATATGCACAGAAATGTGAAAGATAAACTAGGAGAGACCCTGCTGTTTAATAATGATACAGATCTAGAGTAGTGAGAGTTTAAATAGTGTTACAGACTGTGTAGACTGCAAGCTAATCTTTTCACATGATTGAGCTGGTTGGTTTTGCATTGTTAAAGCAACAATGTCCAACTGACTAAACAATGGAATGGTATTAAACCTTCTAGCTTTGATACTATGAATACCAGATTGGTACTTTGAGCCAGCTGTCAACTCAAGTGTCACCAATAATAGGATTAACGGTTCATTCAACTGTACAACAACATACAGTGGTCCTCAAATTACAGAGGATGAGAGGATGGAAGAAAGAAAAGAGATACTGAAGCAAAAACATCTGGATGTGAGCAAATTGCAGAGGGAGATGGTAAAAGCAGTGGGGAAGAGAGAAATGAGGAAGAGGAATAATAAGCTTGTGGAGGAGAAGTAGGACACAGTGGCAGGAGAATAGAGAAAGTACAGGAAATCCTCATTTAGTTCTGGTTTCCCATCTGTAATGCTCACACAGAGTTAAACAGACAAGACTGACAGGCTAGAACACAATAATTAATATAAAATCAGCATATTTGTAATAGCAAATATGCTGATTTAATTTAATATTGGTGCTGTCGTTTAAATATTTCACAATGACCGATCAGCCTGTTGCTTTGTTCCCACATTGCTAAAAGTGTGTGAGGAGTGATGACATATGTTAGTGCTTCAGTTATTCATATAAATGATGAGAAGAAAGTTTAGTCGGAATTTTTATGCAAGGTTGAGTTTTTTTAAGGTTACAGACATTATTCTTTCCCAACAAGTAAATGGGTCTACAGATTTGTATGAGCCCTATTTAAAATGTAGCTGTCCCATCTTAGAAGTGAAACGTCTACAAGTCAGCCAAAGCACTAAAACATCTTTCATGGCTCAGCAGGACTTGGGCCGGGTTTCTGTCTGCTTATAATGTGAATGTGTCAGCTTAGCATGGCTCAGGAGTTTGTCAAGGACCTAGTGAAACACCTATTGCTCTCTCTAAAAACAGAAAAGCATGCAGAAAAATGTCATAACAGAGAAGGGATGACTAACACGGGGATACATCAAACCTCACAAAGTCCTCAGTAATGATACATATGTAAGTAGTTCACTTGTAAGTACAACTTGGCATTGTTTTCACTCACACTGAGTAAGTCTAAACAATGCTTATTCAGTATAAGTGAGTCAAAGATCAAATTCCTGCCAACATGACCAATGATACATTTAGTGTTAGTAATCTATTAAGAATTGTGTGACAAACTGAGTAGACTACTGGCTTGTGTGGACCTTCTTGACTACAGACCTAAATGACTACTTGAGTGTAAATTTTGTGTTTTTCCTTTATTGTACATTTTAGTCTCTTCTTTGAGTGTTTTAAGTTGGACTTAAATAGGTATCAATTTACTGTAAGTCTTATCTGTATTAGGCCTTGACTAGGGCCAGTTGCTGTGTTTTGTTTTTTCGGCCCATTCTGTTGTGTTGTATTATCAATAATCAATTTAATGCTCTTTTCTATAGTAGTCTTTGCTGTGTAACAGCCAAGCATCCTCATTTTAAAAGCTGCAGCACATAATACTCATATATCATCATAATTTGACCTCCTGAGCTTACCAGCATGTGCAGTGAGGAACTATTAGCTCATCTCTAGTGGTATCATATAGTGGTAATAACAGATAAACATCTGTGTGATAACATCTAAAGTGGGCGCTTATAGGGTCATCGTGTTGGTGTTAAAATTAGAAAACAGGATGAAGATTAGTGGATAGGCATGGTTTTGTGTGGATGTCTCCTTTGAGAGCCTCAAACCTGTGTGATCTCAATCTCAGCATTGTCTCAAAATCTCCCAGAGTTTCTAAGACTTGTATTTTCTCATGTGAGGAATATAGCAACGCTAAGTATAGTTACAGAATGTTACTAATCACGTGTCACTTTGAATAAAACTGAAAAATACACAAAGCAGTGAAGAGCTGAGGAGTTGTAGCAGTACCAGCTCTATTCATTGCTGTGTTTGCATGATATAACTAGATTTCAAGCATAATACTAATAAAGAATGGGTAATTCTGAAAAAGGACATTTCTAAGAACGCATATAAATATCAAGCAGGTGTCCAATTAGACATTAAAATATAACCTCTATGTTTTTGTATGTAAATCTGTACCACTCTGGATCACATGTCAAAATTAGCATTTTAAGACATAAAGTGACACGCAACAACAAAGTAGATCCCTCGCATTCCGTACTTCATGTGTTGGTCAATGTCACTGTTAGACATTATTTAGATATTTAACTTCACATTCAACTTGAATTTTAACTTGAAATTTTTTTTTGTTTGTTTGTTTGGTTTTCGTTTTTGCCACTGGCAGAAAAAAGGAGAAGGGGTTTGTAGTGATGTCTTGAATTTTAAATAAGCACACAGATATTGAAGCCAGGTGATTCTTGCATAGCAAGTAAGAGGAGCTATTATAAGCCTGGCATGGATGACATTAGTTGACCCACAGTTGGAGCACATGTTTACCTTGGATAGTGTGTCTTGGTGTTGTTTGTTCGGTTAGCACTAGTAGGAACCCTGTTGGCAGCTTTCCAGCTGATTTAGCATGTTGATTCAGCGTTGCTTCAGTGGCCTTTAGAGACCACTCTGATGGCTGTTCAGCTAAGCAAATCAGTGTGTGAGTATAGAACAAGGACGCCTGTAGTGTCATTTACAATTTTGTATTAGACATATTCTAAATAACAAGTGCTGTGAACTGTGTACTGTATACTTTGTATACATGTATCTGTAGTCCCAGATCATCTGCTTTCCCTTCCTCTCATACAGGCACAAAACATACGTGTTAGTTGACCACTGGCTATATTTATACTTCATAGTGTGTTTAAGTGCCCATTGTTGGCCACCGATCCCAATGCAACCCAAATATTTTGAAACTCTCCAAAATCACATTCTAAAACCTTCAAATAAACCCTAATTCACAATGATTGTTGTTCTTAATATAAGCTTAATAAGGAGCAAACAGAATATGGGGCAGATACCGCAGCCCTGTCTCCAAAAAAATTATTTTCCTATGCAACTAAACTGTGAATGCAATTACATTTTTGGAGAGAATATAGTGCACTGAATGGATTATGTTCCGATACAATCTTTTTTGAATAAATGGAGCGCTGCATTTAATAATGGAAATCCAGCTGCAAGGAGCACTGTTACACCGCACTTTGGTTTACCGAAATAAAGCAACAGACATGGACTAAATTATATGTACCTTTCCACAAAAAAACCTGTTTTCTCTTAAATAAATTGACCAGATTTTTCTTTCAAATTTTGATTTAAGTGTTAAAAAAAAAACATTCTAAATAAATGGATTATGGACATATTCCAAACGGTTTCCTGTGTTAGCATCACAACGGTCTTCATGTTATCACTAAGTCAACCTGTTTAAATGTAGAAATGTTGGTATCACAGTAAACATAAAGAAAGAGAACCAAACGAGAGAGCTGTCTGAGGAGATCAGAGAGAAAACTGTAAGCAAACAAGGCAAATAATGTCAAAGGTAAAAGCTTTAGCACTACCTCCAAGCAGCTTGATGTTCCTGTAAATACAGCTTCAAATAATATTAAGAAAGTTAACATCTATTGGACTGTAGCCAGCCTCTCTCTCAAACTTGACAGCTGGAGCAGTTTGCTCAAGATGAGAGGGCCAAACTACTGTACCTACTAACAGCTGCAGATATCTCACTGAGGTCTACAGAAATCCTGCGCAACAGAATAGTAGGAGGATTAGGAGGAAAATCTTTTTTAGTCCAGGCTATTTTTAATGATTGTGGTGTTTACAATATTATTTTGGATGAAAAACATCTAAAACAAAATCTGATTTTTAATGCTTTTATTTCTTTTTTCTTCTGTTATTACTTTTGTTTGTTTAAATGTCAAGTAATGTTATGTTAATTTGTACAGTAGTTTCTTCCTTTGTGGAACAGTACGTTAGAGAAACAGAGACTAGTATTTTATTCACATCTGTAACAATAAACATGTTAAGTGAATTTAAGTAAAATTTATGGGATTCTCTTTGAATCCAGATCATAATATTTTGCTAAACTGACCTGTGAGTGTCTGAAAATTACTATAAAAATATAACAAAGCTGCAGTCAGAGAAACAAGAAGTTGTACTAAAAAATATTTTGGTGGAAAAGAAATATATTGTCTGTAAACATTTTATTTAAGTCCCACGCCATTTTAAGATGAACATAAAAGGCTGGGGAACTGTATACACTAAGGCATAATATTGCTCTTTGAGAATGTATACAAAGTTTATTTATATCAGGTGAGAATGAAAACACACTGTATGATATCACTCTGCTGTAATAACTTCCACAAAACAACAACTAATATTCATTTACATTTATGCTTACATTTACATTTAGTCATTTACCACACGATTTTATCCAAAGCGACTTACAAGTGAGGTACAAGGCAGCAAAAATCTAAGTCAAGGAGAGAACATCAAAGCAAAGTCCTATCAGAAGTGTTTACATTTCATGAGATGCAAGTGCAAGAAAGAACAAAAAAGAAGGTTTTTCTTTGTTTCAGATTGAATACGAAGATGCGGAAGAGTTTTGTTTTCAGCAGTTTTTTTTTATATTGGGCGTGAGGTTGCTGAGCGTGCAGAGTTTGGTAGCTCGTTCCACCATTGTGGGATCACTGAGTTTAAGAATTTTGCTTGGTCTCTTCTGTGCAGTGCTGGGACCACCGGACGTCGTTCATTGGTAAATGATAAATGGCCTTCACTTATATAGCTCTTTTCTACCTATTGCTTCTCATTCACCCATTCGGACTTACAATCACACAAACACTTAAACACCTAAGGGGGAACTACTATGCAGCTGGCCAACACTCACTGGGAGCAACTAAGTTCAGTGTCTTGCTCAAAGACATTTCAACATGTGACCAGAGGAGCCGGGGATCAGACCAGCAACTAGGGGGATTTGTTGATGATTCCTCTACCTTCCCCTTGGCAGAGCTCAGCAGACAGGAGGGGATTGTAGACCTGAATGACAGAGTTGAGGTGAGAAGGAGCTGTTGAATTGACCATTCTGTAGGCAAGAGACAGAGCTTTGAACCTGCCACAGGAAGCCAGTGTAGAGATCTGAAGAGTGGTGTGACATAAGTCCTTTTTGGCTGATTAAAAATGAGGCATGTTGCCGCAGTTTGAATCATCTGCCAGGGTTTTATTGTGCATATCGGTAAACCCCATTAACAGGGCATTGCAGTATTGCCTATTCAAGTGTGATTAGATCATTAACCCAAATAGCATTTAATTGACCAAAATTATATACAGTATAAGCTCCTGTATTTAACATTAGTCATCACAAGTATTTGAATATTATGCATAAAGGAAGGGGGCGAGAATTGTTTTTGTCATATTTACAACAATTACTCTAAAGTTTTTGCTTTATTTGTTGGACTCTCGAGAAATACATTAGATGACAGAATGTCTTTTTACAGACCACTGATCATTTTGACCCTCATTATAATTTTAAATATCACTATACAGTTTTCACAATATGTAAAAAAAAAGGATAAATTAAGGATAAATAAATTACAAAGGGAGATTCTAAAGTGAAAAGATTTCCGAGACTGTGCAAAATCATTTCCAAAGTTTTTGATAGTTCACTCTTTCTCTCTCTTGCAGTATTTCTTAATTTAGCCATTATTCCTCATGTTGTCTTTCACCTAATCTTCATATTAATTTTATCTTGCAAATGTTTTTGCTTTTCAAAGTATGTGATATTTTTATGAAATTATATTATTTACTTGGCACATTCAAAAGAATAATGCTCAAACATTGTTAAGATAAATAGGAAATTCGCAGATAATATACTGTGAGCCCACTTAACAGAAGGTAGCTCTGAGATTTTACTTCCCCAGCTTCATTTTCCCCAGTCTTAGCTCAGCCTTAGAAATTTATCTTAGTAATATTGTCAATACCCGACCTTTCCCCTTCCATCAATTGGAGACTGCAGAAACTTTTATGCCTGATTTTGCAGTTTTTCATGTACTTGTTATAAGAAATTCAGTGAATCTGGCTGTTCATGTATCACTCAGTTGTTTATTTGTTTGGGTGGTTGGTTGGTTGTTTATTTGGGAATGTTTTCCATAATTTCTTGCTTTTGTTTTACCCTTTTTTATTTTTAACAAACGAAACAACTTTTTCGCCTGCTTTAAGCTTCAGATTTAATCATAAACACAGAGTGTGTGGCAGTATTTAGTTCTTCAAAAACCCACTTTGTTTGTTTTTTCACAATGAGAATAAAGCTTGTAATGAGATTAGAAAAACTAGAGCTTTATAGTGGCTGCCCAGTGTAAGATGAAAACAGAAAAGTGTTGGCAGAGAAAGAATGAGAGAAAAAAGAAAACAGAGAGAAGAGTCAAAGAGATGTGTGATTGAGCTTCTGTATTCAGGAACTGTACAGGAATCTCGCCACCAGACTGTTGGGCATGATTGACAGTAAGGATCACTAGTTGCACATTAGCTGACATGCTTAATTGGCAAGATAGGCTGAATAAATAGATGTCAGTACAGCTGAAAGAAATTGGACTGACTGCCTGACTGCTTTTCTGAATGAAAGTGAGTGAAAGCTTCTCTAGGCACAATCTTTATGAGACAGTCCATGTTATTAACCTAAATATATATAAATATATATATTATTATTATTATTATTATTTTTTTAAATGGGCTGTAACATTGAAAGGTGCCAAACATTTACCATACTTCAGATGCAGCTCATTTCAGCAGTTGTACCTTGTTGAAACTGATGGGAAACCTGGTATGGTTAGAAAGCAAGATTGATTTTTCCTATTGGTCTAAGGGTTTAAGACACAGACCATCTACTTAGGTTTGTTCCCATGTAACATTTTCTCTCTGCACTTATTTCCTGTTGGCTCTGTTTTCAGTGAAGTCGTGCTTTATTCAAGGAATCTTTTCTGACTTGCTTGTGGAACTTAGATTCCCCTCAGTGGAGGTGTCTTCAACTCTGTGACAACCCTCTGAACCCCAAAAGAGAGAGCAGAGGAGTGTAGTGGAGTAGCAAAGACAGATCAAGCCAGATTCTGACCCAAAGGGACCCGCAATACTTAGAGTATGTAGGTATTTAGAGGTAATAAGAAGTAGGATTGGGGTTTCCTCGACTAATATCATGATGAAAACTCTACAAAGAGCACTCTTTAATTGTGCATGGATTGGTTTTCCAATATGCATCACAACCAGGAGTTCCTGCTCATGACTATGCTGGGAATAGACCCTCAATACTTTATGAGGATCCATCAATTATATTAGAAGATATACCTCCACTGGTCAAGATTTTTTAGATTTTCACTCACATTTTTGGGATAAGTCATGATAAGACTTTCAAAATTCAGTCTTAACTTCACTATAAAACAAGGTTGAGTAGTATCTGTATCTGTATCATACATACCCATGGCATGTTGAACTTTACCTCAGTCTCCAAGAATCCATAGCACATCTCTGTTCTCTGCTTTCACTAAAATGGAGGGCAAAGTTACAAAGTATTCAACAATGTGGATCAGCTATGTGGAGACATACATGGATTATAAGATAAGCAAACAATAGAAAACTACATTTAAAAGCAGTGAACCAAAGCAAAGAGTTTGGTTTGGTGTCTATAGTCTTATCATGTCCAATAAAACCAGAAGTTGAACCACCAAAATAAAATCCAGCTTTTAAACAGCATGATTCTCCCGTGTTTACATCATAAAACTCTCTGGAGCCTTGAAACAATGAGTAAAGGGAACCACAGCTTTGTGGGGTGTAACTAAAGGCAGCATGAGTTATAAGTAAGGGTCACCACAGGCGGATAATCAAGCCCCACTGGGAAAGTCATTGTACATGGTTCTGAAGTTGCTTTAACTTTTCATGCCGACCAGTAGCTGTGATCTATTAAAATATCTGTGAAGATTTTCAGTCATTCAGGTCATTGTGATCCTAAAGGATGATTATGTCAAATTATAATGGCCCTTAAAACAAAATGTCACATTTTTTTTCAACAACCAGAACAATAAAGCAACAGTGATTCTACATGCAGTTTCTGTTACCAACATTTTTGTTACCACATCTGTTTTTCAAACAATCTTCAAACTTAGTCAGTCAATGAGGATTCACAAATGATTTAGCCTAAGGTTACTTAATGTACCGAAGTCTTCACACTGTTGTAGGGACCAATAAATAGCCAATGCATTGCTCAGTGTAATACCACTGTATGCATTGTTTCTGTGAATCAGTTGGTGCTGGCGAACCACATATCATCACTTCTGAAATTACAGGTTGACCACAGTCACAGGTGTTATTAAATGAATGCTTATGATTGGTTTTCTCTTAAAATCACAAGGTTTTGTACAGATGTATTTTCCATGATAATACAGAATTTAATGAACAATTGTACCAATGTTGTTTAAACTGACATTTTCTGCCTAAGTTCAATCCTGTACTACTTCCAAATGGCAAAGAAGCAAGACAGAAACCATCACCAGGCTCAGTAACTTACCATTTTTTTATTGGAGGGTTTCATGTAAAACACTGTCTAAACATGCTTTTAGGGTATTTAAGTAAAAGTCAGTATAATACAAAGCTAGTAACTAGTCACTAGTCTTAATACACCACTGTGTTCAAATGTAAGTTGAAATGCACTGCTGTAAATACACAATAATTCTGAATATTTTAGCTTAAAAGATCACATACTGAATCATTCCAAAGAGAGGAGACAATGGTCCTTTTGTTCTTCAAAGTATATGAAATACATGTACCTCCCAATATACAGAGCATGTACTTTATAGTGACCTAAAGACATTGTGAATTGTAGTTGTTTTTTTGGTTTTTTTGTATGTTTTTTTCTTTGTCAGAGTATTACTATTAAATGTTAACTGAGTGGCATCAGTTCAGTGATAACAAAACACTTTCACTATATTGAAAAAATACTGCTGAATTCATTTTTATGTTAAGAATACTTCCCTGCATTAATTTGACATACTGTATGTTTTATATTGGTATCCGGGGATCTGTAATATAAATGCCAAATTAAAGGAAACATCCTGTAATTTTCTAGTAATGTTTCCTTTATTTTAGTTTCCATCTGTATATGTACAGCATATGCTTTAAATTTAGTGTAATCTGCTACCCAAAATCACACAAGATGCTAAGAGAAGGACTCTCTAAAGGGTAAATCAACACTTAATGTAGCAGGTGTTTTGGCTTTGGAACTTGACAATGAAATTTGGGAGCACTCAGAAGTATAAGACAACCTTAAAAGACATGTAAATTAATGGTATTTTCAACAATTTCCATAAAGACACTAAATCCAACAATTAATTGCTTTTGCTCGTCATTAGTGTCAGTCTGCAACCTAAACTAGTTATACCATAGACTCGTCTGTATCATATATCTCCATTGTCATGTAAAAAAAACATTACCTCAGCCAAACACATGCTTTATGGGTTGACATGTTTGTCTTGTTGAAAAGGAGATCTTGCTCATAGACCTGAGGCATGAACAGTTGAATCTTGATTTCCATAGATCTCTGCATAGTGTTGTGGAAGTTCGGGGCATTTGGGGCAAAGTTTCAATTTCTCAATTAAGCAAAAAGGGTTATGTGTTTTTATCCATTTATGGACAAAAAATGAGGTCTCTGGCTCAGACAAATATGTCAACAAAAGCAACTCTGTTGATTTAAGTGTGTTTATGGTTATTGTTGACTTTAGAAAATGACTTTAAGCTCACAAAAATAACTATATGTTACTATATGTACCACAAATTTAAATACAAATACAAATTCTCCACTGGAAGATCAAACAACACGAAAATTGAAGGTGTAGCCATTTTCAAAGGTTCTGCTTCTGTTTCCACTGTACACCCTCCATTTAACTTGTGCACTGCTGTGTACTTTGCAAAACATAGCAGAAAACAAGGCAGAACCTAGAACATAGCCTGTGTGCATGGACAGATTATGACAAAATAGGTACCTGGGCACAGAGAGGTAGAGCCATATATTTTTAAGTTTTTTTTTTGGCAATGTTATAGTCATTTCGCATCATTAAATGGGCTCCGATACTCAAGAGAAACTATTAGCACACACTTCATATAGAACCTCTGGCTGGCGCAAGGCCACCCTGACCTGTAAAGTCCCAAGGTCTCTGCCTGGTTGGCCTGTTTGGTAATCGACCTAGGCCTCTCTCAGAAGTTGACCAGAGGCCCCTTGTTGCCTGCCAGAGCTCCTTTAACTGCTCACAGTTTAGGTTCCACTTACAAATCCACTACTGTGTTAATGTCACTTGATGGTGGTTCAGTGTGGTCATAAGTGTCCAAAGAACATATACAGCTGCTTAAGAAAGTATTTAGATCTGTCAACTTTTGTCGGACTATTTTTTATTTTAAATTGATAAATATGGTATTTTCACTTAGCAGCACAGTGATGGAGTAGTTAGCACTGCCACCTCACAGCTAGAAAGACCCCTGTTCAAATCTACGTACTGACTGCGGCCTTTTTGTGTCTGTATGTTCTCCCCATTCTTGCATGGGTTTCCTTTGGTTACTCCAGTTTCCTCCCACAGACCAAAGACATGCATGTTAAGTTCACTGATGACTCTAAATTGCCTGTAGGTGTGAATGTAAGTGTGAACTGTTGTTTGTCTGTGTATGTCTCCGTGTTGGCCCTGAGATAGACTGTCCAATGACAGTCTTGCCCAATGTCTTGCCCAATGACAGTTAAAATAGGCTCCAGGGTTAGTGGTAAAGATATTGGAGGAATCTTATTTTCATTTAAAGCTCCAACAGCAGCCAGGGGCTTCTACAAAGTACTGAAGAGAGTGTAGGGACGTAGGTCATAAAACCTTTCACTATGTCATTATAGATTAGTGATTGAAGGGAAATAAATACTTTCTTAAGCCCCTGTAGTAGTCAAACATCAGTTATGAATCACAGTTGATTTACCCTTTAAAATACAGATTTATCCTTTATTTAACTTTGGTTTTCTGTGGTGGCTTTGGGAAACAGTGCACTGAAGATTGTTCTGTCTCTATAATGCTTCATGGCTGTTTGTACTTTCTCTTATATTTTTTAATGTAAAACTGTATTTAAATAGAGGCATCATTTTCAAAGTAACATAGGTAGAATTACTTTTTAAAAGAAATATACTGAAAATATATCAGAAGAAACTTGTGTTATTACAAAACTGTAATGCTAATAAACATCTGCCATTGAAATTTTGTATGTGTTTTTTCCCAAACTACATTTAGTGTTACAAGTAAAATATCTCAGCCTACACACTCTTCAGTGCCTTTGAAAGTTTTTCACTCTCCATTTTGATACTGCATTTATTGCATGGGAATTGTGAGTGAACAGCACTTGTGAAGTCCAGCCAAAAGTTGTGGAGGGATCTGAGGTCTTACACTGCTACTAGTGAAAATGAACACTGTTTTTTTTTTAAACTATTGTTGTGAAGATTTAGTTTAACATGTTCTTCAACCTTTTCCAGTTATTGCTAGTTTCTCCCAACACATTTTCATCCCACATTGTCAGACGTTGAGACTTCCTAAGGTGTTAAATCGTGCCACTTTCTACATTCTTTGGCGTATCATATGGACAGCACAGGTACCCTTTGGCATTACTACTGGACGCTCCAGGAAACCCACTATTTGATGCTACAGGAACACAAAAACTGTGTTAGGGTTAGATTAAACAACTTAAGGGTAAGGTTATGTTAAGAACAACAACACTTAGGGTAAGGCACAAAAACGTGTGGGTAAGGTTAAATTGGAAGATAAATGACATGAAAACAAAACCCTACAAACAATGACAATGGCACACACATAACCTCGTGCGCCATGTTGGGTTGCGACTAATATAATTTATGGCTGCAACATCTCACACTAGAGTCGAACCCCAGAACAATGTCCTGTGTCTTGTTGTGTCCACCACCCTATACACCTCTGTATAAGACTTTTTCACTTTATATTCCACAACATTGCTTTATGCGTCAAACATTCAAGTGTCTGGGTTTCCATTGTACTACACTGAATGCTGTGAGCGTCTATCACGGACTGAAATGGGAACCATAAGCGTTACTATGAAACACAGAAGAGACTGGACAAAGCAGCACCTTTTGAGGCCTCAGTAAGAGTGTGACAATAACAGTAAGAGCGAGAATGGTCTGTTTGTTCTCACTCCCATATACATTTCAGAATATTTTTTTTTTTGTCCTGATATTTATTTAGACATAACCTGGGGACCACGTTCGGACACGACGTCACGAGGGAGCCCATGTATTCTGAATATGTGTCTGATGAGGGTTTTGGCGGTTTTCTTGGCTGTAGGTAGAGCAGGTAGGGGAATGAAATGGGCCCTCTTAAAGAACCTGTCCACGACCATGAGGACGATGGAAGACCAGTAACAAAGTCACCAGAGATGTGGGACCAAGGGCGCCTAGGGAGGGGGAGAGGATGCAATAACCCGTACGGGGGGCAGCGGCTGGTTTTGGCCTGAGCACAGTCAGGACAGGCTGAAACAAACTCCCTAACATTTTTGGCCATAGAGGGCCACCAGAACCGATGCCTCACCACGAACAAGGTCAGAGAAACACCGGGGTGGCAGAACAAGCGGGTGGAGTGACACCACTCCAGAACCGCAGAGCGGAGCTGACTGGGGACAAACAAGCACCCATGGGGACAAGCGGAAGGAGCGGGATTATTGGTTTGGGCTTGGGATACTATTTCCCTAATCTCAAGTTGAGTGAGGGCTAGACGGGCGGAGACCGGGAGGATGAATTCTGGTCGCTCGTGAGCAGGGGGCGGGCTTAAAGTGCGGGACAAGGCTTTTGCCTTGATGTTCTTGTGACCGGGGACATAGGCTAAACAGAAATCGGGTAAAAAAAGAGCCCAACGAGCCTAGCAGGGGTTTAATCTTTAGCGGTCTTGAGGTATTCAAGATTTTTATGAACAGTGAGAACCACAAAGGGGTGCTCGGCCCCTTCCAGCCAATGCCTCCCGTGAGAGAAAAACGCAAACGGGTGAACCTTAGAATCTTTGCCAATGCGCTGGGAGAGAACCGCCCCCACTCCTACATTTGAGTAATTGGTCTCCCAGACCATTACTAGGGTCTGGGAGAGAGAATGGGAGCGGAGGACGCAGCTTTGAAATGTGTGAAAGCCTAGTTAGCTGAGGGAGGGAGACCAGGAAAATGCAGTCTTGCACGAGGTAAGTTTATAGAGAGGGGCAGCAATGGAATTATAGTTCTTAATGAAACGTCTATAAAAATTTGCAAAGCCTAAGAAGCATTGCAGTTTCTTGCGCGACTAAGGAATGGGCCAGTCCCTCACTGCACTTACCTTCCCTGGGTCCATCTCCACCCCACCTGGAGAGACAAGGAGACGGAGGACGCTTGGAAAACGCACTTCTCAGCTTTAACAAAGCAGTTGTTTTGGTATAGCCGGGACAGAACCTTTCTGACGTGGGTGACGTGCTCGGTCTCAGAGGTGAAGAAAATGAGGATGTCGTCTAGATAGACGAAAACAAATCGGTTTTACATGTCTCCTAATACATCATTGACCAGGTTCTGGAACACAGCTGGTTATGTCTCCATGGCCTTGCACTCCGGACCCGAGAGGAAATACAATTGGACGCGTGGAGGCATGGTTCCATGGAACAGTCATAGGGAGAATGAGGAGGAAGAGATGTGGCTTTATCCTTACTGAAAACAGACTGGAGGTCATGATAAATCTTGAACATTTATGAGGTCTATGGTAGGGGGAGTGACTACTGGAGAACTGATGGTGGGAACAGCCTGTCTGAGACACAGGCTGGAGCAGGACGGACCCCAACAGATGAACTGCCTCGTCAGCCAGTCTATGTTGGGATTGTGTCGTGCTAACCAAGTGGACCCGAGGATGAGCAGCTGCTGAGGGGAACGGTTAATTTGAAAAGAGATTTTCAATGAATAACTGAAGAGGAGCTGTGTGCAGGAAGATAGAGTTAAGGGGATGGCTGTCTAGAGCTCAGATGGTGATGGTCCTGGTGTGGGGAATAAGGGCCAGACCCAACTGATGAGCCAGGTGTTCATCCATAAACTCCATGTCCGCTCCAGAGTCAGTAAGGGCAGCGAGGGAAACTAAGCAGCCTCCAGACTGCAGTGTAACGGGTAAAGGTGGTCGGGGGACCGAAGGTAAATTTGAATGCGTATGGCTCAGTAGGTGCCCCCCTTTCCCTGCTGAGCCCTTCCTATTACCGGACACGTAGCCACCTTGTGGCCTGAATGCCCGCAATATAGACACAAATTGTTTTGAAAACGCCTCTCTCTCTCCTCAGGAGGAGGACATTCCCTCCTAAACTGGAGGGGTTCAGGGGAACCCATGCCAGGGGGCGGAGGGAAACAGTAGAGAAGACGGGTGATCTAGGGGAGCGCGAGTGGAAGGGGGAATTTCTTGCTTGCGGTATACGTTCAGGAATTCTGTGATCTACACAAGTGCAGACACCTATCAGGTCATTAAGGGTGTCGGGGAGCTCTCGAAAAGATAGCTGGTCTTTTAAGTACTCCGACAACCCTTGATAGAATCTTTCGGCTAGGGCATGCTTATTCCATGAGCATTCCGCTGCAATAGTGCGGAACTCAATGGTGTAGTCTGCTACAGTCCCCTTTCCCTGAGAGAGCTTAGACAATTTACACAAGGTGCCCCCCTCGGATTTTATAGGGCCAAACACTCTGAGTAATTCTTCGGCAAACCGGTCAAACAAAGATGTGGCCCTGGAACCCCTCTCCCAATCGGCCGTACCCCAAATACCCGCCCGGCCTGTAAGCAAGGCAATGGCATAGGCTACGCGGGAGTGGTCGATGGGGTAAAGAGAGAGGTCGCATCTCAAACTGGAGCTTACATTTCACTATAAAAGCCCTGCAGGATCCCCCGAGTAGGGTTCCGGAAGAGCAACCCACGGCTCACGGGGAGGCGGGGCAGGGTCGAATAGAGGAGGAGCGGCAGAGGCTAAAGGGCCTGGGCGTTTCCGCAGGAGCTCACGAACGTTGGTATTTAGGTCAGCAATGCCAACATTATGCCGAGCTAGGGCACCCTCTACCTGACACTTCCCTGCGTCTGCAAATCCCTGTGTCTGCTGGTCCATTTCTGTGGCCAGATTGTATTATCACGTTTTAATGAGTGTTTTGGATTGGACCCCGAACACAGAGGACTTGGAAGGCAAAACAGTTTATTAATGGGGAGTGAAGGTAACCGGGGGAGGAGACTCAGGACCGGAGAGGGAGGCAGAGGTGGCTGGGAAGCGGTAGAAAACTCTGAGGAGAAAGAGACAGAGGTGAGTGACAAATTTATGGCACGGGGAAAAATAGGCAGGGTAAGAGATCTTACTGTGGGCGAAGGTGTGGAGCTGAGGTGTGGAGCTACGGCGGAGATCGGGTAGGGCAGGAGAGGAGCACAGCAGAAGACCAGGAAGGGAGGGAGGACAACTTAAGGCTGCTGGCAAAAACCAGGAGAACTAAAATGGGAAGACCCGAACAAAGTACAACACAAAAGCAAAGTGACAACTAAGGGAAGTAGCAACAGAAAAACGCAGGGGAGCAGACTATAACTCAGACCCTGATTAAAAAGTTAATACAAAAATGCTTCTTCATAAAAACAAATTCAGCAAGTAGGAAAACAGATGTTCAAAAACACTGGTTTAACAAAAATAAAACGAAGGTCCACTGGGATGCTGTCATCAGGCAAGCAGGTAACAAAGTAACAGAACATAGACTCTCAAAAAAGTAACGTAGGAATCTCAGAAGAACAGACATAACTCGAACTAGACCTTTAGCAAGGATTTTCAGGACCAGGGATAGGGTTGTCACCAGGAAGGTAGGAAAGACGATCTGGAAGAAAGGGACAGCTGAACGGACCATGTAAGGGGAAGCAACAGGTGAGCGGAATAAGGCTGATTGGGGATCAAGGGAGAGAGAGAGAGGAGAGAGAGGAAACAGTGGGCTTTAACATTTGACATTCGTCGCATGACATTCAGCGTGTGACTGGTTACAATAAGAAACAAACAGAAAGTAGTTTTCACATTGGACAATTGCCTGGAAAACAAATTTACTATCAAGTTTACCTCCAAGATTTCCCTACATGTTGGTGTTCGCTTTTGTTCATTTCACCCTCTAGCTCCACAAAAAGCTTAATGCTCTTTTTGCATTTTCAGCACAATCAATTAATTGATGCATGCAGTCTCCTGAGTCCTAAATTTGAAAGTGCAGCATTAAATTCTTTACAAGCTTGCATGTCACATACTCTGGTTGACATACAAGTCTCAATAAATTGATTGATGAGTGTGTTTCACCACTTTTTTATTGATTGAAGGTGGTCATCATCTGTAGGTTTTTTTCAGTGAGTCAGAGTCTGCTGCTGGAACTCTTGTTTTCTGTGCTGCTCTTTCTCGCTGCATCGTTTTCCATTATCAATGTGTGCTCCCTTTTGGGTTTTTCTCTTTGATTTCTATACCACAGACGCAGACCTAACCAAAATGACAAAAAAATGATCGACACAAATGTGATCTGACTCATACAGTTTGTCTATTGATTTTGTCATTTAGTTTATTGATTCATCAATAATGAATGAAGTCCCACTCAGGGCTCCCTATATTTTCTCCCTGACAACATGACCTCACATCTTCACTTGATAAGGCTTCATTATACATCCTGGAACTCTGTGTTACCTTTTAATGCTTTATCCCTTTTGTAGATCAGTTGGGTCAGTGGTTTGATTCCTGGTCCCTCCCGGCTACATGTTGAATTGTCCTTGGGCAAGGCACAGAACCCCAAGTTGCTCTAAGGGGGTCAGGTGAACACCTTGCATGGCAGCCAACACCACTGGTGTGTGAATGGGTGAATGAGAAGCAAAATTGTAAAGTGCCATATAAGCGGCCATTTACCAAAAGCTACTTTTCAGTGTCTTAGCCAAAACATTTCAACGTGCAAGTTCTGAACCTGCAGTTTTGCACATCTGCTCTAGAAACTGAGTTACAGCTGGGCCCTTTTTCTTTTGTGTTAGTTTTAGTGTTCATCTGGTAAGGTATCTATTTCACGTTATGAAAATATTTTAGGTGGTAGCTTTTGTTTCATACAGTAATAACAGACTAGTGTCTACTCTGTTGGCTGTAAGCTCAATTTCTTTCTCATTAGTCCAATTAGCTGTCCCACGTACTTTCTTACAGATTCAGACCACCCAGAACTGAATTTAGACCCTGGTTTTTCATGTGGAAACGCTGGTAGAGGCACTAAGTTCTGTAAAATAAATATTCCTGGTCCTCGGGAAAAGTTCCTTTGGCGGAGGTTGGACTATAGGTGTCTCAGCATTAAGTGCCTTGTCTCCTTGTTGTATCGTGAGTCGGTTTTTGAGGATAGCATAGTCAAGATAGGTTTATACCTTTGCCATGTTCCTTAGATTTCTTTATAATAGATTTAACTGTACTGTTAGCGATATTCAGTAACTTGGAAATGCTCGTTACCACCTGTAATTCAATTAGATTTTTAAAAAGCTTATCTGCTCACTTATCTGCTTATCTGCTCATTGCAGATAAAGCGATCTATGTGCCGTTTTTTGTGTTACACTAGTTTTCAGACTGTCTACACTGTCCACAGTGTAAGAGCCCGACTGAGAGAAACCAAACGTAACTGCACAAATGTAATATGGAGCAAGACAGTATAAGTCACTGATATTTAACAGTCACTCACAAAGAGAGAAGTAGAGAGGCTGTGTGTTGCCATGGTGAAGGACAGGGACCAGTCCCCCAGTGGATGCATCCAAATCAGAGGGAGGGGACTTGTGAGATTATTATAATTGTTCTGAATGTACGTTATGTTTTTTTTTTTATATTATTGAACAGCTTGGAAAGTATTGTGTCAGATAAAAGGCATCTATTAATGATTGGGCATATGCCAGAATATGAAAACTTGAATAATTGTAGTAATAATGGTGTCAAGTCTTTGATTGTTCAATTAAATATAAAAGTTGAATCCCCCTGGAAGGAGTTATGGTCTAGCCCAGATAGTGTTTATGGAAGGATGAATTCACCAAATATTGGTGTATATACATACCAAATCCATAGTCCACAGTCCATATGAGCTTTCCATCTCTGCATATTCCATTATTATTTTTTGTGTCTATCTGCCACAGGGGCAGCAGTGGCAGCAGTGGCTCAGTTGATAGAGTGGCCACCTACTGACAATAGGGTCTGATTTTTCTTGCCCCAGTGTGTCACTGAGCAAGACACTGAATCCCCCCACAGTCCATCTCCATACCCAGCCGTGCAGTGCCGGTCCCAAGCCCGGTATAAATTGGGGAGGGTAAAAACTGTGCCAAATCAACATGCTGACAAAACGATCTGCCATGGCAACCCTGAACTCATGGTATAAGCCAAAAAGACAAAAACAAAAAACCAGTCTGTCTGCCACAAAGCTGTTTCCTCTTCTGGTGAATTTGGGATTCTCTTAGAAGTCACTGTTCTGAACTCAGTCACAGAGGCTCAACACATCAATAATAAATATTGACTTTTTGCACCCCGTCTACTTTAGCATTTTTGGTTGTCTTTTAACTTCTCTTAACTTCAGTCACTGTCTATTCTAAACACAAGAGAAAATATATATATCATCAGTACACACAGCATCCTATACATTCAGATTACAAAAAGGAATTTAAAGAAAGTAAAAAACATCCTTACTTCTTTGAAATAAGTCATATTTTTTCTGAAAAGAAAAAATAAATAAATCAAGTCAAGTCAAGTTTTGCCATTGAAAAAAAATAATACAGTTTAAGAATAATTGTCCAAATCAATCAATCAATCTGGATTTAAGCAGTAACAAGTTGATTATAGGACTGAAGCAGTTACACAACTTCTCAATTTAGGTATCATAAAATAATGGCATACTATAAAGTTGTCAGTGAGTGTGAGTATTTTCAGAGTCTGCAATCGATGCAATGGAGAAAAGGACCTTCTGCTTCACATTTTACATTATTACTGTTAAGAGGACTGCAAACTGGACTACACAATGCAAACCCAATAAAAAGTCATGAATGACTGCGTGGAACAAAAGAAAACAGAGATAGAAAGATGCCAGGGAGTGGCAAACACCTGTTTGTCTGCAGATGTACATTGAGTAAGAGATTACAGCAGCTGTACAGGAGTAGTTATGCTAACTCTCTCTGTGACTTGCCAACTAACTTCCCTACTTTATGTAGCTACATTTGATTTAATAGTGCTTTGTATGACAAATTAATTGCATTGACAGTTGCCCCTATATGATTGGTGTGTTAATGCCTATGCATGATTTTGTGAAGGAAGTTTTTTGCTCAATACAAGACATTTTGACATCTGATTTGCTCTTGGCGCCTGGGATTAGAGGTATGGAATCCTGGATTTTCAGGTGTGAAACACAACACCAGCTCATTTAAGAGGAACCACACCTGCACAGCATTGATCATATGCACAATTGTTGAATTGAACTGTGCACAATAATTGTTGCACAATTCAACTTAAATCCAACTGTGGCATCAGACAAACACAGTCAATAATTACCTTGGGAGATTAAATTTTTGGAGTTGCTACAGGAAATGCTGGAAGAAAAAGCTGACTAGCCAAATGTGTTTAAAACATTATATTAATTTTTTTTCCATTTGAATAAAGAGAATGCAACTTTTTGCCTATGTAATTTAGTGTAAACTATTTGAGTGAAATTGAGCAACAACAATAAGAAAGCATTGTTACAGCTTTATTTCAAAATGGATTAAATTCATTACTTTCCTCAAAGTTCTACAAACAATACCCCATAATTGTGACGTGAAAGAAGTTTGTTTGAAATTTTTGCAATTTGTTTAAAAAACAATAAATAAATCACATGTACATAAGTATTCATGACCTTTGCCTTGACATTCAAAATTGAGCTCTGGTCTGCACTTATATAGTGCTTTTTCTATCTTTTGGCACTCATAGCGCTTTACACTGTTTCTTATTCACCCATTCACACTCACAGTCACACATACACTCACACACCGATGGGGAAGCTGCTATGCAGCTCGCCAACACTCCCCGGGATCAACAAAGTTGTTCAGTATCTTGCTCAAGGACACTTCCAAAATGGACCAGAGGAGCTGGGGATTGAACCAACAACTGCGAGATTGGTAGACGACCACTCTACTTTCCTACGCCACAGTCGCCCTTCGCATTGGTGAATCCTGTTTTCACTGATGATCCTTGATTGGACATGATTTGGAAAAGCATACACCTGTCTATATAAGGTCCCACAGTTATAAGTGCATGACAGAGCACAAACCAAGCTGTGAAGTTCAAGGAATTGTCTGTAGACCTCTGAGACAGAATTGTATAAAGACACAGATCTGGGGAAGGGTAAAGAAAAATCTCTGCAGCATTGAAGGTCCCAATGAGCACGGTGTCCTCCATCATCTATAAATGGAAGATGTTTGGAACCACCAGGACTCCTAGAGCGGACCACTCGAAAATGAACGATCGAGAGAGAAGGGCCTTAGTCAGGGAGATGACCAAGAACCTGATGGTCACTCTGAAAGAGATCCAGCATTTCTCTGTGGAGAGAGGAGAACCTTCCAGTAGTACAACCTTCTCTGCAGCACTCCACCAATCAGACCTGTATGGTAGAGTGGCCTGATGGAAACCACTCCTCAGTAAAAGGCACATGACAGCACACCTGAAGGACTCTCAGACCATGAGAAACAAAATTCTTTGGTCTCATAAAACAAAGATGGAAACCAGGCACTACTTACCACCTGGCCAATACCATCCCTACAGTAAAGCATGGTGGTGGAAGCATCATGCTGTGGTGATGTATTTTAGCGGCAGGAACTGGGAGTCAGGATTGAGGGAAAGATGAATGCAGCAATGTACAGAAACGTCTTTGATGAAAACCTGTTCCAGATTGCTCTGGACCTCAGACTGGGGTGACGGTTCATCTTTCAACAGAAAAACAACCCTAAGGACACATCCAAAATAACAAAGAAGTGGCTACAGGACAATTCTTTGAATGGCTCCATAAGCTTGAAGCTTAGAAGCGTAGAATTACACTCAAACAAAGGTGAGGCTGTATTTGGTGCTAAAGGTACTTCAACAAAGTATTAAGCAAAGGCGATGAATACTTGAAAATTCATAAAGATCGCAACTTCTTATTTATTCTATTTATTCTGGGTTTTGTTTGTTGAACTTCGAGAAAAAGAATTAACCTAATCCATTTTGAAATGTAACATGATAAAATTTGAAAACATTTAAGCCCTGGGAATATCTGGATACGCTGTAAATCACCCGTGCAGCATTTTAACAGTTTTGCATCAAAAAAAGAACAATTATTGGAAAGTGAAAGATCATGAAAGCTTGTATCATGAAAGCGTGGTCTGAACATTAAAAGTTCACACTGTAAATTAAATTAACTGGAACAACAGTTAACAACAGTTATGTATTTGAATTAACTGAAATGATAAGTTTACTTTTTTTTTACTGTTTAGATATACTTATATTATATTTTACTTATAGATATAAAGTAAATGCCAGCCATGTGCTGTAACATGTATTTGATTGGTCAACACATCGCAACAGCTGAGGTCACAATAACCCTACATTTTTGTTTTTGCCAGAGCCCTCGATCTCAGCACTGCCACAGTGCCCACACAATGGTCTTGCTGAAATGAATTAGTGGGCTGAAAACTGTCCTTCTGCTGCAGGAGGTGGTTGTTTGGGGGGTTGGTCCATCGGTGGCTCCTGCTGCTGGGGGCACGGCCTGAGAACACATTGTCTTTCAGTGAGCACAAACAATTTTCTTTAGAGAAACAGTGTCAGTGTTTTTAGTTTCATATGCTTTCATCTAAAATCCTTGCTGTTGAATATATAACAAAAGCTTTTAAATAATTGACATGTCCTGCTAATTAGTAAATGACATAAATTGTCCTTTGAATTTCTACCTATAAGTTAAATCTCAGTGTTCTTTAAGATTGGCTCTGTCTCATCCCTGTAGATTTCTTTGAATTCCATTATTTTGGTTTTGATCTTCCTTTATACTGTCCTTATTTCCTCATTACTTTTAATTAAATTCAACCTTATATAGCGCCAATTCACAACAAAGTCATCTCAAGGCACTTTACAGAATAATGTCAAGACTATAAAAATGTATAGAGAGAACCAAACAATTCCCCCCTTGAGCAAGCCCTAGGCAACAGTGGACAGGTAAAACTCCCTTTAATAGAAGAAACCTCCAGCAGAATCAGGCTCAGGATGGGCAGCCATCTGCCTTGACCGGTTGGGGTGAGTGGAAAGTGAAGAGCGAAAAGAAAAAGAGCAACAAAAGCATCAACAAAACGTTGGGCAGGATGGTAGGACCAGTAGCTGCACACTGGAAAACATACAGCTTGAAAGCCCGGGGACACATGCAGAGAGGGACAGACAACTACGGGAGAAAACACACAGAGTTAATGTCAGTGTTAACTGTCAGGAAGTAGGTTTTTCATTCCTTTTTGAATGTGTCCCCACAGTTCTCCTCCCCACCAGCTGAGACTCCCTACCTCACTGTTCCACCTCTGTTTCTGACCTCTCTTGGCTTTCCGCTCCTCAGCTGGCACCAGTCATCACACCTGATCCACATTAATTCATCCATTCATGTTTTTAAGGACTTTGAGCTCTAATGTTTGTTGCTAGTGTGTCTCCCCATGTTTTCTATCCTTGCCTCCTCCTATTCTCGTTCCTTCCCTGACCACCAGCTTTATTTGCCATGGAATACATTTGTGCTGAATTCTCCCAGTACACATTGGCCATTGATGGATTCCGTGGGTGCGGGGGCCAGGAGTCCCAGGAGGCTCAATTGGGGCAAACACAGAAATACGTGGAGGAAAATACACATAGATTAGATTTGTTGGACGGGTGTTTCGAGCAGACGCTTAGTCTGTCTAGTTTTTCTGCCTATCCGGAGCATAACATGGCACCACCAGAACACTTTTCTGGAGATGCCAGCAAGTGACGGCCATTTATTTTGGCAATATTGCTTTTTGTTTTTTAGCTGCAGCCCCTAATGTACCACACGGAGTGCAGCAAAGTGCCTTATGCCATTTCTTTACTCTCAGGAAAAGCACAGGCTTGGGGAGTTGTGCAATGGGAGAGCAGAGCTACCTGTTGTTCAAGGTGTTTGCTGAGGAGACACTCTTAGACAAGTATTACGAAAGATTGCCGCATAAAAGATGAGCTGGCGGCTCGTAATCTTCCCTCCTCCTTGCGCGGTCTGATTGGCGTAGCTATATCGATCGTATCCCTGCAATTCTTCCCCACCACACTGTTCCACCTCCATTTGCCTCCGACCTCTCTTGGCTTTTCGCTCCTCAGCTGGCACTGGTCATCACACCTGATCCACATTAATTCATACATTCATGTTTATGAGGACTTTGAGATGTAGTGTTTGTTGCTTATGTGTCTCCCCATGTTTTTTATCTTTGCCTCCTCCTACTCTCATTCCTTCCCTGACCACCAACTTTGTTTGCCACGGAATATGTTAGTTAATCGTGGTGTTTGTTAGTTGGTACGTTGTTGTGTTAGTGTCTTATTAGTGTGTTTTTGTTAGTATATCTCCTATCTTTTGTACCAAGCGCTTTTGGTTTTCCAATTTGTTTAGAGGTATTTTTTGTGTTGTCATACATGATTTATTGGGCATAGTTATTTGACCATTTTTATGGTTAATCGGCTTGATGTCCAACAATGTGGTTCTCTCTTTTTGTGTTTTCTGAAATTTTGTGGTCCCTAAAACGGTTCCTGAAATGTTGTTTCGTCCTTTGCTTTTTTATATTCTGGAATGTCTTGTTTTGTGAAATGTTGTGTTTTCTCCATAGTTGTGTTGTGTTTTTCTTTTGTTGTTGTATTTTCTTGAATGTTGTACTTTTGTGTTTTCTCTTTTAATATGTTTGCTAAAACATTTTTCTCATTTGATGTTTTGTTTTTGGAAATGTTGTGTTTTGCACCTATGACCCACTGTATATTTTATAGTACTTAGCCAAAAAACATTTTACAAATCATTAACCAATGTCATGCATATTTTCTCAAATGTGAAACTGAAATTGAAAATTAATTTTACGAGAAAACAAAACATGCAAAAAAAGGGGGGCGGAATCAAACAACATAATGTCGAAATACCTTTTGTCATTAAGTTAGCTAGTTCCTCCTCATCAAAAACATTTCTTTGAAGATTACTTCAAATAACAACCCAAAGCTAAGCAGACTTCACTAACATCAGGATATACTACATTTGTGAAACCTGAACCAAATGTAAATCACCAGATAAAATAAGACAGCAGAAATAAGTCATTGCTGCAGGGAGCTGTTTATTTATTGATGAAAGCTTTCTTCTGTAACGCACATCAAAGCCACAGTGGCATTCTAGGTGTGCGTAAGTTTGGTTATGAGAGAGCCTGAGACACAGGGAGATTGACTGAATGTGCATATGATGAATGTGTTTTACAGTGACAGCCAAATCAGGGCATTCACATAAGATCAAAGTGACTTAACACCATATGACTGAGATCACAACCAGCATAACTTTAAATACAGAGCCCTTCAATTTTTTTCCGACAATTCATCATTACTGTCATAACAAAGATTAATATAGCGGTTACATATTGTAAATGCATTAAATAAAACCTATTGGCAAGCCATTTTGAAACCTTACTTTATGACAGGCAGATGTAATGAGCTTCAAGTAGTAGCAAAGTTATTATAGTGTTTATTTGCTTATTGATTTATGTGCTTTCAATACCAACAATGTCATATTAGACGTTTTGTTACTGCATTTTTAAAAAAACATCCCTCACTTTAATAATGCACAATTAAATTAAAATGTCCCTTTATTGTTTCAATTTACATGCCAGAAACAGTGTATTTTGTACATTTGCATTTATTTTTTTAGTATGTAGAGGGTGAAATGTGCATGAGGTTTCTCCAGTGACACAT
The DNA here is from genome assembly GCF_033026475.1 of Channa argus. Taxonomy (NCBI): domain Eukaryota; kingdom Metazoa; phylum Chordata; class Actinopteri; order Anabantiformes; family Channidae; genus Channa; species Channa argus. The sequence continues at coordinate 1,487,554 of NC_090219.1, forward strand.
GCCGAGACATGTCATCCTCTCACCGAGTACTGCAAAAAAATACCTCTGTGCTATTCCTTGCAATTTGGAGCTTTATTTCGGTCATGGTCAAGAAGGTCAAGGCACACAGGCACAGTTCAGAATGGGTTTTCATCAAAAACATGAGGACTGTAAACCCTGGGACAGCAGCATGCTGTCAGTGACAACACTAGTGACTCAATGACAAGAAAGACACAATTTTAGGTTTGTGTTTTGGCTATTCAACCTTCTTAAGTTTATCATCCATGATCAGAGAAAGAACAAAGACAGGCTGAAGGTTTTGAATTATTTACTGACTGAAACACAATAAAGACATTTAAAATCTGAAATAATACAAAAAAGACAATGTGAGAGTGCATTCTTAAATTTTAATAAACAAAATAAAATAGAAACAGGATAACAGAATGGCCATTATAAAGCTTGAAAAGCGGTGGGGCAATTGCACAGAAAGTATTCATACAATATTCAAAGAGAAAGAAATGCAATAAAATTATAAAGCTAATATTACACATGCAATTTGATCTACAAGTGTAGACCTGTTTCAAATAAAAGTCATAAATGAGAAAGCGTAGAGAAAATAGGTTGAGGCCAATGTCCAGATATCAGAGGACATATTGCCCAGTTGGCTGATTGAGACAACTCTTGGTGACTCTAGAGACTCTTCTCTATAGCATGTTTCTAGTTGCCTTTGCCTTTTCTTTTCTTTCCTAAAAAAGAGACAGAGATAGGCACTGATATTACTTATACCAATCATGCACAGAAACCAGTCTGTATTTAAACTGGAACGTAACATTCAAATGCGTGTCGATTTTCTTTATATCGATGGGATCATCTTCATGATAGAAAGATGTCTAGCATGAGGTTTATTTATAGACTAGACTATGGATGGTCTACTAACAAACAGGTCTACTTGGCAGAGGCAACATGTCCCCCAACTTTGAGGACTGATTGAGGTCATTATTTCTACTGTTTCATATACAACACACAGAACTGTTTGTTGAAAGAATGCCACAGCATTCTGTCTGTTGACATGGCATCCATTTTGGCACCAAGCACCAACATGGTGTCCAAATGGTAGCCAGTAACACAGTACTTTTCCCATGAATACTCAGCAATGCTGGGTCTTAGCTCTTTGATTGGGGTTTGGCAAACAAACATGAGGGTTAGATGTAGGGACGTAGTGGCATTGGACAGCTTCATCAAAAGCATTAGAGGTCATCTTCTGAGGTCAGTAATATCTGTAAGAAATTTCACATTAGCCAGGGCAGTATCATTGTAATCTTTGGGTCACTTCCCAAACAAAAATGCCTCAGCTGTGCTTTGCCTTTTTGTTACCTGCTAGTAAGACTAGCAGGATGACCTGATAGCTGGTTCTGGGGTGGCTGGCTTGTTCGATATGAAAAGAAACCTAGAGAAACTTGGAGAGCATTCAGTGAATTCAATGATGCCTGTTAAAGAGCAAGATCCATCACAGTCTGTTTTTGATACAAAGAAATGTCCAGCAGTAAAGTTGAGTCTAACCTTTGTTTTTTCTCCTGCTTTTTTTGTCATGGCTTTGAACACACAGTCTGGAGTGAACAACAGTTTGCTCACACCCCGCATTCTTCAAATCCTTCTTCAATGTCCCTGTTTTGGTCTGTATTTGAGAGTTTGGATCACACTCTCCCCATCTACCAAATCGATACTTACAGCCTAAAAGAGACAGAAAGAAAAAGATAAAACTACTCATTGTGTATTTTTAAAAAGTGTGTCTCCGTTTTTAAAATGTTTATGCTTGAAAAACTTTTTTAATGGTAAACACAGAAAATCCAAACATAAACACATGCACTACAATTGCTTCAAAGTAGTAAGAGAGACCACTTGAGTGGCTGTTACGAGAGAAGTTCATGAAAACAAACTACAGTATTAACAATGCCTGTACCATTTGTAACTTCTTTTCAGCCACAACCCTGATTGAGTTTTTATAAACTCTGTGGTAAGCCACAGTAGTGCATAAGCAGTGAGCTAATGCTGCTTTGTTTTGTCTTTTATTTCACATTTTATCACTAAATTGTCATGATTCTGTTCCCTGTGTTCAGTTTGCCCCAGTTTTTCCCAGCTTTAATTCTTGTCTCCAGGTTGTATTTTGTAGCCCCTCAGCCTACTTCCTGTCTTTAGTGTCATCAGCCCCTGATTATTTTCACCTGCTCCCCTGTCCTTTTAAACCCTGCAGTCTGTTCCTTTGTTGTTATGTTGCATGCTCCTGCACAGCAAGCGCCAACGTGGTGTCCATCTTTTCCTTGTTTGGAATACTGTTTGTCTGTTCTGCTTGTTCCCCATATTTGGACTGTGTTTCTGCTGTTTTGAACTGATGTTTGGTTACTTGTTTTCCCCATCTGTCAGTCTGTGTTTTATCCTTAGTTTGCTATTTGTTTTTCCTGTTCGATTACCTTAGTTATAGTTATACTATAGTTATAGTTATATAGCCAGCACTGTTACAATTTAGTTTATCTTCCCTCCTCCGTGTTTAAGTTAATGTTTTACTGTTTATTTAGTCGTTACCTTTACTGCTTGTGTTTTCCTGTCTTCCTTGTAGACGGATTTTCAGTTGTGCTTTCTCCCCCGTTGTCCCTACAAATCCGTGACATTACAAACTGGCCACTGTAGGACCCTGAGACATGCAAGACGTTCCGCCCATGGAGGCCACTGAGGCCTTTAAGCGTTGGCTAAGTTACCAGCCACAGTGTTAGGGAGTGTTAGCTATTTCAGTGTTAGCTATTTCTTCCCATTGTCTGGGTTCCAGACACAAAAATAAGTCTAAGCTTCAGACCAAAACTCAGATCCTGATCGCAGCTCAGGCCCCCACCTCAAGTAATCACCACCACCATGCTGTTCACCAACTAGTCCAGGCCTCCCTTTCTGTTTTGCCTTGTTCCTACACCGGTTCCTGCTCTTCGGCACAAAGCAGATGAGGCTGAAACTGCTGTTCCAGCCCCCGCTCGCTGGCGTGTCACCAGCCCTTGGTTCTCTGTCTACTTCAGAGCCTGAACAGTCTGTTCCTGAACCAGCTGACGTACCAGTTGCACAACCAGGGTCTGCCAAGCATCACACATCTCACCTCACCTGTGAGACCCTTCTAGGTTGAGACCCATTCAAAGGTTGAATGGGAATTCAACCTTTTTCAACCCATAATTGGAGATGCTGTCCAACCTTAGGTGTGAGGCTTAATTGGGTTACCCTTCTCTGGGCTCGACCAACGGCCCACCTGCTTCTGTTCCCAGCACGGCCGCCGCCGCCACCTCTGTTCTGCCTGGGGAATGGCCAGGTCAACGCCCCATCTGTAACTGTCCCCAAGCTGGCCATCGCGGGTCCAGTTCTCCAGTCCTGCAGCCAGCGCCCAGGTCTGTGGATGCTCTGCTTGTTGCAGAAGTGATCTTCATCTCCCCTGCTCCAGCTCCTGTTTCTGTTGGCACTCCTGCTGCTCCTGAACCTGTGTGAGAGTCCGCCTGTCCGCCTTCTTCAACGCCGGCTTCCTGTGCCCCCTGATGGGTTTTCCTCCCGCTGCTGGCCTCCACCCCAGCCTCCTGTCAGGCCCTCGCAGGGGTTCTGCCGTTGTCACCGGCCTCCAGCCCAGCACCCAGAGTGGTTCAGAGTTGAAGGTTGTTTTTTGCTACTCTGGGTCATACACCCAGACTGCCCGCACAAATTAAACCCTAGATCCGCCCATATTGAGACAGTGGGCCCCATAGGCTATAGGAGGGTTGAGGGACTTATATAGCGCTTTTATACCTTTTTGGCACTCAAAGCGCTTTACACTGCTTCTCATTCACCGATCTGTGCAGCTGTCCGGGAGCAACTAAGTTGGGGTTCAGTGTCTTGCTCAAGGACACTTCGACATGTGACCAGACATGCGCCACAGTCACCCCTAAACTGTCTTTGTGCAGGGGCCCATTTGTATGTTTTTTTCACAAAACATCCGCTTGTTTGGAAACTATTAATGTCATCCTCCACATCATAATCTGCTCTCCCTGTCATCTGTAAAGTGTAACAAAACCCCTTTTGTCATGTGACTGACTCATCAGTTTCACTATTTGTAAGCACTTTAATTGTTTTACTGTTTGGGACACCTTGATGTGATAAAGCACATATGATTATGTTTCATATGTATAAACTGTATAAACCGTTTTTATACAACTCCCCATTAACACTACAGATAAATTCAGAATTTCTCAGTTCAGTCAAACTAGTCTGTAAATATACCGTAATGCTTGGATTCAGGATCCAAATGACCTAAAAGCAGCAATGTTTTTGCAATATTTGAGAAATATTGGAATCTGAATTCACTGATATTCTGTTTACAATTTAAGAATTCAGTAATTCATGTAATAATTACAAAATCATATAATGATGCATATATAAAACTTTGCAGATCACTGTGAAATAAAATAACTATATAAAATAAAGTGCACAGTGATAAAATACTTTAATTTAAAACTAAATTAATTAGTTGAATCGTTACTTATAGTGACAACACAAACTGTATTATTGACTTCATGTGCATTTATGCAGCGAGTTGTATCATTTGTTATACTATAGTTGCTTTGGAAGTATCCACGGCATTACACGTTTTCATTCAGCCAGTATCTGAATGCTTTGGTAAATAAAGCAAATCTAATTTCCAATTATCTGACACTGAATACAATTAATTCCATACAGTTTACCTTCCTTTATTTTAACTGCACAGTGTCTAGTCATCAAATCTCAAGTACCAAAGTTGGGTAAAATCAAGTTCTACATTACAAGTATGTGTAAGTGTGTGTGCACATAAACAGACTTACCTCCAGACACTTTTTTCTTGATGCAAGGTACTTTACATTTCATCATCTTGGTCTGCTGGTCACATGACACCTCTCTCAACCCTGGTCCACAGTCTCCGTTGCTAGGGACACAGTTTCCATAGTGCCAGTCAGTGCAATCTGACCCAGACTGGGAGGGTTTGGCTCTCTCTGACAGCAGAATAAAGATTTTTTTTTTAACTACATATTTTATAAATCCACAGTTTCAATATTATTCCAGCATGCAATCCAAACAATGACAAGTGACATTGCCAGTGGTGGCCAGTGTGTGCTGCCCAATTCAGCAGGTCTGCTGGTGGCATGGATCTGAGCAGAATATACACAAGGAAGGTGCAGATGTGATACATAACATACACTTTAGCTCAATTTTCAGCTAAATGAATAAGTAATTTTTAAAAACAGAAAATTTGATATAAAGAAGCTAAATGAGTTTCATTATAAAAAAAAAAACTATAACTTAGAAGGAGAGCAGGTAAGATGGAGACAGAAAAAGAGAATCTCACCTTTCTTATTTTTCCCTCCAGCAACTGTTTTGATGGTGATGAGGGTGACTAACAGCAGCAGCAGCAGGGCAGCCCTCATCCTTTAAAAACACACAGCAGTGGAAACATCAGCATTAAATACGCTCATATATAGGGTGACATAACACTGAAACTATTAACTGATGACGCTTAACCCAAGTTTATTAGACCTAACCCCATATTAGGTCCATTTATCAAAAATATGCCTGATCTACCATCAGTATGCGCTTTATTTATGGAGTATCATTTCTGGTCTACTCTGCTTTTTAAAATTATGAGTAATTGGATCCAGTCTGTGGAAAATACAGTATAATTCCTTTTTTTTTGGCATGGAGATGGTATAAACTGCAATGCACATGCGGCCAGTCTGGCCACATCCTTCCTTTTTTCAGTACAGTAGCTTGACTGGGAAGGCATGCAAACATTTCATCCACCACCAGATACCCTCCCACTCGGCACAGACACGCGTGTACTTTGCTCTTTATAAGAAACAAGATATCAGCCTGAAGCATAAAAAAGGGATCAGAAAAGCACATCAGAGACGTTTTAAAAAATGATGCAACTACAGGCATCGATCAACAGTTTTGAAAAGTCAGAGTCATATACTGCACGTGTAGCCAATAGCAATACGCTCTATATGAAAATGTTTGTAGTTAAATTGAGGCTTTTGGGTTTGTTGCTGGAAAACATTAGGTTTGCTGCAAACCATACTTCAAGAGAGGATCCTATAATCAGATGGGAGAAGACACCACCAGAAGATGAATGTCAAACCCATTTTCCATCCAGAAAACTCTTTTATCTTGAAGACTTTAAGCTTTTCAGATGTTCTAAACTATCATTAATAGCCAGCAGGATCAGACCGACCTTATCATCCCAAAGTTTCACTGATGAGGTTTTCTTGTTATTCTCTACATAAACTATTTTTTTAGACTGACTCAACTAAAAAACTAAAAAAGACAACTGAAAAAGAAAACATGTCAGAGCTCCACATAAAAAAGTTAGTGAATATGATGCCAAATATTTTTTTCCAAGGTCAAGTATGAGCAATAGTTAAATGCTGTAATCTGTTTTCATTATATATATTTGTTTCATCAAAGAATATATTTCTAAACCTCCTATTTACAGTTTTAGTGTGAAAAGCTCAGACAAACCATTTTACTGTATTGTTTCCAGTCTCTTTATACAGTGCAAGCAAAGGTGATGGAGCATGATGAAGTTTCACACATCATCCAGGCTACAATTATACACTGCTGTTCTAAGAGCTTGTCCAGGGACTAGAGTTGAAAAGCCCTACTGTAGCCTCCAATGAGGAAAATCACTCTGAGGTTTTTCCAGGATGAACCAAAGCAGCAGCAAGGGGGAATAAAAACCAATTTATGACAATAGGGTTGAAATCATCGTGAAGATCTCATTCTTATGTGCTGAGGATAAAAATATAATAAATAAAAAAATATAAATATAATCAATAATTATTATTACAAATGCACGACACATGCCAGAGGATAAGTAATGCAATCACTTCATATTTTTCACATGAGCAACAACAACAACAACACTATCATCTGATTTTTCAAACTTTATAGCTGCCCTATGGTCTAAGCAGGCTTTTAAGCCTTCCTAGCGTTCTATTAGGAGAAAAAATTAGCTGATCTGGATTTTTTCAAATCACTTCTCTCCTATGCTTCTTATGTTTTTTAGCTGTCAGTTTGAGTAGGTTTAGTGCAAACCTAGCTGCTACTCAAAACAGAATGGGGAAGAAGAAAAACACATTCCGCTGTGCAATTACCAACTTTTCAAGCCCAAATTCATAACCTGTGCACCACTTTCATTAAATATAAATAAGGATTTTTTTCTTCAAGTGGCATTTATAACAGCATCCTATGTGGGTCATAGTTTGCTTCTTTGCTGCTGCTGCAGCTGATGATGAGGATGAGGATGGTGTTTGCTGGTAAGCCAGGCTACACAATACATACAATATAAATAGTGCCTATAACATGTTCAGTGCATAATGATTAATTCACCCAATTATATTGCATATTGAATTTTTTATGTATACACCTGAGCTGTGCCATGTTGAATGGCTTAACATAAGAATATCACTACTGAGTCAAGAGAATAGAAAAAAAATACAAGCAGGCTTGAGACAAAAAGCAGATTCCCTCTCCCTTGGGCCTTCTGGGTCCTGCTGATAGCAGGCTACTGTATACTGGATCTTTGTGGACATGTATCTTCATTGTGTGGTGCTGCTGCCACTTTTCACTTGGTGTGACATTTGATTGTAGAGTGTGAAGGCTAGAGATAGAGCCTAAGAATGGGTGTCTCACACCAAAAGCTTGGGAGTTGGCAACTGCTGGACCTGAAGCCTTTGCTTTGTGGAACCAAGAAAGAAAGAATTCTGAGAATGCGAAGGCATATAGACTGTAAGGACAAATTATTGGATTATTGTGTACAAAAAGTAGAAAGTGTCAAACTGAACAGACGAAAAGAGAAGTAGAAACAAGCAGAGAGAGAACTGTTACAGGTCCTTTAGCCATAATACACAATCTCAGTCTCAGCAAAGCCAGTGATCGAGAAACACCCTGTGACCACACCACAGGGCTCATGCGTTTATGTCACTGTAAGTGTGTTAAACACCCAAGAGTGTAGTGACCAATTAAAAACTATCACATCAAGGATTTTGTTTGCAGTGTCATCCTGCACATTTCATGTTTCCAGTGTCATCACGTCCATATAATACATACTAGGCTTGTTGTCTAATCATGTATGCTTAACTGTTCTGCCTAATTTACCACATATATCTTCAAACTATGTTAATTTGGGTTATCTCTCAAAATTATCTCTCAAAATTTTGACGGTTCATCCATACTCCTAAAAGCAGCCATATGTCTTTGTCTGGACAGTTTTGTAGTTAGCTCAATATACACAATGTGCAGAGTGGAACAGGAAACACTGTACAGTTTCTTTTTCACTAGTCTTCTGAAGCTGGCTTGGTTGTCAGTCTTCAATGAACACTCAGTAGCTATCAGCATTTAAATGTGGACAAAGGTGAATGTAGAAACAACCTGGTGGGGATGTTTATTGACGTGGTCATTTTAGAATATATGTGGCCTAATGTTGACATGGTCTCAGTTAGTCCAGCAGTTTCCACACAATCAGCCCCCTCCCTTCACCAAAAGGACATGTGTGTTAGCAGAAAATGAACAGTATAACTAACTTCATATTTTTTTTATTTATAGCAAATATTGTCATGAATGTGATAGTGAACAATATTATCGATTTTCCTCATATTGTGCTGTTAGACAGCCCCTACATGAAACTGGAATTCACATAACAGAGGATGTAATCTACAACATCAATTATGACCCACTTACAATGCAATCTTTGCATCCTTCCCTAGGCAGTTTACCAACTGTTCACACCTTTGGGTGAGGACCCAGAGACACCTCTGGGTGGGCCACATCTTTTAAAGGCTGCACTTAAAGGCCTACTGCTTCGCAGCATCAGGAACAGGGCTGTAGCATTTTAGAAGCTCCTTCCAATGCAGCCAACAGATGGTCCAACTTTCCCCTTGTAACCACCTGGCAACGAAGCCTTCCTTTACAGCCCAAGACATTCTTTGATCGCTAAGAGTAGACCTTGTCCTTCAAAATATGCTACCCCTAAATTTAGACAACAGTGTTTGAATCCTGGGATACTGGGATACAATGAACAATGCGTGATTTCAACAAGGACTCCACACTAGTCAATCAGAACTTATGAAGACTTCTGAATGAGCTGCAAAACATCTTAAAGAACTTTAAGCAAGTCTAGGTGCCACTGAGTAAAAACTTGGATTGTGTTGACGATTAACACAGTTTCATTTATTTGTGTCATGTTTCTTTATTGCAAAAGACATGGTCAAGGTATTTTCAACAAATGTTGACCCAAAAGCTCCACTTCTCCAAAACTCAACTACTGCAGATTGATGGACATTACTCATATTTGGAGGTCTTCACTGTTGGTTTTAGTGTCTGTATGGCAACTGTTAAAAATACAATTAATTCAGAAAATGACCGAACTTATTTTATTAAGGCCATGTCAACTTTCTCTGGTTTGATTGTTCGCTTACATTAGCAGCTCTGTCAATCAAAATCACACACAAACAGTCTTCAGTTCTGAACTAAATTAAATAATACCTCAAAGCCTTTTTTCTTACTTAGACTTTGATCATTGATCAAGTAAATCTTAAACACATCAGAATAAATGATAGATCACATAATATACTTTATTATATAAATAATTATGATTTTAAACAGCCTTTTAATTGTATTTGTTGTCAATCATGTTGCCCATAGATTATAAAAATAAGATGAGGGACTCATGTCTGACTGTTTGTTAAGTTATTTTTATCATTTTGGAATATGCAATACTGGAACTATACAATGAACCACCCCAGGCAGCAGAAACACTCTAAAGTCCCTAAGGGGCATTTTACTGTTTCTACTCTAACAATCTCCCTCAGTCCTTCAAGGTCCATCTGGCATATTACACAAAAGGAAATAAATAAATAAAATGAAAATCTAAAATCACATTCTTACTCTCTTATGAACATGGAAATATTTTTATATTTTGGGGTGGTGGTGATAGGACATTATGAAAACTTATTTGTAGTGGAATTAGTGTGTCAGAGAAACAAAGGAACATAGTTACTTTGGAAGCAAAGTAATGGAGAATGTGTTCTCGTGTTTACAACTGCTTTGAGATGAAATAAATAAATATTTAAATAAAGTAATTTTGAATTGGCCAATAGCAAACACATGACAAACAAAGATAGATAAAAGCATCACCACAAATGGATAAGAAATTACCAAAAAGACACACAACACGAATAGGACCTGTCCCAAAGGAGTGAAAAACAACCAAAAAGACACTTTTTTAGTCTGGGGGACCTTGAGGTGGGGGTTTCCTAGGGTTGGTGGAGTTGAGTTTTATCTGTCTGTGCCCAGGGGTCCTTTGTCTCATAACTGGCCGTGATTACAACCTTAACTAGTGTTTATACTTGCACATTTTTTCCTCAGGGCTTAACACAGCAGTGACACAACCCAAATCAGCTGCTCCTGATACAAGTTCTCATACACACACTCAACTTTTCCTGCCCATGGTTAAATGCAGCCTGTATGTCAAAGACCCAAATCACATCTTTCTTGCTAGATTTTTTTCATTTACCAGATGGAAGACAACAGAAGATTCTACAGTCCAGTCTGTGCATGTTTATTGGGGTACATCAAACTATACACTAAGCAATACAACAGCTCTGAAATTATAAAGAAATTGTCTTAATTCAGTGGAGCAGTATATTGTTTTATATTATTCTGCATCAATAAGGTATCAGAATTTAGTGTACCGTTTTTTGTGCAACCTTTACTGCTACCATTACTACTACACACACTTATAACAACTCTAGTGGTCAGATTTGTACAAAAAGGACAAGGTAAAAATTCAAGTTGTGTTCAGTCTGAATGCACCTTTAAAATGTATGCATTGTGCACAATGGTTTTCAAGGATACTGCATGATGGTCTGATCCTGTAGTTTCTCTCCGAAGAGACGTGGGTGATTGCTGGCATCAATTTTTGTCCGTGTCTCCCATTACAGAAGATCCTCCTAAATGTTGCCATAGTTAGGTTAGAAAGGGCTCTGTCTGCAGTGGAGAACTAGGATTAGAACAAATAACCTTACACTGGTAATTCTGTAGAGTTGACGTTCAGTTGGCATGTTCATGTTTCTGGTGTTTTTATTTTTTAATCAGAAATGCCAAGTGTGCTTTGAAAAAGGCCAGTTTTGGATTCTGTCCAAGTTATCAGAAGTTAAGGAGGTTGGGAATGAGGGCTTAGGAGGTGGTGAATGTGTGTTTGTGTGTGCATGTGGGTGTAACGGTGGTGACTCTGTAATTAGGGATTTTGAAAAGCAGCTGAGCAGAAATGACTTTTCATTGGACCCTGTGTGACCTACTAACTATAGCAGAGACGGAGAGCTGGACAGGCTAGAGAGACAGAGGAAGGAGTTGAGACCGATAATTAGGGAGACAGTACATACACACACATCCCAGTGTCATGTGCAAATAACACCCTGTTTACACAGGACATGTCATCCATCTCTCATCCATCTGATGGAACAAATAAGCTTCAGTTTTTTTCAGTTATGCTTTCTTCACTGGCAGCTCCAATTTATTTGTGTAACTGCAACCTAAAGCATTGCCTGAAAAGCACAACTGCAAGTTGTGATAAAAATAATGCAGAACTGCAATATATTTCAACAATTCAACAATTTGCTATTGCAAATTAGCATTCAATATATCAATAGTTTATTGTTAATTGCTAAATGCCTTTGGACACAGCTTGCCAGCCAAATAGAATACAAAGTGTAAAGAAGAGAAAGTACAATGATGATAAACAGTAACACACACACACACACATATATATGTATATATAATCTCCTACAGTAACATCTGTCTGCTGTCAGAGTGGCTTATTCAACTCCCCACAACATTTCATGACTAGCCATTATGAACAGTGACCCCAGAATGTGCAATAAATAAATACATTTAAAATGCTTGTGATGTTGCTCCACAAGAGCTGTGTTGTTATCTTTCAAAAATGCTTCCACCAATTAAGTTCACTAATACAGATGCCATTATATAAAACAGTCTAAACTCTAGAGTTATCCTGAGCCAGTACTGGGGCCATTAGGGGTATTTTATACAGAGGCTACAATTAACTCAATCAAAATATGATTCATTCTGCAGGTGTTACAATGTTGCTCTCCTCCACTGCTGGGCTTAACATTCGGCTTGGTGAAAACTGGAGTGTCTAAACAATTCAGTGACTTTGAATGTAGATGCTCAAATGAATTTGCAAAAAATGTTTAAATGCCTGCATACACACAACATTAAGCTATAGTGGCTTTTCATTTATAACCAGCCTGGTCGCTTCATTCACTGGTTAAAATGACGAAGCTAATGACTATTAATTTAACATGTAAAGTTTTCATTTGGTTAGGGTGTCATTGCTTTCTATTAGCCAAATATTATTTGTGAGGAACAATTACAGTCAGCCACAATATTAATACCGCTTGGTGGTTTTATTATTGAGTTGGACTGGTGACAAATATTGCAACCTAAACAGCCATATTTGTCCCCACACTCTCTTACAACTCACATGCATTTATTAAAATTGCACTCCTTTGGTGACTGGCACCAAAATGGCATGTGATGTCTTTTACAATGGTACCCAAAGGGTGGCCACCATAACACTACTTTTTGTCCTCACTCTGGATTCAAACACTCTGGATAACAACTGTGCAGACATAAGCATTTGGTTGGATTTACGTACAAAGGCAAAAAGTCTTGTTCAGCAGAATTCACTGCCCTTTCCACATTGGTTCCATATAGACCTGATTTCATTTATCTAAAAATGGACAATAGTGACGAATTTTACTAGGTCACCCTGTAAAAGCACAATAGTTTTCTACTCTCTGTGTCTGACTGCCCCATAACCCAAACCTCAGCCTCATACCCCCACTGCCTCTGAGATTGTGACAGCATCTGGAACATGTCTTGTCTTGTTTAAACATACTTGATATGTATAACAACACTGCGATCATGTTGGCCTGGCCACTAACAGGGTAGTTCTGTTCTCTCTCACATCCTGGACTAATGGAGTCACCAGCTGCTCACATTCCATCTATATCCACTCAGATGCCCTGAGCAAGTATGAGTGACCCCTGATTCATTATGCTCTCACCTACTGACATTATACGGGCCTGAGGTCAGTCCGGCTACATTATCAGATCTTGAGTTGAGTCACTGGCTTTTAGGCAAAGTGGTTGATCTGGCCTTGTCAGTAAACTAACATTGATTAAACCAAGACAACATGGACGAAGAGTTCACGTTTTAAACTGTAATTATAAAAACTCCAAAAAACAGACAATACTGGCTACTGTAGATACTTTAAAAACAAATAAAGACCTTGTTTCTCTAAGATGAGGGCACTATCTAGAATAGAATGTAGAGTACATTTTAGTGCACTTTTAAACTAATGCAAAGTTAACTCTCCTACTTTTAATTGCTGCTCATAAGTCCTTTCTGTTGCCCAAACTGTCAGCAGAAAAGTCCAAACTGATAGTATATAATTTTCTAAACCCTGCTCATTTCTGCATGTCTACTCCACCTCTCTTCTCTACTTCTCTTTCTCTCTCTCTCTCACACACACACACACACACACACACACACACACACACACACACACATTGGTATGCACTTACTGACCTAATGCATTCCCTTGTAATATATCTTATCCTTAACTGTCGTAGCTGGGACAAACAGACGGTACAAACAATGCTTCAGATCAGACAGCTTGTTTTAAAGGCAAAGAATCACTGAACAACATCTTTATTAAGCTATTCCTGCCTTTAATATTGATTTTAAAAAAATACAGACAAAAAGCAAGTATGACATTTAGGCCTGTTTCATAATGAATTTGTCACTATGTGGAAAATCGCTTTGGGAGGACTTCATAAGATTAGTGAAAGGCTGTTGCTCTGAGTGCAATCCAGCTGGTTGTGGATGTCAATTATCTGACACTAAATCCAAGCACAATAGATCCGGTAAGGGTTAGAGTGCATGTAAGTTCCCAGAATAATAGAAAATATATAATTTAAGATTCAAAGAACTTCATTAAAAGATAACTTTGTTCATTTTTTTAGTCAGTGACTTGTTTCTACCCATGTTAGTGTCCTTCAAAGGACAACCCAGATTAACTTGTTCATCTCTGTTGTTGTCCAAAAATGATTAAAAACCTGCCAGCCAGACACACCGCTGCACTAGGTTAGATATTTTTTATTCCAAAATGCCTGTTTGGAAATTTTCTAACATATGTATTACTAATATATTAATTGATCTAACTTTGTACAGCAGTCTGAAATAAGCCAGAGTTGCACGATCTCTGATAAAATTATGGTGATTCGGATTATTTAGGCCAATCATTTTTTTAAATGTCCCAACCACACTAGAAATACTGAAAAAACTTACAGCATGACATAACAAAGTTACTTGTGTAAGCAGGAAGCAAAAACATATATTTTTTTATTTGTGGACAAACAATAAAACATACCTGTACATGCACACACACACATATTCTAATACAATGTGAGTGCAACACACACAAAAAAGTCATGCATACGTCACATGCTACAAGTTTTACATAGAGTTTTTGTGGGAGAAGAGCTGGGATTTGGCACAGGAAATGGGATCATTACACAAAGACAATAAAAACAGATAATAACCACTGAACTAAAGGGGTTGGAGAACCAGAAATTGAAGAATGTACAACATAGGAATTTATATAACTGTGAAACAAAAGAAAGACACATAATTTGAATGTATTGAAAACCACATTAAGTTTCATGTAACAACTTCAGAAGTTTTTTTTAACATAATGGTTTTCAGAAAATATCCCACTTGTCATTTCTAATTAAGTACTAGTCAAAAAGTTTAATGCAAAAGAACGAGCTGAAATGAAGAGAGTACTTACTTGTGTACCGGGCAGTCGTAGCAAAGGGAAAAAGTTCTATCTCTCTCTCTCTCCTGTGTCCTGGGTCTCCTGCGTGTTCACCTCCTCTAAGCACTCTGGCCCCTTTGTCTCCCAAACCAGTTCATTCTGGTTGCATTCAACCCATTCACCCCCACACCCTCAAAAACACATCAGCCCACACACACATACCTGTGCACTCTCTCACATATGCGTGCACATACAAACACACACACACACCCACACACACACACACACACACACACACACACACACAAGCTTCATTGAGCTGAGTCATGTAATTACATCTGAATCCCTTTTCAGCTTTTCTTGTTTATTTTGACCTTTATGTATCACCCTCTGTCTCTGCTTTCCTCTTGTTCCTATAATTTAGAGTTTAGTCATAGTGGTAGAGTTTCTGGAACTCAAATAAAGGTACAAATAAAATGCTGCTCTAAAACTGCTGGTTGGTATTTAAATAACAAAAGGCAAATGAAAGGAAAACATTTGCCTATAACCCTCAATTCACAGTGAAAATATGTAGAGCATTAGGTCCACAACAAGTTACTGTAATAAATGTATATGGTAATTGGTCTGCACTGATATAGCGCTTTTCTACCTATTGGCACTGGAAGCGCTTTACGCTGCTTCTTATTTACCCATTTACACTCACAATCACACACACACTCACACACCTATGGGGGAGCTGCTATGCAGCTGACCAACACTCACTGGGAGCAACTAAGTTGGGGTTCAGTGTCTTGCTCAAGGACACTTCGGTGGTGGACGACTGCTCTACCTTCCTGTGCCACAGTCGCCCATGTGGTGTGTCTAGATAATCCATGCTGCACAGGGGATAATAGAGTTTGATTAAGCTTTGTAAATGAGGATAAGAGCAGTTGGCAGCATGTCACAGTCCTGATCAAAGACACCAAAATAACCCCGGAACTAAAGCTTAAATTATTAATAAAAAATTAGATTGCACTTTTCAATGGGTAAATGAATAGAGATTTCACAGGACTGAATTCAGCAGCATGAATTATATTCTTTCATCCTTCACTTCTTTCAGAGAACCAGAATCTAACTTCAACACATTACAAATTTGCACACACTGTTTCAAATATACAATAAAAACTCTGTATCAGTTTGATGTTTGCCTGTCAAACAAACGTTTGACATGTGCAA
This sequence comes from Channa argus, assembly GCF_033026475.1. NCBI lineage: Eukaryota > Metazoa > Chordata > Actinopteri > Anabantiformes > Channidae > Channa > Channa argus. The sequence continues at coordinate 1,503,677 of NC_090219.1, forward strand.
CATGTGGAGCTCAGGTGGAGCATGTACTGTTGGAAAAGTGAAGATTGTCTTGCGGCTCTATATGTATAGAGGAAGAATGTATAGAAAAAAATTTAAGGGCATAAAAAATATTTAACAATGATTAGAGAGACAACGATTCTTATATCATTGTAAATGTTTAAAAACTGATCATAGGGACACACATAGAGTTAACAATTTAGATTCACCAATAAACACGCATGCCTTAGGACAGTGGGACAAAACCTGGTTATCCAGGAGAAACCCAAGCAGGCACAGACAGAGCCCAGTTAGCTGGTTGCTTTACATGAGGGAAGTTCAATCAAAATAAAAAAATATTATCTACTTGACATTGGCACTATTCCTGGCTGTTCTTCATGCCGTGTCTTCTTAGTGTGACCAGGGAGGCTTGGATCTGGTTTACCATAGATCTGCACTTCTCATAATTTTAAATGTTAGTGTCATGAATCATTTTAGATATTTTAGAAATAAAGACAAAGAGTGAACTCCATTGGATCAACATTAAATAGAGCTGGATCCTTAATTTCTTAAGTTCTACTTCTCAGTACAAACTGACAAATTGGCATTCATATGTCTTGTTCAGGGGGATAATTAAGAGAGAGGATATGTCAGAAGTACTTGATCCATTCAAACAGCAATTGATTGTTGTGATGAGTCCTTCTGCGTGTATTTAATTCAGCAGTGTCACTTTTTTAAACCAACACCCTGAATGTTAGGTATTAATTAGTTGAAAGGAAGTGTGTTTAAGATTTGTGCACACCTACTATACAATTAGTGACCAAGTATAGTGTAACACCTCTTCATGATGGCAGTTCTACAGCAATCAATGAAAAAAGAAAATAGTGTAAGAAAGACAGGACACTTCTCCGAAAATACAGCTGCTCATTAAGGATACAAACAACTAGACAAAGTGATCAATATTTTCGATCTGGACAGAGCAATTATATAATTCTGATTGGGTGTGTAGTGTGAAAAATAGAAGGCATCCATGTTGGAATCAATACCTAATCTATTGCTATTCTTGGCAAGTGGTTATTAAGCAAGTTCTTGTCCACAGGGTATCACAGGCAGGGGGAGAAGTCAAAAGTATGGCAGACTATTTCTTGTATCTAAGTTGTTTATGCTTTTGGCCAACAGATAAAATAGAGGAGGTAAGGGGATGCAGGACGGCCAATATCAAAAGATATAGGAAGGACGTTTTATAGGAAAGAACAATAGTTTTTCTACAAACTTAAGTAGGACATAGACACATTAAAGACTGGTTACAGAATTATGTGGAATTTCAAAATTACAAATTGAAGAAGAGAGAACACAAAGTAACAAGAAAAGAACATGTGTGTTTGTGAAAGTATCTGACCAGGGGTTAGTTCGTAGTTTTATGGATGACATTCCCCATAAGTTGAAACGATTATTGGGTTAAATGTCCTTTTATTTACTAATTTAAACCAAAGCAAAACACAATGTGTCTCATTTCTCCGATCTTCATAATCCCTTAGGTCCTTTCCTTTAACACCACTAAAGCCTTACTGCACACTGTGCTGTTGTGGGAATGCATTAGTATGCACAGTGTGGGTAACATGCACATATTTGCATTAATACAAATGATATATACTTGATACCTAGTGCTAAAACACTGTAGACACAGCGCACTTGCAAAACACATGCACAAATGTGAAAAAATAGTATTGGAAATACTTGTCCGATACTGTACGCTACTTTACAGGTGTGCTGTGCCATATAAAAACATGCTTCCAGCCAACTAACCATTGCACTGCCTATAAAATATCTAAAAGACAAATGTGATCTAAGAGTTCCACTAGAGTCACAAGATAGTGGTAAGCCACGACCTTGATCTTTGACCCTGAAAGAACTGAAATCAGTCCTCTTGGAGCTTTAGGCTAAAGAAGTTCCCTTTCACAAGAATTGGACGTGGGTAGGGTATATGGCCATTCCCAGTTTAGAATCAAAGTTAAGATAGTTCTCTGCCTTTGTCCTATGCTCAGGGTAAAATGAAAAATAATCTGAAAAAACAGTTTGGACGTATACCCCACCACCAAAGGATGACCTCAACAGTTTCTGTCATGGCTGAACATCAAAACATGCAGTTCTAAGTGAAGTAATAAAAACTGTAACCTATCTTTATATCTTTGTCATTTATATACAGTGAAGTCTATTTTGTGCACGGCTGTTTTTTTATTTGTATGTATTACTGCTGTCCACAGATTTCCATAATGGCACAGAGAGATAACAAGTTAAAAAAAAGGCACATTTGCTAATTAGACTGTGTCTCTGCAAATCCATAGTAATCAATACCATGACCAATCCATGTCAAGTCTCCAGTGTAACAAAAGAAGTCTGTACAGCCTCTGAGTTTAAAGTATTACACGCAATAAGGCAGGCTCACACATAGCAACTCTATGTAGTCACCCCCAGTTTTCTTCTGCAAACCAACATTAGAGGAGCTCTGCACCTATTTTAGCTTCAAAAGTAGCTTGATCACCTGACTGAACTGCTTTGTGTTTTTCAGCTGATGGTTAGGAGGAAACCTTATATCCTTTTAATAGCAGGTGCAAACCAGTTCCCATGTTAAACTCCTAATGACCTGAAGTGCTCAAGTGCTCTTCATTTAGAGTCTGAGATCTTCTAAAGCACTTTGAAGGAGGCTTTCGGTTGCGTGGGGTTAATGAGGTTCAGTACATACATTAGAGCCATTAAGTGCACATGCAGAGGCAATGTCTCCCAAGTCCCAGAGCACTTCAAAACCCTTGATCACTTGTCCAACAATGGCTGGAGGAGTGCTGTAGATGAGAAGCTTAGTATTATTGGTAGGTAGATCTTCCATCCCTGCTTGTAGAGTGGCCACCGACCAAACGTAGGGTTGGAGGTTCGCACCACGCTCTTCCCGACCTCAACAGTCAATCCCCATCCCCAGCTGTGCAGTGCAAAAGGACAAAAACACACTGTGTGTCATGTGAAATTTTAAATGCCACACACAGACCAGTCAACTTCCTGATGTTTTTGGAAAATAAAGTGACAGAACATACCTGTGCCACTGGGATATGATCCTCTCAACGAGCTGGGCAAGAGATGTGCTAATTCCTTGTCCTGGCCTGCTTGAATTGCTCTGCTTGGGTGAAGTTCAGGTGGATTCGGGCACAGTTAGCATCAGGGTGATAACTCACCTGAGCACTACTATGGCTATGGAAAAGCGATTCTTTTGCCACATGTTGGGGCACGGAGTGTTACCAGTGTAATGTGAGCACAGACCCACACAGGAAGGGGAGGCACTCAAATTGTTGAGTACAGAGCCAAATGTAGAAATAACTGTGCCAGTCATCTGGAACAGACAGTTAAGGATCAAAACAACCGTTCAAGTCCCCAACCGCTAGAACAAATTGTTTCTCTTAGTTAAAAACTCCTGAGACCTCCCCTTCCCTCATCCATAGCTGCAGTCACAAAATGTAAGTTTACTTTCCATAAATTCAAGATTATGATTATTAAGACAAGATACAGTATAGAAATACAAACACAATTTAATATAGTTTAACAGATGTCTATAACACTGCAAACACTGTTCCTCTATTTAGGCCCAGTCACACATTTGGCACCAAAGAAGTCACTATTTGATTAGTATATATTATTTAGAAACCCCATTACCCGAAAACTTGGACCATGGTTTAAACATTTACATACATCCCAAAACAATCCCAGTGTCAGTAAAGATGTTCAGATATTCAGTAAAGATGAGGCAAGGTTTGTTACTGATCATAAACAAAATGTGTAAATAACTTTTACATATAATTTTATAACGTAAAATTGCAAAGAATTATGCTAAATAATATTTAGGGTTTATAATATCATCATGTCACTGCATTCAAACAAACACAATTCTGTAGTTGCTAAAAAAGTTTTTTCCTCAACCTTTCTTCATTGATGATCAAAGTGCAGTTAACTTGCATTTTCAGCTGAGTTTTCAATTCAAGCTGAAGCAGCTTGAAATTATTTACAGCATAGAAAATAAAAAAGCGCTCCAGGTGAGACACGTTTATGGATCAAAGTAATCTACAAAGATGAAAATACATCTATGATTTTAATTTGATTCATGTGATATTTAGCTGGTTTTAGGCATGTCACAATGAAGTAATTTCATGCTCTATGAAATGCAATAAAAATAAGCTGCATGAGTGTGCATGTGGGTGTATGAGAGAGTCGTTTTACATGTATCTGGACTAGCACCTCACAGTTAGGACAAAAAATCTGTACTATAATCCTCCGTGATGACACGTTTCTAGTTTATAGATTTATTTGACTTTCACGTTTGGTGTATTTTATGTTATTGAGTTTGAACAACACCTGATAAAAAGGAGGAAAAAACAGACGGAGAGGAAAAAAGAGGGTAGTCAGGTGGAAAGAAGGAAAATTGGAGATAAAGACAGAGACATGGAAGACAAAGAGAATCAATAGAAAAGTACCAGAAGAATGAACAGCTTAAGATAAGACTAACGCACAAGCATCTACAAAATAACTGTAATGCAGATTTGGTATAAGGTACAGTTATGCATGAGGTGAACGTGTGTGGCTATGTATAAAATATGTTGCATATATTTGTATTCAAGACATGCAGCATGCAGTTATTGATTATATAAATGAAGAAGGGTTGGAAATGATAGAAGCGTCTAAAAACCTTAAACTATTTAAGTAATTTGAATTAGTTATTAGATAACACTTTAGCATTTAGTTCAGATAAAATCAGACATATTTAAAGACAAGCAAATTTAATTTAAATACATTTCACCTGAAAATAACCTATCATGATTTAAATGCATTCAATGAGTGTGATTTTTATCAATCTTGTATTCTGAAATAGGTTTTTACTTACTTAGGTACTTAAAAAATAGAAGCATGGATGGAAAACTGAGAGGCCCTACCATGGGGTTCATGGGCCAGAACTTCCGAAGTTACTCTTTATGTTTCCGGTTTAAAGGGGTTCAGTTAAAAGACCAACAATGATGCAAACAGACTTCAAGATGATGATCAAGTCTCAAAATGATCAAAAAGAGGTGCAAAATAACCCCAAGCCAACACAAAAAGTCCCAGAAATAGACACAAATTAATTAAAAATAAGCAGCAAGTGATTATAAAAAAAATCACCCAAAAGCACAATTTCCTAAATCAGACACAAAATTACTAAAAATGGGCACAAATGTTTAAAAACAGCCATGCGATGACAAAAAAGACATCCAAAGGCAGATGCAAAATGACCAACTATAAACACAAAAATACTAAATTTGAGAAAAAATTACCAAAAATAGACAACAAATGACTAAAAACATGGAAATACTTTGATAAACAAACACACACACAAAATGTACAGTACATTGTCAAATATACAGCATACATGCATACAAGCCTAATTCCAACACACCAACACAGCGAAGATGATCAAATTAGCATGCAAAACAAAAAACTGTAAAACTAGTTTGAGACTCGAGACTCTGCAGTCAAATATATTCTAATTATTTACTGTACAAAGTGGAGCTAGACTTCATTAAATCCTGAGAATTCAAAGTGCACGGAAACTGTTTTCCCTTAACTTTGATTAAACATATGTTTTTGCAATGAATTCATGTTTCATCAAAGCACTGATCACTTTGCATCTCACAGTCAGTGGCTTCAAATACAGAGGAGAAGTCTGTCGGTTCAGATTGTGGCTGCTCTCTATTCAAACACCGCCAAGCTGGGCCAAACACTGAAAGACCAGAGAGTGCAAATAAACTGTGTCCTACTGTGGGTAAACCTGCCTGAACAAGTGGAAGTGTGAAGAATCTCCAAAAGAAAAAAAGTCCAGTCCAGGTAAATTGTGACTGGCATTACAAACAGAAGGGGGCAGAACCTGCAGAACATATGAATGAAAAAGTCCTGAAGTTGCAGCAGACTTATAAATGAACAGATAATAGGTTTTCTCATGTGAAATATCCTCCCATGATTGGCTTTCTGCTGCCTCAGATGCATATTGGCATGACAGTTCCAATTTTTTATGCGGAATTTCTTTAGACATTTCTAATAAATGAAGATTGTTGTTGGTTGTTCTTTATATCAGCAGCCTGATAACCTGATTCTGCATCTCCCTGTAGACAGGATTCTACCATGATTAAGGAATTTTGTGAGTAATATCCTGTGGTTGAAGCCCATGTTTCTACTGCTTTTGTCTCTCAGTTCTTGTGAAAGAAACTATTCTCTGTTGAGGTGAGTTAGCACAGATCCAGGTGTGTTTTCCAAGCTCATTTCTTTACACACTGAGGCCACGTTCACACCACAGACTGAAGTGGCCCAAATGTATTAATTTTTCCCCTTTACAAGTGATTTAGATCTGGGCTGACTTACAGTATGTATGTATGTCTGATATATGACTGATATGTGATCTAGAAATCAAGTTTGCATCGTGCCTGTCGCAATCAGTCAGTGTCAACGTCTCACAATCTATAAAAATAAACAGATGAGATGAAGTTTCACATTTGTTGGATATTTACGGAGAAACTTCTATTCAAGCCAAATGGGAAGGAATATTATAACTGAGCAGTTTGTGAACAAATTAAATTTCACTGTGGCAAAAATGTTTTCTTGACCACATGGCTCATTTATAAGTTAAATTCTGCATAAATACTGCCTGTGTGTCAATAAAGTAACAAGCATGTGATTGATCAAATTAAAGAAAAAGAAGGAAATTAGGCATTGACGACTGCAATGTGAACGTAGTCTGAGCATCCAAGAACCTTTGCGTTTCTTGGTTTTTATAAGATGATCAGCAGACTTTAAAATAATTTGTCCGGTAAACAGGAAATGAAATTTACTGGTAGAAACAATATCAATACTTTTGCCCCCAAAATTCATATAATCTTCACACTTCAGTACTGATCAAGTTCAATGGTAAAAACTAAGATCCCATCCCAAGTTCTGAGACTCTTTTGCAAGTTGATAGTGTCTCCCTGATGTTTAAAAACCTTAAACAATATTCTAAAATTTGATATTTTATCTTTTCTTATTATACTGTAAGTAGACCACTTTGTGTTCCCCTGTTGTCAATGAATAGGCTGCAGCTTTGGAAGATATCCACTTAAACTGGTGTGTAATGTTGAAGCCTTTTATTGTCTTCAGATTCATATTTTAAAAACATTTTGCACCAAACAAGAAATGTGGATTTTGGCTCACATCACTTACATACAGCAGGAAGCATCTTTTGCAGGAATCTGTTAAAGGCCTTTAATAACAGGATGAATGGTTAAAGCAAGTAAACTGTCTTTCAGTGTTCATATGGTCATGACAGTTGTTTTAAGACAAACTTGTTCCATGAAAGTAGCTGTGGACATTCAAGATCCACAGCAGATAAATATGAGGTCCAGACCTTTCCAACAATTTAGGCCAAAGTTTCTCCCCCGAGGTTTTTTTTTGGCTGGACATTCAATTTTTCATCTAGCTATCCTCACATAATGTTTATAATGAACATTGCAGTCTCCACGGGCACAGTAGCTCCTGTAACCAGGCACTAGAGTTTTAGTCTTGTTTGCTTTATGATTGAAAGAAATTCAAGAGTATTTTCAGACTTTTGTTAACTATGACATTAACCCAATCCCACAAAACATAGCAAAATATAAAAAAAAATGTAAAATTTTTTGAACTCCTCATACTCTTAGAGATGTTCCCATTTTCTTGGCTTTCCTAGCTCCTTTTATTACAGAGCTAGTTGAAATTAAAAAAGGACAACATAATCTGCACTGTCACTAACACAAGCTTTAATTTCCAATGTAATTGTCATTATGATCAGTGTTTCCATCATTATAATTATTAATCAATACATGTTGAGGTTAGATATGGCACAGCTTTACTCTCACTCTGCATTGACATATCAGCAGGAAACAGGGATGTGTGCATCAGCCCTCATGTCACACAGAATCTAAAAACTGCTGTCAGGCTAATCATGACAAAGAAGTTTCCTTGTCCACGTCTCTGTGGGAATGAGCTCAACAAGTTCAGACAGCTGTTTCCTGGTCTTCCCTCTGTATCATCTGGTAGTGCTGTCTGTTTTCCAGATAGGCTGCCAGTTCAGCATCGTGAGCCTTCTCAGCCCTGTTCTTAGGAGTATCACCCTGAGAAAGAGACACAAATAATTAGAGAAAGAGTTTTATTGCTCTATATTTTCTCTTGGCCCAGAATTTTCTTCGATACATGAATGCATATGAGCTGTGCTGTATAAACCGTTGTCAAGGTTTGGCCAGACAGGTTTTTTATTACATTCTTCGTAAACGTGGTCAGTTTATCAAAAGTAAGTCTGCTTCTGCCAGGTGAGACTACGCCCATTGTCCACTGTTAATCCAGGGAGAAAAATTTTATCTCAAGATATTGTGTAATAATTTATCGCTGCCTCTGTTGTTAGCAGTGTTTTTATACATGATATGTATAAAATATTTATTGTAACATAAAAGCTGGTATCACCGTGTGTAAAATATATCAAACCAAAACCCTTAACAGCGCACCGACATAATTTTAAAAAAGGTTCTTGGCTTGCAAGTCATCGTCTGAGAGTAAGCAAACATTGATTTGTAGAATTTGTGCACGCAGTCTGATCGTGTGTGTGTGTGTGCTCATTTCTTATTTCTGTCTGTTTTTCCAAGGTGGTTTTTTTTTCTGCTTGCTCAAATCTGCCAAAATGCTCACATCTGACTCGGCTTTTACAAATGCAGTTGTGCGAGCTCAGGCCTTTTCGGGCTTATATATGTTATTGTCAGTTTACCTGAATTTAAAAAAAAAAAAATCACATTTATCCTCACTGGTTAATCCCTGATGTTAGAATGGTTTGGTCTGAAATAGTTGTAGTATTATAGTTATCTGTAAGCTGGAGTATGAATCTGACTTTATATTCTAATCTTAGGAATTGGGTGTCTGGATTTCATAACAGGGAATAGTCCAGTGAAAAAAACAAAGGAAGCAGAGCAGGAGATGCGACAGTCAACTTTAATTTCAGTGTCTTGCCACGGACACTTCAACATATGGTCGGGTAGAGCGGGGCGGGTACCTCCGGTGGTTCAGCTTTCTAGGTGCCAACTAAAAAGTTCACTGCACAGGATTGTGAAAGGTAGTAGAAAAATCATTGCAACCCAGTTAAGCAGCCTGTCTGAGCAAAATCAGCTACTTAATAAGTCCAGTCCATCCTGTCTTACAGCTGGCATCCCCTGCATTCAGATATTCATGTCTTACTGAAATGCAAGTTGAAATTTTCTTTGCTTTACATTGGATGTTGTCTTGTACTGTTTGTCTTGGTGTTTTTGTGCTGCTGCACAAATTATTTCTTTTTGGAGATAACGGCAATTTTAAGTCTTGAGTGAAAAAACACTGCTCGCTCACGTGCCTTGATATTCAAACCACCAGAGACAAAGTTTGGTCATATGACTGCACGGCAGGGCCACTGCTATCACCACAAACAATTATAAAGTAGGTTTTATAATGCTGTGCTTCTGTCCCTGTCATTAGGGGGAAACAAAACCTGATGACCTATAACCAGTTGGACAACACCAATCAAAAAAAAAACAAAAAAAAACTTGCATCCCAAAAGTGGGCTTAAGCACAGTCCAGCTCTATGATTTGTCCACGGACTGTGTGGTGAGACTTGATTTTAGAATAGCACTGCTGTATACAGTAACTATGTCTGTGTAAAATGGTACCCAAAGGTACTGTAGCCATGCGCAACAGGAGGCCAACTCAGTAGTCTACAGTTCCTACATCGAAAAACCCAGAGATACTGCTCTGTGGCCAGCAATGTTACAGTGTTTTCTATTCTAGCTCTCTGGATTAAAAAATTATTCAGATCCATCCAGGAATAACAACATTTTAGTAATTTTTTCAGATATGACAACATAATGAAAGGAAATTACAGTACATTTTTGCTCGATTTAATTGAATGTCAAGTGGTATATTTTTGCATCTTTATGAAGTAAAATCGGGGTGGGTGAGTCAGGAAGGGCATCTGGCATATAAACTGTGCCAAAGCAACATGTGGACAATGATCCGCTGTAGCGACCCTGAACTCACGGGATAAGGCAAAAGGACAAAAATTTAAAAAAGTAAATAAATGAACTCAGATATATGTACTGTAACACATGAGAGGCACAATCCGGGGCTAGCCAGACCTCTGACACAACTCTACAAATTGCACTATTCTGTATAACGGACTGAAAAAAGAGCTGTGATAAACACTGGGCTGCCAGTAAGTTTGACTAGAGTTAGGTTTAAACAATGAATCCTGTTAAAGACAAAACACACTTTTGTTAGTCTCATTTCCACTTGCTACAATGACTGGTCTCTTCTGTTTTAACGATGGTGGTAACTAATGTCTGTGCTGATGAGTTTTCCATTTCACATTTCTCTTTAGAAAAAAAAAGCAGTCAGTGAAGCAGCATTGTCTTTAGTAGATAAAAACAAAATCATAATAAACAACTGAAACAAACAATATGTGTCCTTGAGCAGACACAGATACACACACCACATATTTTAAGTGATTGTTTATGGGGGAGAAGGCACTAAATCACTTCCAGAACATATTTTAATTAACTGAATCGTGTGTGTGTGTGTATGTGTGTAGGATAGAGAGTGTATTTGTCTTTGGGGTTTCACCAGATTTGGAAACATTCCCAGAGAGAGACACTGAGTGAGCTAAGAGCGAGGTGCAGGAAAAAGAAACTAAGATGAGTAACATAGCTGCTCCTAAAGCCTGCAGTTTACATTAACCATTCAGACATGTGTGGGGAGGGGGTGCAGAGAGATGTCAAGATGAAACAGAGTAACAGTGAATGTCAAAATCATAGTCTTCTCAAGTCATTTGTCTCTTTTTTGGCTGCACTGTCTCGCTGCCTGTCTCTCCCTGCTTCTTTTTCTCTGTAACTAGGTCATTGCTGAGTCCAGACAGTTAGGAGCTTTTGAAATCAACATGGAAAACTGAACAACAGTGAAAAGAAATGCACACTCACGCACACACGAGACAGCCACAATGGCAGACTCCAGAAAACCCAACCTTTACTTAAAGATGACTAGTTATTTTTTATACTGTGATTTTGCAAAGCAGCTGGTTATGCAGCAGAGTCTTCAGTAGCAACTCCTCCTTGAACCTGCTTCTTTACAACTGATGATAGCCCTGAAAATATGTTTTTGTAAGAAATGCAATTGCAACTGCATTATGTTTTTTAGGATTAGTTGTTACAAATTACAAATATGTTGATACAGAATATATTAATAAGTGTTGCCAGACAATGTGTTAATTTTCTGCCAAAATACTGCAGTACAACATCCAGCTATTGTGATTACACAGCTGTTTAGGCTTAGAACAGATTAAGGTTAGAGAAAGACGAGCTCCATAGAGAAAAACGTAACATTGACATGTTAACATTTTGTGACACAGAAAGAAAATCACAAAACAATTTCAGAGTGACGATTCCAAGTAGCTAGTGCACACACAGGACTCTGCAGTCAAACTGATATGGGACAGCCATGCACTCTCGCCACACAATCCTCAGCGATGTAAGGACATCCACCAGTATGGGCTGAAGTTGCCTGGGCAACAGCCCATTTGCCCTCATCGGCTGAGGTGCCCGTCTTCAGCTCGGTTCAGCTGTGACAAACTAACATCAATTCCATGGTTAGTTTATGCAAGGCCAAAATTAAACATGCAGGTTTTCTGGTAGCTGTGCTCTTTGCAAGTTTAGATTCATATATTGATACCACAGTTTGTGAATAGAAGTTGGTTTATTAGAAGCAACGCATCCCTCTGTAGCTGCAGGTTATAAACACTTATTAAGATGTCACTCCAAACACAACCAAAAGATTAGTTTAGTTCTAATTAGAATTTAAATATTTTCATGGGTGTAATTCACATGTAAATCCCTATTTGACATGCTTCCTATAGATCAACAGCAGCAAGTGAGGGCTTTTACCCATGTGACATACAGTACACATTTACTACACCCATTGATGTGCTGTTTATTAATTTTAGATGGGAGAATGTTGCAGAAAGTGGCAGATAGTAGAAGAACATAGCGGAGCAAAGGTTAGGATTTTTGAGTCTCATGATGACACTAGCTTACTGTAAGTTGCATGTTACAGCTTTAAGTATTTGGGGCAAATTTGTGGCACAAATTTAAATTTTAAACCACCAATGAAACTCTTGTACACTGCTTCTTCATGCTGTGTAGCACACGAATTCTGTGTACTGAATTCTGAATTAGGACAATACAATACTTGTTTCTTTTTACAAATGTATTTAAAGTCAGTATAAATGTCAACGTACATTCACCAAACTAAATGGTGAACTCTACACACATACTTATAGGGTTTATTGGGAACCTACCTGCAGGTCTGTTTTCATCAGTGAAGCTCCTGCTTCTACCAGATAATAACAGATGGTCCTGTGACACAGAGATGCAGCTCGATGAAGAACTGTCTCCCCTCTGGTAAAAAGTACAGAGCAGAGCGAGAGAGAGACAGAGCAGAGAGACAGACAGAGAGACAGAGACAAAGAGAGAGCGAGAGAGAGACAGAGAGAGAAATCACCAGCATTAGAGCAGCTCAAATCTTCTGGGAGTCCAACTCCATTGACGATCAGGCACCCTACTGCTTTTGTTTGCTGTCTTATGTTTATTCCCTTTAAAAGCTGGTCCACTTGTTAGAATGCACTGCACAGACAGACGAGGCCACAGTGGAACACCATCAAAGCTGGTGCCACAGTCATAGGACAAAGTTTGAGAGGGTAGCAACATTTTCTACAGGCATAACTAAAGTTTTTGCATAAAACTATCATCACAGATGTAAAAACGAAACAACTTCAACATTATCACTTTGAAATGTCTTTATATTGGCTTTAATCTAGTGTGAAGGCTTCAGCATTCACCTTATTGCATGTATACAGCTCTTTACTACTTTTATCATTTTAAAAATATATATACTTTGTAAAAAGTTTTCTTTGACGACGTCATCGGTGTCAACGTCACCACTGAATCACACAATTGCCTTTGACATTTTTAAGGCTAACTGGCTTTGATGTTTGCCTAACCAGTGTATAAGGAAGCGACATTTCATTTCAGCTATTTCTATTTTAGCAAAGACAGTCCTGCTTTTTTTAGCTTTGCTTGTAAAATCCCTTCAGCGCTGAAGCATTTACAGTGCATTCTCTCTTTGGAAATGCTTTTCCCTTTAATATTTGACATGTTTAGCTAATCAGAATATCCATGAGTGTACTTACTGTAGCTTTTCTGTGACATCAATCAGTTCACTTGGAGCTGAAAGACAGAAGAGATTACTAAGATGATATCAGACTACAACAGTGACTGTATGCCTGAGTATCAATGGCATATTACAAAGTGAATTAATACATGATATCTGTTTTAATTGCTGTCAAATTTTATATATCTCATGTCTTAATTCTCTCAGTTTTAACTGATAATCAGAGATAAAGACAAATAATATAACTGAGATTGTTGTAAACCTGTAATGTTGTTGCTACTGCATGAATATATTGTACAAAGCTATTTTAGAAATAAACTAAGAAATAATATTCTCATATCCATGAATGGGGTGTGGCATAAAAATCCAATTAGGATGGTTTGTAGTATTATAATATAAAATCTTTATTGATTCAATTAAGCTCTGTCATGGAGGTCGAGAAGCTTAAACATATTAGAATTTAAATACAATACTTAATGAAATGCATTCACATTAATCTACAACACGTGGATTTGATAAATTATATTCATATCAGATCCCGGTTAGCTACAGTTACCATTGTCAAGAATGTAGCGGACCATCTCTTTGTTGCCTGTACTGACAGCATGGTGCAACAAGCTGCAGCCTGATTGGTCCAATCCTGTGAGGTCCGCCCCCTTTAGGTGCAACTCCTGCAGCTGTTCATAAAATGGGTTAGGCATTAAAGGCAAGATGCAATTTGTGGCAATGATTGCATTCAACTCTGCAAATAGTAACACACACGCAGAAATTCCTTTGGGTTGCTACACATCAACAGATAAATCTGATCAATATTCAGTCCAATTTAGCTGTTTTTTTTTATCTCTATCATCTCCTAAGGGAAATAATTGTCTCCTTGTTCCACTATGTTCTCCAGCTTTAACATGGTGGATCTCCACAGGATCCTAAAGCTTTGGGCCAAACCAGCATAATCTATGATGGATAAAAATCATGGATTGGTTATTAAAATAATTATTCACCTTCTTTAGGTCCTTCTTCTTCACGCACTCAACCAACATCTCTAGCATGTGAGAAGGAGAAAGTGGATATTAAAGGTGAGTAGTCAAGATGTCTCAGAGTCAATACAAACTCCTCACTTGATGTACAGTAAATTAAGTTGTTATTCAAAGGTAGGCTTTCCACTGTCTTTGCTTTGAAAATGTTTCCAATGAACAAAATATGCACATCTGGTTATCTCTTGAGGTTATGTTAACAAACAATCAAAAGCTTCGGATAAAATTGTGATGCAATCACAGTGACACATGACTTAACAGATGAAATTATAGTTAGGATAACGCAGAGCAGCATAACAAAGAACCACAAATCTGCAGACAGACACAGAAACATGGGTTAGATTGACTGTCAGTTAGTCAAAGTCAATGGCTTTCGGCTTGTTCCTTCAGGGGTCGCCACAGCAGAATGTGTTCCGCATGTTGATTTGGCATGAGTTTCAACCCTTCCATATTATTGAGTTTAACTGTCAGTTGAAATGATGATGAAAATAAAATTATTCAGGAAATTATGTTCAGGCAATTTGGTTGTATCACATGTGGGTGGTCCCATCCAGTGATATACTGAAGTATTAGCTATAAAAAATATTTTAAAAATAAAACATAAAATCCCCATTTTCAAAAGGAAAAAAGTAGGAATTAAGCTAAAGGAAGATGTATATATGGATCAAATACTGAAGAGGCAACTTTATCTTTGAATGACAGAGCCATGAAAATCTCTGTAAATTCTCATAAATTACAGTTGCATATGTAAAAAAACAGCTTTAAAGAGAAAGTAAAATTGTGTTTGATGGGAAACTGGAAGTGTACAGAGCTTTTCTCCTAAAAAAAAATGCAATCCTATGCAACTACAGTGCAAAAACAAATGTTTTTGTATGGAACCTAATGCACAGGTTGGATTGTATTGGAAGCTAATTAACATCTTTGAATTGGACATTGCATATCACATTAATTATTAACATATGCACATTATGGTACCAGAAAATGTAATTGGTCGCATAACGTTCTTCACAAAACACATTTGCAATTGTAACTCATAGGAGAAATGGTAGAGTTCTCCTTATTTGTTCTTTTAGAAAAATACATCGTTTTTTTAATTATTAAGATTGTTAAGCAATGTTCAGAACGTGACAACTATAATCTCACTGTTAATATGTTACACATGAATAGATAACTAACATCTGCGTATAATTGATGGGTAATGCCAAGGCTTATAACCATCAGAAAGCCGACCCATGTTGTTAAAGGTGTTGTCATTCTCAGCCTGTATGAGGTGAGAATTGTGACAATGTACTCTTTAACATTTTAATATAAACATGAAAAACAAGGAGCACACAGTATGGAGTCAAAGGTATTTGCAGTACCAGCGAGAGACAAAAAGCAGATAAATTTACGGTAAAGTACATGTATGTCAAAGCCATTTCAACCACAGACATACAGAATGATCATTTCATTGGTTACTGGTTAAAGTGCATGCTGTGCGCATGGCTGAAGCCAAGCTGAGATATGAGATGAATGTTTATTAGGTTGACCTCAATACTCACTCTCACTCCTCCTCTCTCTAAATAGCTGAATCCTAATCCAGTTATGCTAGGCTTAGTGTGAGAAAGAGAAAGAGCAAGAGAGAGAACGAGCGAGATCGAGAGTGAGAGAGCAAGAGAGAGTGTGTGTAAGAGAGAGAGGGAGATAGAGAGCGAGCGAGGGGGGGTAGACTTCAAAAATCTCTAAGAGCTTTTGTGCCTGCAAGACAAACCAAGAGCAACACACACACCACAAAACCCAACACACACTCCAAATGTAGGAATTAAATAATTTAACTCAAGGGGGGGAATTAAGTAAACCAGAGAAAATGAGAGGTAGTTTTAAGACATGAGAGAGGAGAGATTTATGTAACCATAGGGCCTATGCATAGACCTGTCCCCCACTTTATGATGGACTCAGAAATCTTTTTCTCTCGCTCTATCTAATACACCCCCAACACATACATGTCACTTGCACCATTGAACCCTTCAGTTTGATGCACTCAACCTGTCTGACCCATATGGGAGCTGTCTGGTGTGTGTGTGTGTGTGTGTGCATGCGTGTGTGTGCTGATAAAAAAGACCAGGACGAGTGTCAACATTAGACGATGCATGCATGTTAGACAGAAAGAAAAGAATTGAATTTTAATGATTTCATGAGTAACCCTGTTCTCTTCTCAAAACAAATTATGCAAATTAAGGGAAACATCATCCCAGCTGTCTAACGAGCATTCAGGTACAGTCAGGGCGACAGCGTGTCAGGTTCTCTGATTGGATGAGTTCAAACTGATATTAGTGCTGCCTCATAAACACTGGCTCTCCATTCATTTCAGTAAGAGCGTTCTGTAGGAGCAGCAGAAAAAAACAGCACACAGTCACCTAGGAAAAAATGAAAAGGGCAGCTTCAGATTCATCCATCTTAAGAAAATACTCAAGCTGAAGCTGTAGTGAGGCTTCTGGTTGTCTGCTCAATTAGTTTGTGTTAGTCAAATGAAGTCATTGTAGAACATGTTTTTTCCATGTGCCACAGTCAGCATTTCCTTGCACAGTGGGAGCCTGTCCTCCTGTCTAATATGGTAGGTAGGTCATTGTACAAACACTGGAAAAATAAGCGTATTTCCATTGGGCAATGCATAGCAGGTGTAGGAAATGTAAAACAGTATCTCTCCTTTGCATCCTTTACATCAGTCCAGTGTGAAACCAGCCTTTTTGCAGCAAATCATGGGACATGGGTCATGTGAAATAGTGACAAAACACTATAACACTATAACACTGTTAATTTAGCACCTAACATTTATGTTTGGACAGTTGTAATCAAGCATTTGTGCTGCCATTTTAGTGGAAATGAAAGGGACATTGTCATTTTGTTGCCTGCCATCAAAGGGTTGCAATTTCAGCAGAAGCATGCCTCCCTGCATCAGGGTCCTATTTAAGAAATGGTTCTGTTGGTCCTATAAGAGGAAAGAGACAAACAACCTATAAGGGTGTTAAGGTTGGAGGTGAGGAGTGGAGTTCTGCCAGTTGTTGGTATCTAGGAGAATAGGCCAGACAGACAGGTGGAGTCCTTGATTTCTAATGTAATAATTTTTACAAGGACCAGGGTGGCAGATTTTTTTTCTTAATCTCTTACGGTATAATCGTTCTGACAACAACTGTATTCATAGGAAAAATCATTATAACGAACAAATCTTTCAGCATACCTATGACATTTGAATATTGTTTTAGGATAGACCTTAGGAATCTGAGCCTATTCTTTAATCCTTGACAGAACCTCTTCTTTACTGAGCCAGTGGAATGGATGGCTCACATAATACTTGGTATTGCAAGACTCACCTAAATGGATTACAATTTGGGATTTTTTTTTTAAACTGTGTGAACTTCAAAGTTTACAAACCCTCTACATGTGAAAAATGATCTAATCCTAAAAATCCGTGTGGGAAAAAAAATATGTGAATCGCTACAATTGTCAATTCATCTGAAGGGAAAAAGAAAGTCACACTTTTAGTTAACCGGATGACAATCAGGTGCAACTCTACGAGGCCGTGCCTTGTTTAAAGAAGACAAATCTGGATCTATCAGGCCTAAATATTTGACATTAAAAATATGGAAATTGATATATGCATTTCTCATAATCTTTAGAGCCTGAACTTAAGTACTGTACATAGAAAGAATGATTGCTGGATTGTAAACCCAGTGACCCCTGAGCCTCACAAAAGGCTCTATGTTCATAGCATTGCAATTAGTTTGTGGTACTGTACATTTATTTGGCAACATTGCAACATACAATAGATTTACAGTACCACCAAAAGCTGTAGCTGAAGCTGCATGGTGACCCTTGAATAATTATCTAATATTGAATTCACAACTATATTTCAGGCCTTTATTATTCACACCAATCAGCTATGTTGGACAGGGGTCGACACGGGCTCTTTGGGAATACTGTTGTCTGGATGGTGCAGAGCAGCACAATGTGACCACACCATGCCCTGCCACAAATCTGCAGCCATCAGATTCATCTACTGGCTGGGGTATCTTTACTTAAATTATTTACATGTACAACTGTGTTTTTTCTGCACATTTGCTAAAAGCGTTGTGTTTGCCTTGGCAGCAGATTTGGACTGCTACAAAAACAGATGTTGTTCTGTAACATCTAAGACGCACTTTCTATCAAAATACCAACAACCCACGTCTCGCTGCCTTATTTGAATGAACCTCCCATCTGTTTGCACTTCTTCCACCTGTGTGCCACACGCTCTGTGCTGGGCGTCAAATACCATGGAGTCAAGAAACAGAGCTTTGCTTGTGCTGAAGAAAAAAGTAAAAGAAAGTGTTCTCTGCATAATCTGGATAAACTGTTGGTTTATTTCCAATCTGACAGCTTGTGTTGCTTGCTCTGTCATTTATTTTTAGTAATATGCAAGGCATAAGGCAGTAGCTTGGTTATGATATCTGTCAGAAGTGACATATGAAAGTAAATGAATAAGAGCCAAGTTATAATAAACGACAATTATACTTTGAAGGTGTCATCTTATGTATGTGTCAAAAGTCAAACGTTGCCTTTCTCTTAGACTGCTGACTCTTGATGTGTTTCTTCCGGAAACTGCAGTGGCACTTTTGTAGTTGCTGTTGCTGCAGAATGGGACTGATTTCCATTGTGACTTTAATCACTGACAGCAAGAAGTGGGTTGTGTTCACATCAAAATACGAAAAACCAAAACTGCAATAAAACACAATCCAGCTGGCAAAGTCACCGCCAAGACAAAAACACAGCTGAACCAGATCGGGAAGTGAAAAACATGCAAGTTCCCAAAGAGAATAAAACCACTGTGAAGCTGACAGAAAAGAAAGCTCCAGCTCCCACACACCTCCCAGTGTGCAAAATGAGCAGGAGGAGACAGAGGTTGAGAAAATATGTGTCAGAGAAAAAAACTGCCTGTCTGGAGACCCAGGAGCTGTCTCGCATCTCTTTCTTATCTGAAGACGCACACACCTGTCAGCTGGTACTGCTGTCTTTGGGAGGACCTATTTCATTTTTAAACCTGCATGTCTGTATCATGAGAATATTTCACCTGGTCCTCACTGCTTCAAAAGACTGTTTGTGGGTTATGACGTAAATGTAAGATTCAAGGAAGTTAAGGTTGTTTTAAAGGTTGGGGTAAAGCATGGTTAAAGTTGGTTAAAAGAAAGTGTCAAAAGGGGTGTGTGTGTGTGTTGTATGGTGTATTACCTTTTACTTTTTCTGTCTCACTCGTCTTTTGGTTGGTTTCTTGTCTGGTGAGAGAGACCAAGACAAACAGAAAAGCTGTTCAACCATTTAGTATTTTAATTTAAATTTTGCTCCAAGTTTACACATATATCTGATTTGTAGTCTTAAACACAAACAATTACACACACAAATATACAAAATTACTTTAGTGCAGTGTGTTTCCAGTGTGATTTTTCCCAAGGCTAATGTACACTGACCTGCTGCCAAAAAATATTTACTAGAGTTAAAAAGTGGTTAATATACTGTACACAAAGTGACCTATGATGTCACTTTTTCAGTAAAACTTTTGGTCATACTGTGAAACACCAAGCCAATGGTCAGCCGTTGCCCACTGATGGGCTGTCATTGAGCATCCATCTGGTTCTTGAGGTGTGTCCTACACAGATGACACTAGTCGGATCCATCTGAGGCTTTTAAACGAATTCAGCATATTGAACATTGGGGCAAAGTGTATGTTATAGTCAGTTATTATCTATAGTCTTTGCAGTGTGTTCAAGTTCCACAGCTTGGTGTATCAGTCCTCACAGATGTTCCATTCCAAATTTTTGGACCTCGATACAGATCCAATTCCTTCAATATTACGCATCTCTAGATATATAATTAAATGGTCTGCACTTATATAGCGCTTTTCTACCTATTGGGACTAAAAGCACTTTACACTGCTGCTTATTCTCCAATTCACACTCACAATCACACACACACTCATACGCCTGTGGGGGAGCTGCTATGCAGCTGGCAAACACTCACCGGGAGCAACTAAGTTGGGGTTCAGTGTCTTGCACAAGGACACTTCGACGTGTGAGCGGAGGAGCCGGGGATTGAACCAACAACTGTGAGATTGGTGGACAACCGCTCTACCTTCCTGCGCACAGTAATTGGGGGATGGACAAAGACACCTGGGCAGACAAAAGTGCAACTGCCAAGCAAGGCTGAAAACTAGATAAACAAGACTGTGCTTTAGGATACTGAACTAACCTCTGTTCTGAAAACCTTCAGTTCTGACTAGTTGCAGATTCCAGGTTCCAGTTCCAGGTAATAAAACGTGAAGTGAAATAGTGAAGTTGTTAACATAGTTGGTGAGGATCATTGAGGTCATATTTTGATCTTTGTCCCTCCTGACTATCATGTACTGTATGTTAAATCGATGTGAGGGTGCAGGGACTGCATTGTAAGTGGCTAATGGCGTTAACCAGTGATGGTCATTCCAGTTTGACATAGACTGTTGCCTTAACTCCTTATTAAAACCATTTGTCTACCAGAGCCAGAATGTTTTTACTTCAAAGTGGTGTCCCCTTGTCTTAGAGGGACAAAATGCTTTCAAGAACTTTAATGAACTTCAGGTGCTCCTTACTACCACTTTTGGGATAACCATGACCAATATCTCATCACAAGAAATCAAGATCGGACTGACAGGAGAGAGGAACCATGAAAAGATCGGCTTAGAAGCCAAGTTGGCAACTGATTCTCCTATTTCTTGCTTGTAATCCTTTGTCTGCTGGCTTCCACACATTGCCTCTCAGGAATATAAGCCAGCTGCTTCTCGCTCTCTCTCTCTTTTCTCACCCATGAAACTAAACATTGTCTGACTAGTCGAGCAAGCATTTACCATCTGTGTAATTCATTTGTTATAGTTGAATTAGCTGAATTAGCTAACCCTTGATACTTCTAAGTAGTCAGTTGAAGTTTCAAATTAATTTATGACATATATTTTTTGATAGGAGGCTTGCGAGATTTCAATGTTCACATTGTTCGCTTAAGTGACATCTAAAACGGTAATTATGTTTATTACAGCTAGTCCAAGTGACTACACTTGAAGGCAATGTGGAAAGCCTGACATCATAGAAGGGAGAATGGAATGAATCATACAAATGGGTATGTTACTTGATTTATTCATTTCATCAGCCAGCAGAGTGACAATAAAACAATGTAGCTTGGTACTACAAGCTCTGATCACATTTCATACTACATCAATATGTGACAAGAGAAACGAAAACATATAAATGTGAACTATATTGTAAATTTAGCTGCAATAAAACACAATATGTGTGATGGCAAAGAGTCATCTTTGGGTGGGATGGAAGGATTCAGATAAGTATCCCCCACTCTTCTTTTAGTCGCTTCCACTTTAATTAAAAAGAATGTGTCAGGCAAGCAACAAATTAAATAAGTAATGAAACATTTAAGTCAGCTGTCAGTTAATACAGGCAGTTTTATACATCAACATCTTACATACGGTATCCCAAGAATTTTCAATAATGACTATAATTTCATGCTTCAAAGCCCAACAAAAACAGACCATCCAAAAAGATAAAGCAGGAAAGGAGACGTGTGGCACACAGACCGAGAGGCATACCATTTCATAATAACAATCTTCAGTAGCGTATAAAGTAGGTATTTGAACAACACATTTTTTTTAAAGAAAATTTAGTTTCTTAAAGGAAAAATATGTAGCACTGACACTAAGCCTCAAATAGGAGTACTAAAGTCCAAATTCAAAATATTGGACATCAAAGCTCACTCAGGTTGCCACGTTGAGGACACTGACCGTACATAAAAAAGCAAAAGATGATCGCAACATTAATCACTTGGCAACAACATGGCAACTGACAAGTACTGTAGTTCCACACTGTACATTGATCAGCCAATGTAACGTTACATGCTTGCAGTATTTCATATAAATTATAAACTAGCTCATGTACAGTAGAATTTTTTACAACTCTGAATATTAGCTAGATGCATAGCTGGCTATGTAGAGTACGATGCTAAGCCCATTGCTCATCCCCACGAGTAGCCTTGATAAATAAAATTAGTTAACCAGTGTTTACCTGTCTGGAAGAGAATTAGCCAACTCTGTGTTCATCTTAAGATCTCTCTGGGCTCGAAATGCTTTATACCTTTCAAAGACTTCTCAGATATTTACCTGCATTTTAAAACATGTCTAGAGATAAAACTTTAATAGGATATAGAGGCTTCTTAGGTTGGCTAAAATCTCTCTAAGCATGTTTTGTGTAATCTCTAATGACATGTCGTGACTTTCGTGTAATTTGTGGATGTAGGATTGTAAATTCTCCATATACACGTTACATCTTTTGTATCGAGTAGTTTTGTATTGAACAGTGTGAAAAAATGTTGGGCCACCTTATTATTTCGTTTATCTATATTTTTGTGAGCATCACCTACTAAACTATTTCATATCTTCAAACTAAATGTCACAATAAACAATGCAAACCTTAGCAAACACTATATACAAGTTTGAAATCATTGTTCTTACTTGGATTAGCAACTGTTAAATAATCAATAGAGTAAAAACTGAAACTAAAATAAAAAATATGTAACTGCCCAGCACTGCAAAAATATGAATATAGAAGTTTATGGGATAGGGGAGATAAGGAGAGCTATTCAGGAAAATAATTCTACCCCAAGAACTATAACAATTAACTAGCACTAAAAAGTGAACAACTTTACTGTACAAGCAGCCATCTTGAAACTGCATTTTAAACAAATGATTAAATTCAAATTGATGAGAAGCTTTCAAAGATTTAACCACCCATAATTGTCTATGGGGGACTGTGTTAAGAAGCTCTGTCTCTCTTCAATAAAAACAAGCAACTCCAAAGTAATTTCACGCACTCATACACAAGATACTTTTTGCCATATTTTTGTTCATTAATGTTTAATCATTTACACCCTTGTCCTAAAGAAACTATATTTCATTTCCACTTAACAGTTAATATGTAAATTAAATTAACTTTTCAAACTTAAAATGCTTGAAGTTGAATTAAATATTACACCACTGACTTTTAGATTTAAAAGCCAAAATGTTTGACACTGGATGTGGTAATATGCAAGGGGAAGCATCTACATGGCATGTGTTAATGAGGATAGATGTGACATATCACAATAACTTTGCATAAGGCTTGTTAATGAATAAAAACTTCAAGGAGAAATTGCACATGATGGTGTGTGTGTGTTTGTGTGTGTGTGTGTGTGTATGTGTGTTAAAAAACCCTGTCTTGACCCAGGTGTTTTAGCCAATTACAGACCAGTATCCAATCTCCCCTTCATTTCTAAAATCCTTGAAAAAGCAGTTGTAAAGCAACCACCTGTACATGAATAATATGTTTGAAGACTTTCAGTCAGGATTTAGAGTTCATCATAGAACAGAAACAGCACTGGTAAAAGTCACCAACGATCTTCTCTTGGCCTCAGATGATGAGCTAGTCTCTATACTTGTTCTGTTGGATCTTAGTGCTGCATTTACTACCGTTAATCACAACATTTTATTATAGAGACTGGAACATGAAATTGGGATTAAAGGAACTGCACTAGGTTGGTTTCAATCTTATATATCCGATAGATTCCAATTTGTTCATGGTAATGATGAATCCTCTGTGCACACAAAGGTTAGCTATGGAGTTACACGAGGCTCTGTGTTAGGACCAATACGAGTTAATCAAGCTTCACGCATGCCTTCAAGCACCGGATGTCCCACGATTTCTTACTTCTAAACTCAGACAAAACTGAAGTCATAGTATGGGCCTAAAAATCTCAGAAACTTCTTTCCAACCATATCGTTATTCTAGATGGCATAACTCTGGCCTCCAGTACTACTGCAAGGAACCTTGGAGGATACAATCTCTAGAACAGCCTTCTTCCATTGCCAAAATTAGGAGCATCCTGTCTCAAAGTGATGTCGAAAAACTAGTCCATGTATTTTTTTAGTTCAAGGTTGGACTACTGTAATTCCCTACTTTCAGGATGCCCCAGTAACTCCCTAAAAAGCCTGAAATTGATCCAAAATGCTGCAGCAAGAGTGCTGACTGGAATTAGAAAGAGAGATTATATTTCACGTTCACTGGCTTCTCTTCATTGGCTTCCCATAAAATAGAATATAATTTAAAACCCTGCTTCTTGCATATAAAGCTCTGAATTGTCAGGCTCCATCATATATAGAAGACCTCATCGCACCATATCATCTCAGTAGACCACTTTGATGTCAGAATGCAGGCCTACTTGTGGTTCCCAGAATTTCCAACGGTAGAATGAGAGGCAGAGCCTTTAGCTATCAAGTTCCTCTCTTGTGGAACCAGCTCCCAGTTCAGATTTGGGAAGCAGACACCCTCTCTACTTTTAAGTCTAGGCTTAAAACCTTCCTCTTTGATAAAGCTTATTGTTAGTTATATTTTTGTTGCTATATGCTTAGACTGATGGGGGACCCACCCCCCAATGCACTGAGCTTTGGTGCTGTGTGTTTTCCAGTGTGCAGCTACTGGTCCTACCAACCTGCCTTATGTTTTGTTGTTGCTTTTTTTGGTCTTTTCTTTTCTCTCTGCACTTTCCACTCACCCCAACCTGTCAAGGCAGATGGCCATGCACCTTGAGCCTGGTTCTAAGTTTTCTTCCGTTAAAGGTACTTTTTCCTCTACACTGTTGCCTAGGGCTTGCTCTAGGGGGTAATTTTTGGGTTTTCTCCGTACATCTTTATACTATTGACTTAGGTTTTGTAATGACTGTGTGTAATGACTTTGTTGTGAATTGCCACTATATAAATAAAGTTGAATTGAAATTGGGTTGAACTGAGCAGAGTTTGAATCCAACCCATAGCGGGTTCTCTGTCGGGTCTCGGCTCTTTGAAGCTGTGTGGTCCTCTCAAACCTTGAATTGGCATCATGAGCATGGAGAAAATGCCAAAGAGTTCACTAATATCTTGTACTGTAAATAACAATAGAAACACATTAGTAATGCAAATGTACTGACCTTACTCTCGGTTTAAAATCAGCTCCAGTTGTGTTGGAACGATGGATGCAACCCGCCCTGCAAAACAAACCAGTAACAGCATAACAAAATAAATCATTAAATAATACATCATATAAAATACAATATAGGCTTATGTATACATTTAAAATAAAGTTTGCAATATTGATTTTTATTGATTTTCTTCCACATTATAAATTGACTGTGGTGAATAATAGTAATTGTGCTGACAACACTTGCCTATTTAAACATCTAGCAAACACAAGGTAACACAGTCGTTCATTCTGGCTGTTTAGCTTGAAATTCTCCAATATGTTTGCCAGGGAATCAAACTGCTAACCCGGCAGTTCATGGACAACTGCTGTTCTGACTGTAATTATGCAAGTTTAGTTCTATCATGTCAATATAAATCACCAATTAGTTTTAGGGGGTAACACTAACACAAATCAGTTTTATGATATAAACAAAGTGTACAACCAACAGCATGCACACACACTGTGCAGCATGTGTGTACATATTTGTGTGTGTCTAAGAGTATACCTGCTGAGTTTGCTGGCCACAGGTGTTTTATTGTGTGTCAAAGCTTCAGGAGCAGAACTGTCACTGTTCACTCGCTGCCTCTGGGAAGAACTACAGCAGAACACAGAGCAAATGAAGTCACTGAACTGCTCCAGCTCAGCCAGAGACAGCTTACAGTTATGGGAATGCATGAATGGGATCTGTGCTGTACAGAATGTAAACCACGTGGTCTGTTCATCTTTGAACTATTTCCTATTTATGAATGAAAAATATAATCAATGTAATCAAAATTTAATCAATATTTATACCAAACGCAAATCTGGATAGTGAATTCTTACTGGATACTAGATGGTTCGGGATAGGGGATTTGTGTTTCGGGGCTATTTCATGGATTCCTATCACCTGAGATGAAGAGATTCAGGAGTATAAAGGACAAATAGGATTCCATAGAAATAGGAATCCTGAAGGGTGTGCATGATGTCAAACCAAGTGTTTGAAGAACATAATACTTGAAGAAACTAGCAGCCGTTGACTCTTACATAAGGTCGCAAAACTGCGACACCTAGAAAGAAAATGGGATAATTACGAGAGCCCTCAGTACATCTTGTTTAGCAGAGCAGAGCACCACAGATAGGATGTCACCTACTGTATAAACAAGAGACTCACAGGGGCAGAACAGCATGTCCTGATGGTGGAGGAGTTTTACAGATTTTACTGAAGACATTCTGATCATCTTTATCTACCTGAAGTCAGACTCAGTGCTTTGTGTACTCCTTCCTTCAGTCATACCAATGCTATGTTTGTACTGTCTTGCTGCTGAAGCAAATAGGAATATTTCATGCTCTTGCTTCATATCAAAATCTGTCCCTCAACAAAAAACATTTGGAGCCTGTCATTATTAGGCAGCAGCATGTTTCTTACTGACAAAAGAAGTGCTTTGTTACTGGTCTGCACAGCAAGATACATAGCGGCCTACAATAGACACTTTATTTATTTAGCACAACTGTGTCAGCTTATCACCTTTAAACATTCTGCAGAACTCGGGCCCATAGCTAAAAAAAAGCAACATTTCTATTTATACACCTCTCAATGTCAAAAAAGCCCATTTCATGTTAAAAAGTATGGCGACCTACTGCAATGTGTAGCAGTCATTGTGTAGCAGCTGCATGTCCATTATTACTACGTTTAGGTTTAGGGTTAAGTTGGCATGCCCTATATGCCATTTTTAATGTACAGCCTTTTTTAATTCCATAATACAGTATTACTCAAAGTGTGGAAATATTTCCTGTTTGTCTGGCCAGAGTTGTACGGTTTGAGTGAGTCCCCAAAGACTGTTTAATTTTAAAGTGACCTGTAACAGTCTTATGTTTAGGAATGCCTGGACTAATAGATAATCAATCATCAAGAAATCCAGATGTTTGCTGGTGGAATGACAGCTGTAAAAATTGACCTACCATGCTCCATTACTTGTAATGTTTAACCACAAAATAAATGCCGCTTTCTCTCAGTAAAATGTCATTCTGCATCATTTCTTGGGAAAGTTAGCAGGGGAGCCTCATTTCTGCTCATTTTTTATCTGTTCCCTAGTGGGTTATTAATATCTTGTACATAGCAGTCCTCCATTAACAGTAAATAGTCGCCTATATAGTGCTTTTATCCAAAGCGCTTTACAATGTTGATTCCCATTCACCCATTCACACACACACTGATGGCGGTGGCTGCCATGCAAAGTGCTCACTTGACCCACCGGAAGCAACTTGGGGTTCAGTGTGTTGCCCAAGGACACTTCGACATGTAGCCGGGAGCAGGGACCGAACCACTGACCCTGTTGTCAGCCTGCCTTACCAACTGAGCTACAGCCGCCCCATTAAGAGTTAATCAGGAACTACTAACGATTCAGTAATACAAGGTTGATATAAATTGGAAACTTTGACAGCTTTCCCCATTGTTAATACTTACCATTCTCGTGATTAATTATTAGTAAGGGCAAAAGAAAACAAAAAATATCTTGCTGCTGGAAATCAGATGCATGTTGAAGGCTTTTGGGACTAAGGGGGCTGCAGGTGTCAGGTTTTTACTGTGTCACATCAACAGTGGCATTAAGCATTATGAAAAATATTTAAGAACTGCTAGAGTGGTGTAAGCAGCTGCAGCAGATTAACTCATCAGAAGTGCCCCTCCACAATGAAAAAGTACTTCAAATGTCCTAATTACCTTAAGTTGTCCAAACATTAACCACAGAGAGACTGCAGATCAGAGATGGCTTGGCTACAAAGACAATGCAGCTTTATTTAGACATGTGCATTAAGAGGTTAGGTTGCACAGTCCCTGTTATAGCCTGCAGTCATGTTTTATAGATATAAATAAATATTAACTAAACTAACTCAGACATAAACTAAAAAATACAATTTTTTGCTTTAAGTCTCTATGATGAGATGCCGGTTAATCATTTACATCAGCCTATTGTGCTGGCAAATGAATCTCAGCTGAAGGTTGACTTGCTCGTCTTCATCAGCAACTACAAAGAACTGTGTATTTCAAATTTTACATTTTTCATTAATTTCTGAGAAGGGTGAAAGTCCATCCGGTTTTGTTTGCAGGCAGTCACTCAACTCCATTCAAAGGTCTGTATGACAAGTCCAACATAACATCAAAAATGGTTGTAAAATTGAATCAGACCAACTAACTCAGCAGCCAATATCAAACATGTGAATTACAGTCCAATCAGCAACACGTCCAATACGGTGCCTAAAACAAAGTATCACTTGAGAGAACACCACTTCTAGGCCAAGCCGAACTTGTTGCCACTGAACAGCACATTTGGTATATGTGACCTCTTTTGTCGTTTAAACTTATACTGCAGTTCTAGCTGCACAGCTTTGGTTCTATTTGCGGCACATTTATGACAAAAGCAGCTTTCCCATGCTTATCACCCTCATTCTAATTTACAGTAAAAAAAGGTCAAGTCAAGCATTTGTAATGTTCAGTTTTAAAAATTCAAATATAGTGAAAATACACCAGGAAGTAAAAATGTTTGTGACATTTCTCAGAATTGGTTAAATTTTCCAAGTTTCCCTTCCTAAAATAACACTTACTAATTTCAAAAATCCTTTGTCCTGTAACAAAGCCTGGTTGTGATTTCTACCTAATGCTGAAGTGTAAACTGACACTGTGCAAACTTATCAGCTCAAAAATCATTTGAAAAAACAAAACGCTTTGTGTGTAGGTGTCTTTCAGTGTATTTGTCATAGAGACAGAGGTATAGAGAGAAGCAGAAGAGAGGGGTAATTATAGTGGGAGGAACAATGTTCAACTCTCACCTTGCGTGGGCAAACCGCTACACTGTTGGAGTGTGTGTGTGTCTCTAAGTACAGCAGATTGGTGTGACTCTTGAGTTCTCTGACACGCATTCCATTTCTCTCTCCATCCGCTATTTTTCTGAGTATCTTTCTCCCAAACCCATCTCTCCCTTGCTCTGCCCGTGCCTCTCGGTCTCATCTCTCCTCCTCATCCTCCCACTCAGTGCACTCAGCATTGCAAATCAGCCCGCCAACACACAGGCACGCATGTACACACACACACACACACCCGTACACACATGCACATAGCCAAAGGGAAGTGTTGTTAGGATCAGCAGGTTGTGTTGTTCTGCCTCTATTCACATTGTACCTGTTACTTTATTTATTCTCTCTTTCTATTCTTTATGCTAATCTTTACATGTAACACTTTGTATTTAACATCTGCACAGCAGCTCAAAAATTGTATGAAATATTGTGAGAAAAAATAATGATCTGTTAAATGTTTACTGTTGCACATTGTCACATTGTGTACATTGTTGTTTCAATTGCTGACAATCAACGTGACTATGGCTATGATGCATCACATATCTGAACTGAGATAATACAAAAACATCATTGGAGCATGCCCACTCATGATGATACTAATAATTGCTACATTAAATAATACATTACTAAAGTGTCACTAAATGTGATCAGGAAAATGAGAGGTCGAATTAACAGGCAAATGTAGTGACGTGACATTTTTTTCCTGACATCAGCTTTGTTTTGTGCCTAAATAAAGTGATCATATCTACCATCCATTAATGCCATCAATACAGAAAACAAAACAGAGAAAACAAACAAACCAAAAAAAAACAAATTACAAAATAACGTCATCCCATGGGGTTACAGTTTTTTCGTGGAAAATATTAGACCCCTTTTCTGTATTCGTTTTTTGTGGATCTCACGGTTTCATTTCATTTTTAAATACGATCTAAAAGAATTTTTTTTGTTTGTTTTTTTTAAATGAAGATTCTCCTAAAAGCTTTGAGGATCATTGTGTTGTGTTGTTGTAGAAATTAGACAAGTCTTAATATTCTTCTGGGTAAGCAAAGTTTTTATCCCACCACTCTCCTATGATGCCATTTCTACCCCCTGTCTTTTAGATAGTGAAGCCATCACGACTGACCTTCGAGGTGAAAGAGGCTGCAGTTTTTTGGATGTTTTTTCTTGGATCTTTTGTGACTTTCTGGACTGTGGTCTTGGACTAATATTAGAAGGTCAGACACTTCTGGAAAGCTTCAATCTTGTTCCAAGTCATCTCCACCTGCACACTATGTCTCATACTGTGGAACTATGGAGTCCCAGAGCCTTACCAATAGCTTTGCAAATCCTCTCAGACTGATGGATTCTAGTTAGAATTCTAGTATTCTAGTATTTTTTTTTAGTAGTACTGTGCTGGGTAATACATTTTTCCAGGGGCCTAGTTAGTTTTAAATCACAGTTTTGCTTCAATACATGGTAAATGGTCTGCACTTATACTTTCTACCTATTGGCACTCAAAGCGCTTTACACTGCTTTTCGTTTACCCTTTCACACTCACAATCACACATACACTCACACACTGATGGGAGAGCTGCTTTGTAGCTGGCCAACACTCACTGGGAGCAACTAAGTTGGGATTCAGTGTGTTGCTCAAGGACACTTCGACATGTGACCAGAGGAGCTGGGGTGGATGACAGCTCTACCTCCTGCACCACAGTCCCATCCAAAATAAATAAATATAATTATCATTTGCATCTACTTGGTTTCCTTTGTTTATGTTAGATTCAGTTTGAAACTCTAAAAGAATTCAGTTAGAGATGCACACAAAAAGATGGAATAAAAAAGGGATTCATAAAATTCTAAAGTCTAAAATTATATGTATTTTAAAGATACATAAAAACAAAAACAAAACAATCAATGGGTACTGAAGCTGCAATTTTCTTTTGGGTCTTTAAAATCAAATTTATTATTCTCATAATATCTTCTCGTTTTTCTTCTCTTCTTTATCTCCTGCTCCTCTCACAGAAGCGATGAGAACATCATGACTGTTCAAATGCCTAAAGCAGCAGTTCTCAGTCCTCTTTATTCCCTTCATTTAAAGGATTTTGCTATTGTCCCTGGATAGGAATCATGAACATGGAACTGGTTCTAAATTGTCTCAGCCATCAGATTCATACACATTAGAGGTTTTTAAAGTCTTTTTACAAATGCTGCCATGTTTTTTTTTTTGTGGGGCAACTGTGGCACAGGAAGGTAGAGCGGTTTTCCATCAATCTCACAGTTGTTGGTTCAATCCCCGGCTCCTACGCTCACATGTCGAAGTGTCCTTGAGCAAGACACTGAACCCCAACTTAGTTGCTCCCGGTGAGCGTTGGCCAGCTGCATAGCAGCTCCCCCATCGGTGTATGAGTGTGTGTTGTGAGTGTGAATGGGTAAATAAGAAGCAGTGTAAAGCGCTTTGAGTGCCAATAGGTAGAAAAGCGCTATATAAGTGCAGACCATTTACCATTTACCATAAGAATATAAATTTCGCCATAGTTATGGCTGTACACCCTTTCTTCGTACATTTGGCCTTGTATGACTTAAAAACTCACCAGTGTGCATTCATCAGATCTAGTAGACCTAAGCCTCCATCAAATCACTAAGTCAGTTTGGTCGCATTTCATTGATATATACCCGTGTCCTTATTGAAGCTCTCCATCCAGGAACACTCCTCATCTTAATGGTATGTAAGTTAGCATAATAGGTTGTAAGGAAACTCCTCTGAAATGTTTTGCTGCTGAAAATGAGGAAATCAGTCACTAAAGGATATAATGAATTGGACACATTGGACAAGTTAATGATGACATTGTTATCAATAAATCATATCACGTCTCTTCACTAACTTTCACTGTGTGTTAGCCAGACATTCCTTCACAAACACAGTTTTTATAAGGATTAACTGCTCTGCTCATGAATGTCTTAAATTGACATGTGACAAAATGTTTTACATAACTTGAAACTGTTTACATAATTTTCCTGTATGTACAAAGGTTGTCAAGACAACGCAATAATGTTTATATGATGGAATAAAGGAGAGTGTGGTTGTACCAAAGACGTAAGATTCATTTACTGTGTAAGTAAAATTCTTGCTTTTGCTTTTTGCTCTAAAGTTTGCATCATGCTTTGGGTGATGAACAATTTAGTTAAGATGTTGCAGCTGCCATGCCACAAGTGTTTGTAAAGTCCCGAATATGTAGTTTCAAATAACAAAGTGCAGTCTTTTAAATAAATAAAAGCAATATTCTATATAAAAGAGATGAAAGATTATTTCTCCTCTCCTCTCTGTCTCTTCTGTCTCTTCATTCTGCCAGAAGAGAGTGTTTAAAGAGTATCAACAAACAGCTGCTGTAACAGGTTCTATAGCTGAGAACTTAATCTGTGTTAGCGCTTGTGTGTGTGTGTATGTGTGTGTGTGTGTGTGTGTGTGTGTGTGTGATTAAATATGGTTAAAAGGATTTCATATGAAGGGGAAATAATGTATTAATACAGCAAGACACAAACATGACGAACAAAACATAAGCTGATATTTATATCAACACTTCTTTTTAAGAAGGAAAAGAAACTGTGGGAGATGCAGAAAAAGCTCAGACATGCAGAAAACTTGACAGTTTATATCACATGTGTATTTAACATGTTTTTGCATTTTTACCTGGGAGCAGAGGATAAAGGTGCAGGACAACAATTGACAGAGTAGCTAAAGACTTCATTGGGGTTTTAATTAGAGGTACTTTTCCTAAGGATAACCAAAAAGGGTATATATGAAATCTGGCAGAGAGCAGAGCTAATTTCATTCTGTAACACAGAAGGGAAGATGTTTGTTGCCAACTTTGGACAGAAATGCAAGACTGTAACTGTACCTGAAACTTGAAGTAACTGTTTAGCCCACAAAAACACATCTATTGTATGTAGTCCAACAATTTTACATAGACTGTATTCCTTTTGGTCACTACTACTGCACTGTAAATCTTATTTAGCATTTAGCAATTGTGTGGATCATATTGATAAAAGTATTTTCTCAATCTACTCTTGCATTTGTGGCACTTTGCTTTTTATAGGTTTCCTCTTGTGCTTGAGTGTTAAGACCAGGGTCTGTGTGACTGTGTCTCTGTTCAAACGTCTCTTTTCTTTGGGACTTCATAAAACCAATAAAGTTGAGTTTGAGTAAGAATCTACAGATTACAGTTTGGATTTTGTATTATATATATATATATATATATATATATATATATATATATATATATATATATATATATATATATATATATATATATATATATATATATATATATATATATATATATATATATATATATATATATATATATATATATATTTTTTTACATTTATATTTATATTGTGTTGTTTTAATAAAACAACACATATAATGGGTTTTTCACAGACATCTTAAGCAAAAAGCCAAAAACTCCCCCAAACTCTAAAACCAAGTCATAACCATTTGAAATGATGAGAACTGGCCAAAATATTCTTGCAACCATGGTACTGCACCAAAATATGTGCACACAAGTAACAACATGTACACGTACACCACTAGGACCAAGATACCACAGTACTAGAAGCTGTCAGCACAGGGAGCAATTTGGGTTTCAGAATAAACCATTTAGCATTTAGTAGGTAGAGAAGAGAATTAGGGAATCGAACCCCCCACCACCCAATGTATCTGCTGAGCCGCAATTACTACAGTCCCTGATTTATGACTTGCACAATGTTTACTTCATGCATACCTTCCCTGTGAGAGGTGGCTTTGGTACTGCTATTGTTTTTATGGGGTACTTGCAAAAAATGTACCGACCAGGAAGTTCACTTTGAACAAATTACACAGCAGATTATACATCTTTGAGGCAACTCTCAAAACTTTTACAGCTGCAATCATTTTCTACACAATTTCACAAGATATTTTATGTGCTATGTACAATTACTGTACAGGTACACACAATGATAACATTTTCCCTTTGTTATTATGGATCATTGGATGTAGACTGAAGGGCATATTACAATTTAGTCCAATTAAAAATCTACAACACAATAATGTGAGTAAATAGTGACGGGTTTGGAAAACTTTCAAAAGCCATTGTATGTGTGCTACCTTGGGGTTTTACCAATAGGACATGCCTGAAAACGCCTCAAATGTGTCTAGGAGTCATAACAGATGTCTGAACTACATGACATGGTTCCTTTCAACTCAGAGGACATAATGAGGCCTGCAGCACATCATGTATTTTGCCCCTACTTGCCTACCACTAATCCTCTGCTGCTTCTGGAGACCCCAGCCCAACCAAATCACCCCTTCTTAAGCATGGTGGTGCCCTTCACAGTTAGTGTGCACTACAGATCCCCATGTTTCTGCCATGATACAAACTGAAGCCTTTTGAAAAAACCTCCAAGTAGCCAGATTCACAATCATAGCTTTGGTCTGTCCAGCAGTGTCCATTATAAACTGATGGCAATTGGTTGTTTGGTGTGCTCAATCAAAGACATATGGTTG
This sequence comes from Channa argus, assembly GCF_033026475.1. NCBI lineage: Eukaryota > Metazoa > Chordata > Actinopteri > Anabantiformes > Channidae > Channa > Channa argus. The sequence continues at coordinate 1,538,413 of NC_090219.1, forward strand.
AAGATTGTGGATTGTACTTTACTTTGACATGGTGATTGATATGTTATTAATATTGACTCAATTTATGAGCTTTCAGATCAGCCAGGGTGTTCCTCCCAATTACTCCGTCTCTGTTTGAGTATTTAAGTTTTCAAGTCCCTTACTACATTTACAACTTAAAATTCCAAGTATGGAACACTCACAAGAGACTTTGGGGTGTGTTGCAGAAGAAAATTTAGACATGTGGATGTGAGGGGCTGTGATCAAACGCCCAACCCTATGGACAACCCACCCTACTTCCTGAGCTCCAGGCTTTCTCACTAAAACCAAGGTGTTGCACTTCCTACTCCACGAAGGCTGCAAACTCTGAATGCAGTTTTAGTGCATAAAATGAGTATAGTCAGACCACCCTCTCATTCTCAAGAGAGAACTCCAACAAAGAGAGCACTTTGGTTCCACAATATTTCATCATGTCTTTTAGCAGAGGCAAACTCACATTAACCCGTCACATTAACAAAATCACAGCCTTGCTGTGGTGGCAAGTTCACAAAGCTGGACCCGATTAAAAAGACTGAAATGAAGTCAACTTTGAGTCCTCATTGTCCTCATTTTCTATGTCCTTCAAATATCTCTGGAGAGGGACATTTTCAAGGTCTCTTTAAGAAACAAATTATAAAAACCAGAGATTCCTCTGTAAAATAAACTAGTGGTGACATTGACAGAATGAGTGTAGAGGGGTTTGACCTACCTGCCCTCTTCCAGACTAGGAGCGGGGTTAACAAGGTCAGGCATAGCTGAGGGGGAGGTGCCTACTGATGTCATAATAACCAATTCAGGGTCCAGGATGAAGATCTCTTCTTGGGAGATTTCTGATACATAGTTAAGATGTTCCTAGTAAAAAAAACATAAAACAAAAACAGGGCGGCTTCAAACAAGTCCATACACAGTTAAGCTGCTGTGACACAGAGACTCACTGATGTAATATACACCAATCAGCCACAACATTATTACTGCCTTGTGGTGTTAATGTTGTAGTGGACAGCAGTCAGCATAGGCATACACAGCAAGTTGTGACTAGTGGCAATCCTGGAGTCTGTTGGGGGAATAGGCAACAATTTATGCATCATAAATCCGCTATGCTTAAGATATGGAAAATACAATTATTTGCAGCCTTCTACCTAAGCTAACAAGTTGACTTCTGGTGACTCCAGCAAAGCTGGATACATTAAGCTGCTCTGCTAACTTAGTAAGCCAAGTTAACTCATGGTAAAAGTCAAAGTAAACAAAAGGAACACTGTGATACCAGTGGAAACTCTGTTATTCAACTGTCTCTTCGCCACAATTACAGGACTGCTACTGGTAGTGTAATTGCAGACTTTGCACACAGTCAACATAGTTTTACTTTTGTCAGCCCCCTTCTGGAATGGGGCCCTAAGCAGTTGCCTGCCTAGACTGCTGGCACAGAGCACCTCTGGCTGTGATGCACTGCTAAACATGGCTAGCATTTTTCCACTGCTGGCCTTTGTCCACTCCAAGTACAATATTACCAAGCAATTCCATTAATATGCTAAAAACCATTAAAATACTATACTGACATAAAGCAGCTCATTGGTTGGCCTGAATCTATAGAAGGTTAGGTTATAATGTCTCTGTAATGTAATGGTGCTTTGCATTCTTCCTGTGTGCTTACTCTCAGTAATTACATTTTTGATCAGAGTACTGTTAAGAAATCCTGTAGCCTCTTTAAAAGAATTGAAGTCTATAGATGAAAGAGTCTAGAAAGAGTCTGCTGCAGCACCATCATGAACCATAAGCAAAGTCTGAAGGAGAGAATTGGCCAAAGCTAGAGGAAACTCTTTGGTTAATGGTGACATTAGAAATAGAGGGACACTATTTTTCAAATATACTCAATTTTTACAGTTTTAGTTTGGCTTGAGACAGTGCAGTCATATAGTCCAACTGCCAAAATCTACGGCAGCTGCGAAAAAAACAGTGATACACTTACCTATGCTACCTTCAGTTGTTCCTCAGACAACATGTATTGAAATGTTTACTCTGTTTGCAAACCAAAGCTAGTAAAGTCCTGTCAGACACACCCACTATTTTATGAAAACATAATAATCAGTGAGTGTAGGCGCAAAGGTTATTTTGGGTGCATCCATTGCACAGATAATGCATCTTCGGCTCTTTGCATGTAGAATATGCAACAATATGCAGTAGAAGTCGATTTAGATGATATAAACATACCTGTGCTCTATCTATCCTGTAGAAACGATCTGCTGTTGTAGCTGAGGAGTCAAACAGAAACCGTGTTAATCAATAACAGTTTAAGAAACTCACTATTACTTCAAGGGGAGCTCATCTTTCAATTAGGTGAATTTAAAGCCGATCGTTCCTTGCATTCACTAAATGTTTTGGTCTTTGGTGCACAGCATCGCCTGAATCGACTTTGCTGTTTTATTATCCTTTGCATGAACAGATCACAGGTGATCAGACCTTTTCTTTGTATGTTTACTCTAAAATTAGGTTAAATGTTCCAAGTAACACAGTTTGAGCATCTCTTCCTAAACTGTGCAACTGTATTGTGGAGAAAAACAAAGCTGTCTTATTATTGTGGTGGTGAAGTGCAAGGTCACAAGCTGTAGGTTTCCTGTTGCTCCTTTAAAGGCTCTTGCAGCACAAATAATAAATGAAATTTCCCTCTTAATCCTGATATACACCTACTCCCTTCGCTCTCTCTCTTTCATCTAGCTCATCTTTTTTATTCTAGTACTCTGCTAAATTCCACCAGGACTCTATCTAAACATAGGTGTGTGTGAGTGAGTGAATTTATATGTATTGATATTTAACATTGTGTAAGACACCCGTTTTTCCCTGTGATAATTTTGGTAAACTGTTGTATAAGATTAGTGACATTCACCAAATATGATCTGATGGAGCTATTCTTTATGTTATTTTAGGGGAGTTCAAGCAACAGAGACCTGTTTGCATTTGTTTCACTGTAACTTTCTTCAAATGAAAAGTCTGCCTTCTTACAAATTGAATCTCACCTTTGCATTCTTGCCCTTTATAGCTGTTTGGCTATGAAAGCACTGCTTCAACCTGTGGACTTTAGAAGCCTGCTGCTTGATGAAGCTTTCCAAAAGACAACATTTGGCATTTACATCATCCAACAGGTTTTGAACACAGCTGCAGTTAACCATAAAGTCAAAAGCACAACAAATAGTTTGAGTGTAGCTTAGAATATGTTTAATAGGGTGTGTGTGGGTGTATGTTTATCAGTATCAAAAGACACAGCTGACAGAAAGAACGATGGTAGTCTGTGCAACTGTGTTGTTAACAAGACTGAGAAGTTGGGGCTTCTGAAAAATAATGAGCTGTGTAGGTATGTGTATACATGTGTATACCAGCTGTCAGATACTGATATCATGAACCTCATGTTTTATCTGTTCCATCAGCCTGCAGACAAACTCATACTTGCCACCAGCTGCTGACACAAATCAAATTTTTCAAAAAGCTTTGTTTCTGTATCGATAGTATAGTTTAATCCTCCTGTTGTCGTAGTGTGTACACTTCCCTCAAAATTACCTGCCTATGTCACTCCCATGTAATGAAACTTAGTAACTACAGGAAGAAAGTACTGTCACTCAACAAGTTGGGCAATACCTGGGTTGTCAATGGTTCACAACTATTTAAGTCTGTGTTAAAACTTTCCACTCTATAGACCCTATATGATTTACAAATGTCTGTTCCACATGCTAGTAGGCTCAGTTAATCATTATAAATCACAACTTCATTTAGTTTTGGAACAAAAACTACTTGCTTTTGGTTAGGTTTAATATTAAATTGTTAGGGTTAGGGAAGGGCAGTGTGGGTTAAAACAGAAACATTGTTAACTTAAGTACCAAATAGGATATCACACAGGACTTCAAGGTGTCTCTCAAGTCAAGGTCCTCTGTTTTGTCACCTAGCTATCCAACCCTCACTTCCTTACCAGAAAAACATTATAAACTATGATTTATGTCATCAAAAACTCTTTGGAAAAAAGAAAATACAAATATATTTACTTAATGTACCTTACACTGCAGGATAATTGGTTTTAGTTTTGCCTTAACACATGGACTGGGCATTTTACACAGGTAAAGATGCCATACGTATATTTTATTATTAATTTTCTGGCATTTTATCTAATTTGGTTAACATAACTGCTAAATGCCATTTACAAAATGCTATAACGGACTTAGCAGGCAGTGTAGGAGCAAGTCTGTTACATAAATAGTTGTAGGCACGGCAAATTCAGGTTGAGTGATTTAGTCTTGGATTCAAAGAATTGTTCTGATATCAATGCAGTTAGGAATACATTAGAAATTATTTGAAGCTATTTTAATTGTAATGCACGTTGCAACATTTTCATGATATTTTAAATTGCAAAGTTGTGAAGAATGGGGAATTCACTGAATTAATTGTTGTTATGGCAACAATACAAATTGGACAAAACAAAGGGGCTGTTTAAAGATATGTACAGCACAAGATTCACACAACAGCTTTTCACTGTCTGTGAAAGTTCTCAGTCATCCAGGTCTAGTTATCCAAAGGTTGAATTATGTCAACTAGACTCTTTTTCTTTTTGATTAGAAATATTCTGTTATTCATTCAAGCAGCTTCTTCACTCTAAAGGAAATCTAAAGGAAAAAAAGAAAGAAGTCCATTTGACATAAGTCAATCTTCAGATAGCTTTTCATTCATTTACCTGTCAATTAATAATACACAATAAATGTAATTAAAAATGTATTTGAGAAAATAGCAGATTGTATGGTTGTTTTGACCTTCACTTAATTCACAAGACAGGAATGACTGACTTTTTCAATTCTATAAAAGGGACAAGTGAGGGCAAGTTAATACCTAAGAACGTCTATATTTACATGTGGAATATGTGCAATATTTGAGTTTCAAAGATTTCGTTTGCACAGAAAAAGTTGGTAGAAAAAGTACTGTCGCAAGGCTATCCAGGCAGTGGAAAAACTGATCAGGTTGAGATTAAGGAATTAAAAATGTGAAGTACTTACAGTCAAGAAAACACCACTTTGGAGACAATCTCTGTGAGGAGAGATTCTTTGGCTTGGCTGCCTCCTCCTGAATGACACAGTCAGAACACAAAGATTACAGAGCAGGCAAAAACTGGCTGACGGTGGAACATGAGCTTAGCGGATCTGAGGATAAAACGTTTGGTTAATAGTGGGACTGGCAACCTAAGGGAATGGCACAGACATAGGAAAAGAAGAAATAGACATTTGGGAAAGGTTTAGCTTCTTTGTTTAAGAGACGACAGACCCCAGTTTCGGGAAGGTGTTGAGTTTTCTTTTCTTAGGTTCTAAAGAGCCTAGAAAAGTAGAAGTATTCACTTCCTTGCAAACTTTAACCTTTTGTTTTGTGACAATATTGAATGAAACTTGATTAATTATGTACTGTATGTCTACATCTCAGCTGTTGAACTTATTCAAGGAAGTGCAGGGTGTCTTGGTGGCTTTCCTCACTAGTTTTGTTCTTACACAGTTACTCGGGATTTGAGAACAGCATTCTCAAGAAAGATTGATATCTGTGCCATATTCCTTCCCTTTCTTAAAGCCAAATTTACTGTAGTTCAAGGAAGATTTAATTAATAGCAAATGTTCTTGTATACATCCCGACTTCTACTTTTTAAAAACTGTTTCACAGAGTCTTTTGTCTTCATGCTGTTTTTGCCAAGGATGCATATTCACTAGTAACTGTAGGGGAAAAAAAACAAACAAACAAACAAAAAAAAACACAGTAATTAAGCCCCTCTACAACTTTAGCTAATTGTGCTCAATTGATTTTCCTTCTGTTCAGGATTAACCCTATGGCTCATGCACACACTCGTACTATTAAATATCCTACTGACCATTTTCTGTAACTTATTAATTCTAATAAGCAGTGGATCACATAGGAACTCACAAACGTGATGCACAAATCATGTGCAAGAGGAAGCAAATAGCTAGCCTGCTAATGGGATTCAAATTTATGCTGTATTTTTTGTGCCAAGTGGCTGCCTTGACTCTGGAAACTGCAATCAGCCTTCCTGTAGAGACAATTACTGGTTTTATTTTGTCCAACATTGGTATAAACCAGACCCACACACACAAACTCTGAACATTTGAATAATAATTTTGCCCTTTTAAGGATGAAGTAACTTAAGTACCTTTGCAACACTGCATACGGCAAAAACACTGCAGAAGTAAAAAAAAAATAATACAAATAAAAAAAAGATGATAAGATTTCCATGTACAAGACACTGATCGCTAAACTGCTCCTGATGTTTGGCCAGACTCTCTTACTCACTCATATGTTCATACACTTACTGATAACACACTGTTGATGTGTGTGTTGTGTGTAAAGAGGTAAACAAGAGGCAAAATATAGCTAGTTGTCATTCATTTTCTCTACCCACATACAGAGTGGGCAACTTAAATGTCCGGCACCACCCACAATCCCAGCCTCCATCCATCTGTTATTTGTTTGAAGCTGATTCACTAACTGTGCCATACTGCTCCAAAGTAACCTGATAAACTTAGTTTTGGTCATTTAAAAAAATCACATTAAATTTATTTCTCGAGCTATAACTTTGTGTTTTGATTTAAACACTTTTTCATTTTCTATACACAGAGATTGTTATCCATGGCACTAATCAGCACAGCAACAACACTTTTTCTTCATTACGTTTTCAATTTTTGTTTCCGCATTTAGCTAAAACAAACTGCATAACCACATTTCTTCATTTAACACAGCCATGGTTTGAGGATTTGGGACAGGAACGATGGCACAATTAACTATTTATAGACTGATGTTTCATATTTGGCGTTAACAAACTGTCTAACGTCGTTAATTTAGTAAAGTTGGTAAGGATGTAAATTCCTTTTAAAATATTTTCCAAGAGATTACAATTGTTGTAGAAATATATTTTGATTTTATAGTGTTATGGTTTTTGTAAAAAGTGGGACTTGGCTTCCAGCAGGGGATGCTGCAGCAGCCCAGCAGCCCTGATTCCCGCAGCTTTGCATCAGTGAGCTTTAAAAACTCATTCGGGAACATTCTATGTCTGTGACCTTCGGAAAGTTGTCACCACCTTCATATCCACTCGCCTCATTACTGCATGTTTTTTTCCCCCCCTTTGGCATCGCTCAGAAATTTTTTTTTTTTTTTTTTTTTTTTACATCCAGTCTCCAATTAGCTCAGAATACTGCAGGAAGACTTTTAACAAGATCAAGAAACAGACACTATATTACTGAGATTCCTGCCTCCCTGCTCTGGCACCCTGTTAGCTTCAGACTGAAGTTTCAAATCTCGTTCTTTGTTTATAGGACACTAAATGGGTTTAGACATGCTCAGACCCCTGTACCACACTGTCAGACACCTTAGATCCTCCAGCTAAAGACTCTGTCCACAGATCAAGGACAACACATTGCCTTGTGCTTTCCCAGCGGCTGCCCCACAACTACGAAATTCTCCATTAATTTATATCACTATACTGATGATTCTAACTGAAAACTGACTTTTATTTACACTATTAAATGTGCAATTTTTGGGGGATTTGTTGACTAATGTTATGTGTTACAGCATTATTTGGGAGGTGCGGATTAAACTTTGAAGCTTGCATGTGCGGCTTAGTTATAGGGTGAGGTGACAACAATTTAATGAAGTTACTACTTAAACTACTTTTAGAGCAGCAGTGGGATTTTTAGAATTGCAGTCGCAGTGTTTTTGGACTCTATATTCCTATTTAACATTTTTTGTCAGTCTTACAGAACCACAGGTTCTTACCTTGTCCTGTGCTTCTAACAAGTTTGTACCCCATGTTATCACCCTCATGGTTTAAAATTTGTTTCAGAGAAAGCTGCAACTTAAAAAGAAAACCTCATTCAACCTCCTGTGGCATGAACCAGTCATGGACCTGTGGGGCAGCCGCTGGGAAAGCACAAGGCAATGTGTTGTCCTTGATCTGTGGACAGACAGAAGTCTTTAGCTGGAGGATCTAAGGTGTCTGACAGTGTGGTACAGGGGTCTGAGCATGTCTAAACCCATTTAGTGTCCTATAAACAAAGAACGAGATTTGAAACTTCAACCTCCTGTGGCATGAACCAGTCATCACTAACATATCATTAAGTTGTTGTCAACTGTGTCATAATAATTTATACTGCAAAGTAATGGTTGCATGCTTTATGTAATTGATGTCTGTTAGTTGGGACGGCACAGCTTGTAAAGTCGTTACTTTCCAAAAAAGTGTAGCTAAATCACTTCCAGCTAAGAGAGGCAGTAACTTTCTCTGTTTTTAGTCATTTTAGAACTCACTGTAGCCAAAGTTGCCAGAAGCAATGATAACAACAAAACACCAAATTTCATGCTTCAGAGACATGAATTGATCAATGACGTTAGACCCACCATCTAAAGCGGAGCATGGAATAGCTTGGTTGTATGTTTTGCTCACAGCAGGATGGATATATTTCCTCACTAAACTAGAAAATCTTCTGTATCCTTGACAATGCTTGGAGATTAGTGCACAGAGCAAAGCTCTGACAGGCAGGTAAGCTTGGTCTTGAAAGGTTATAAACCCTTGGGAGTAATCTCAATTTCAGAAATCTATTCAAAACACAAGTCAATCGATGCCATTTTGGCAAAAAGTGACAGTATTCAAAAGTTGTAGTATTTCCCTGAGATCAGCGCGAAAGAATCCAAAGAAAGTAAAGCTATTTTCCTTTGCAAACCTTTCATCCAGACGTAAACACCTCTCCTACACTGGTTCTCTGCATTTTTCTATACTTATCTAATCCTGCTGTCAGGTTAGCAATAGTCTCGAGCTGAGTAAAACGCCCTCAGGCTTTACAGCAAACCTACAAACACTGAATCAAAAGCTGAAGTCCTCTGACTCTTCTCTTCGTCTTTCTTCTCCTGCCACTTCTCCAGTCAATACTGTCAGTTGTTGAGTTCCTCTCTGTTATGGTCCGATTTAGTAAGCGGTTTCGGTCTTGTTTCTCATTCATTCTGTGCCTTGAGTCGTGTGTGTTATTTATCAAACCCAGCAGTGCAGTTCATTTCAGGTCTGAGGTTGCTCTCAGATATTTTCTAATAAGGGTAGGTTCACAGAATTTTCAAAAGCCTGTTCTACACATCTAAAGAAAGAGTGCAAACAGTGAATCTGAAGATTTTTGTGGAGAAAACAGACGTGAATTAGCCATTACTCTGCAGAAGGTTTAAGGACAGCAGCCAAACAGAAAGTACGCCTCAAAAGTATTTAGGACTCAGCGGGGTCTATTTTCCTGCAGGCGCTTCATAGCTAGGGCACGTACAGTTTTCTGGAACTTTCTTCTTTCTATTTTTGCATCTGCAGTGCTGTGCAAACACATTTGACATTCTCCTGATGTCTTTTCTTTTTGTGTGCATCTTACATTAAACTGTTTTAGATGTAAAACTAAACCTAACATAAAACATGCACCTAATCAAAAATTAAATACAAACTTAAAGCTCATAATTTAACTTATTGAAGATGTTTGACCACAAGTACTGTATTCTGTGTATGGAATTCTGATCTGTCTCCAGAACATCTTGTCTTTTCTGAAGTCTAAACACTGATAGATCCATTGCACAACTGTAGGTAACATATCAGTTCATGCTGAGTTGGAGGGCTGGCTATATATTATAGCATACTATAATTTTTAACTTACATGTGCCATTGTTAGCACCCAATTCGGATTTTATCAATACTGGCCTGTTGTCTGTTCTTATAAACACATACATATGGCTTAGCCGGTCCCCACCTGACCTGCCAGAAGGCACAAAAGTCGTAATTATGTACCAGATCTTCATTGTCATGTTTACAATACTAAACACTGAGCTACAACTTTGTTATGTTTAAGCACCAACACTGCAGGTTAGGCTTAGGCACAAAAACAATCGGGTTAGTGTTAGAGAAGGGATTCACCTAAATTATTTTTTACCACACAGATAAATCCTTTTGTTGGCATATTTCCAGAAAATTTTAGTTTGTTTTTGCCCACATTATTTTAGTTTCTGTCTGTCTGGATTTGAAAGTTCAGTTCAGGTGAATTCTGTAGCTGTGAATAAGAGGCTTGGACATCCATCAATCCAGCTATACACACTGAGCTGTTAGAAGGTCAAACACTACTGCTGAGCACCATGACTACAAAATTGTACTAACTCTTACCAACAAACACAAAACAGAGAGCCTCAAGGTTGCTAGCTATTCAAAGATACCCTGTCTAAAAAGCCATAAATCTTCTAGTTACTGTTGTACTGTAGATCTACCACAATGCCATTGAGCATCACCTGTTAAAACGCAGAAACCAATGTTACATCATTCTAGGTGCCATGCAACACAAAGTCTGACAACAACACACAAACTATCTTCTTGGTAGTACTGATCTAACATGCACTAAATAAAAACAATGGTTGTTAAAAACAACAGTAACAGGGTCAGTATTGCTCTTCTTGTCATTGAAGATAAGAATCTCATCTGGAAACAATCTGATATACATGACTATGGAGCTAATTCAGTGCAATAAATATTCTTAACTGTATTTTATGATTTACAAATTTAGATGCATTGTAAATAAAATGTGTACTTTTATATATGTATGAAATAGATTTTTAAGCACAAAGACACTCTTTCAAGTACAAATCTTATTTCTAAGTACTAAGTTTTTTTTCTAAGTTTTGTATTGCTCTACGCATTTGTGGATCTCGAGTTGTGCACATGCAGCTCTCATCATGCGGATATGGATCTTCTCCCACACACAGATCTTTTTTAACAAACTAAACATCTTAATAGAGTATGGGATTAGTCTATTTCATGTGAATCTACAGCTACATTAGGATGATAACATTAGCCACCAAATTCAGAGGAGACTAGTTAGCATGCAGCTGCCTGCTGTTTTCCTTATCGTCCAAACCTTCAGTTGACTTTAGTGAAAAGTTTGTGTACTCATTTATCCTCTGTCTGTAATAAAACTCTTTAGGTCTGAGTCACACAGCTTCCATTACCTTACTTTGAATATCCAAAAATGTATGAAGAAACAAGTGAAACTTACGTTACAAAATGCGGGTCTGCTAAATGAGCTTAGACTAACTTGGAATAAATTATTAGAAGTACAACACAATATGTCAAATATAATATAAACTGATGCATTCAGCCTCTGCTAAGTCACATAATTTATTGTTCATAGTAAAAACCCAAAATATATCACTTTAACCAAAAAAGGAAACATGTCTAGGAGGAAACGGTGTTTATCCAACCAACCAATCAGCTGCTAGATGAGTTATAGCAACTCATGGAAAAGCAAGCCACCTCCTTGAAGGTTTGTAAGGTGAACTACCTCCACATTAGCTCTAGCACTAACCTAGAACTAGGAATTACTCAATGTACTGACACACAAAACAGGAGTCCAAGGGAGTCACATCACATCTCAACTACAACAGGAGAAACCAGATTGTGTTTCATCTTGTCCCAACAGCTATTCCATTTGGTTATAATGATCATCTTTACCCTGGTGGAAACCCTAAACAAGAAGATTTGATTTCCATCTAAACCAGACAATAACCAAGCATATCCAAAAATATACCAACAAGACATTTCTGGGGCTGTTGTTGTGATCTGGTTTTCAAAAACATCAAGAAAAAGCAATACGTGATAACCACTTACAAGTTACATGGTTACTTTAGTATTGGTACGTGAAATGGAAAGGACAGCAAAGCACTTTTCTTTGTGAACAATATTCAGGTTGCCAGCGAGCTATAAAAGCACTGCAACCTCATTTTCTTCACCACAAATGTGAGGGTGACAGACCATGACAGTATGGGATCCCAGGAGCAAAATCCCCCCACTCACCAATAGGAAACAAAGAAAAGAAACAGACAGGGGAAAAACATGACTGGCTCACAAGAGCAGTGAGCAGGTAAGGTGGTTTTCTTTCCTCTCCTACAGGACTCTCTTGAAATGCTGTAACAACAATTAACGAGTCTTTACATTTATACTGTATGACAAGACAATGTTAATGATATTCCCAAGAAACAGAACAGTTACCACTGTCAATACAACCACAATAACAGGTTGTTATTTCAAACTCAGTTTGGATGGATGTTTGAAGGAAGGAATTGTTAATTAGAGGTTATATTATATATTATAATGATGATCATTTAAAACTGATCAACAACAAAAGCAAAGAGTATTTAATCTTATGTATAATTTTAAAAAAATAATCTGAAATTATGGGCCTCAAAGAACAACCTCAAACTCTATACTGATGAGTAAGTACTCAAGTTTTGTCTTGGCTAAAAGATTTGTAGAAACTCAAGTTTGAATGACAGAGCAGTCTAGTCTGTTATCTCTTAGTCTCTTATAGGCAGCTACCAAGAAGAAAACTACAACAATTGCATAAACCTGCTGAATTCAACTTTACACCGGGAATAGAGAACATGGATAGAAGCCTGATAATACTGGCCGCAAATTATTTGGTTAGATGAAAGCAAACTAAATGGAACAAATTATCAAGCTTGATTAATGTGAACCTGGCCAGAGACAGTGACTACAAACTGTTAACTGTATATTACAGGCAGAGCAGGATTGTGCTCATGTTGGCACTTTCAGACAGAGGCATACGATCACCAGACAAATGTTTGCAGGCCATACAGGAAACATTTGGAAAAAGGGGTGCCAAAACAGCCTTAATTGGGAACCCTTTTGGCAACTGTTATGAGGGGCTTCTTTGCCTAATGCTCCCCAGAGCCTTAAACAAAAGTAAGTACCTTGCTGAATGATCATATTTTAGTTTAGTTTTTCTGTTCACCCGGTGAAAGTGGGACTGAATTTCCTGAAGCATTAAGTTGTCCTTAATACAACACAAAAACACATAATATGGGATTGTGAGTCGTTTTGGTTACTTTGTGGTTTTGCTCTAAAGCCTCGTCTGAGAATATCAGGACCTCACAAAGACTACGTTTTTAACCCAGTAATTAAAAAAAAAAAAAGGGACAATTAAACCGAAATTGTTTTAAATTTGTTAGTAACTCGCCACTTTTTTTTTTTTTAACTTTCTCTTCAGCCCTAACTGCCTCTAAAGAGGACAGATCACCTCAAAAACATCAGACAAACTCAGCAGACCTACAACAGAATACATAATACTTGCCACAAGCACACTGACACACACACACACACACACACACACACACAAAATCATAAGACAACAGAACATGCAGCATGCTATAACACTGAGACACATGAAGGAAACTAATCTCTGTGGAAGATTAGTTTTTGTTTTGAATCAAGAATATCCCCTCACAGTGTGTGTGTTGCTCCTCCCATTTTTTCACATTAGGTGCAGCAACTTTACAATTTTACAAAAGAATGTTGTTTTCATCAACGTACAAATTAAATCTCGTTCAGCTATTACGAAAGGGACAGCAGGGAAGAGGGCTGCATCAGGAAGGGCATCCAGTGTAAAAACTGTGCCAAATCAACATGCAGACTAATGAGCAACTGTGGTGACCCTGATATTAACAGGATACCGAAAAGACAAAAAATTTAATTAAATTAAATTAAAAATTCAGCTATTACAAATGTACCTTCAACATCATAACAAAAAATGGTCAAGGGGTGTATAAAAAGGAAGTTATTGCAAAATTAAATAATTGCAAAATTGTCCATGCCACTTGATAACTAGGCTAACTTTAATTTGTAAAATAAAATGATCTTTAAAAAAAAAAAAATGACACTTAACGCTGGATGAGTGGCATCAGATGTTTGCCACCCATTATTTGTTATCATGTACCGTCCTCAAGTCCCTTATTCAGAGTTTTTGATAGAATTTTCTGATTTTCTATCTGATTTTGTGCTTAGTACAGATAAAGTCATTATAGTGGGTGACTTTAACATTCATGTAGATGCTGACAGTAACTGCCTCAGCACTTCATTTAATTCATTCAATTGGTTTTTCTCAAAATGTAAATAAACCCACTCAATGTTTTAGTCACACGTTAGACCTTGTCCTTACATATGGAATTGAAGCGGATAATTTAACAATATTTCCTCACAACTCTCTTCTGTTTGACCATTTTCTAATAACATTTGAATTTACAAAAACGGACTATACAGCAGTTATAGGGAAAAAAAGAGGAAGAAATTATTCTTTCATCATTTGCTTCACCATATGTTATTACAATGAAAAGTAGCCACCTTAATGTTACACCTGTACACAAGTTTATTATCTTGTTGACAATTCTGCAGCCTCACTACGTTCAATAGTCAATACTGTTGCCCCTCTGAAAAAGAAGGCAGTAAACCAGAAGAGGCGATCTCCATGGTATAGTTCACAATTACGCAACTTAAAACAGGCAACACGAAAGTTAGAAAGGAAGTGGCGTTCCAGAAATTATGAAGAATCTCATTTAGCCTGGAAAAATAGTTTAAAAATGTACAAAAAAGCTCTCAGTGATGCCAGAACAACATATTATTCATCATTAATAGAAGAAAACAAGAACAACCCCCGATTTCTGTTCAGCACTGTAGCCTGGCTGACTAAGAGCCATAGTTCTGTTGAGCCTAGTTTTCCCTTAACTCTGAGCAGCAACGACTCTCATGACTGATGACTCTATGAATAAAATTGTAGCTATTAGATAAAGAATTCACCAGATCCTCCCCCCAAATATTACAGATAGATCTTCACGTACAACTGTGCTAGAATCATCAATAAGGCCCCAATCCCTCTTAGACTGCTTTTAACCTATAGATCTCGCTGAGCTAACTTCAATTATTACCTCATCTAAACCAACAACCTGTCTGCTAGACCCTATTAGATATCCTTAATCTATCTTTAGGAACAGGATATGTACCACAGGCCTATAAGGCACCTGTAATTAAACCACTACTTAAAAAACCCTGTCTTGACCCAGGTGTTTTAGCCAATCACAGACCAATATCTAATCTCCCCTTTATTTCGAAAATCCTTGAAAAATTAGTCGCAGAACAATTGTGTGACCACCTTTACAGGACTACTTTGTATGAAGACTTTTAGTAAGGATTTAGAGTTCGACATAGTAAATTAACAGCACTGGTAAAAGTCACCAACAATCTTCTCTTGGCATCATAATGGCCTAGTCTCTATACTTGTTCTGTTGGATCTTAGTGCTGCATTCGATACCATTGATCACAACATTTTATTACTGGAACTGGAACATGACATTGGGATTAAAAGAACTGCACTAGGCTGGTTTAAATCTTATCTGATAAGATTTCGATTTGTTCATGTTAATGATGAATCCTCTATGCACACAAAGGTTAGCTATGGAGTTCCACAAGGCTCTGTGTTAGGACCAATACTTTTTACTTTATATACACGTCTCCTTTAGGCAATATTATTAGAAAACATTCCATAAATTTCCATTGCTATGTTGATGATACCCAGCTATATCTATCTATGGAACCAGATGAAAAAAGTCAGTTAATCAAGCTTCAAGCATGCCTACAAGACATAAAGGCCTGGATGTCCCATAATCTTTTACTTAATGTTTTACTTAAACTCAGACAAAACTAGTCATAGTATTTGGGCCCAAAATCTAAGAAATATAATGTCCAACCATATCATTACTCTAGATGTCATAAGTCTGGCCTCCAGTACTACTGCAAGGAATCCTTGGAGTTATTTTTGACCAGGATGTGTCCTTTACCTCACATTTAAAACAAATCTCTGGAACACCCTTCTTCCAACTACGGTACAAAATTATCGGCATCACTTGTCTCAAAGTGATGCCGAAAAACTAGTCCATGTATTTTTACTTCTAGGTTGCACTACTATAATTAATCCAAAATGCTGCAGCAAGAGTGCTGACTGGAACTAGCAAGAGAGATCATATTTCACCTACACTACCTTCTCTCCATTGGCTTCCCATTACATTTAGAATAGAATTTAAAACCCTGCTTCTTACATATAAAGCACTGAATGGTCAGGCTCCATCATATATAGAAGACCTCATAGTACCATATCATCCCAGTAGACAACTTCAATCTCAGAATGCAGGCCTACTTGTGGTTCCCACAGTTTCCAAAGGTAGAATGGGATGCAGAGCCTTTAGCTTTCAAGCTCCTCTCCTGTGGAACCAGTTCCCAGTTCTGATTCGGGAAGCAGACACCCTCCACTTTTAAGTCTAGGCTCAAAACCTTCCACTTTGATAAAGGTTATACTTAGTTATAATTATGCTGCTATAGGCTTAGACTGCTGGGGGGCCCCCCACCTCCTGTCACTCTCTCCTCTCCTGCATGACATTAAGTCTGTGTTTTCTCCCATAGTTGTCTTTCTCCTTTTCTGTCGCCCTCTCGCTGTCCCCCTTTGCAGGTGTCCCCGGGTTTTGAAGCTGTGCGTTTTCCAGCGTGGAGCTACTGGTCCTACAAACCTGCCTGATGTTTTATCATCACTTTTGTTGTTCTTTTTTCTTTTCTCTCTTCACTTTCCACTCACCCCAACAGGGGGGAATTGTTGGATTCTCTCTGTACATCTTTAGACTCTTGACTTTATTCTATAAATTGCCTTAAGATGACTTTGTATTGAATTGGCGCTTTATAAATAAAGTTGAATTGAATTGAATGGATGTGTTAAATTGGGCTTGCACTTTAAATTTACAAGTGGGTTGACCTCCAGGGGCAGTTTCAAACTGTTTGCCAAGAGCAACAAAACTATACAATAAGGAAAACCACTTTTAGTTCCAAAGCTAAAGCAAAGTCAACCCAGGAAGAGTTTAAAAGGGAGAAAGAGACTTTTCAGTGTCCAGGCTGAAGCATCATTAATAAATGTGGATAGATTTGAAGAAGGCTCCACATGGTAGACAAACAAGCAATCTAGTAGACTTTGAACAAGTGACTCTTAGTGAATTTTATTTTACCTGCTTTGGATGATATCAAGCCATTCACTGGTTGTTATCCGTTATTGGCACCTTACTAATGTCCCAGTAGGTCCCTGCTCTACATTCTAATAGGCTCAGTAGGTTGTCATCATGTGACATTATGCAACACAATGAAGTAGTGTAAACTATTACATTAAGGGTGGAGGATTAAAGGAACCAGATTTTTAATTTAGAGAAAATAATTTCTGTGTTTCATATTTGCTCAACTATTCCACAACAACTATCAGATTTTGTGTGGAGAGGAGTCACTGGATGAAAGAGGATGTCATTACACAGAGTAATCCCTCATTTTTTAATTCAAGTCCTCCCAAAATTCGCCATTAAACTGAGTACAAAGTCTTAATACAAAGTGTCCTGTAGAGCTACAAATATATTGTTGTATACCACTTTTTATATTCACACAATATGGACAAATGGGACAAAAAGAGCTCCACTGTGTCTGTCTATCTTATTTTACACATTTGCATAAAAGCCATTACACAGGATTGTTGACCCAGCCATAGACCACACTAAAACCATTAACCCCTCAAATAGCTGTGACAGATGACAGACACAGAATGAGTTTAGAATGTTACTCTGGTACACACCACGCACAAAGAGAACTGGTTGTGCTGAACCATGCAAATGCCTATAGTTCTATGCTAGACAAACAGATTAAGAATTCCTTAATTCAACATATACTTCAATCTATTCTAAAAAAAATCTAATCAGTGTCAGCTGGATGAGAGGATTATCAATTGATGTTTCTTTTAAGTGAAGTTGTTCAACTGATGTCTGAAGCAAAAATAGAGCCAACGGGGACATTTGACCATGTGGCGTTCATTAGATCCCTCATGGATGACTTGACCACAACAGCAACATCTAGATGAGATGTTAACCCACTTTACCCTCTCTGCCAAGGGAGAGCACCTGTACCTGACTCCCAACTTTTCCCATCTTAGTGTTGATGTAATCATGGCTGAAAAGTATCATTCTAAGTAGAAACTGAAATTACTTGGACATGTTTTTCTTCAAAATCTTTAAAAGATTGTCTTATTTATGTATGTTGCCTAACGCATTAGTGACCACATTCTGTAACCCCTAAAGAACAGAATTGATTCTTTTTATGTGTGTGGGTGTATGTCAAGAATAGTTTGTGCGTGCGTGCTTGCGTGCTGCAAATATTCAAAGTCGGATTTCATATCAACAGAACATTTAGAGCCCACAGTAACCGCCTCTTTTTAGCTGTCAGTCACTCACTCTGGCACGTCAGCAGCACTGCTTACAGCTGTAGACTCTCTAGTAAATCCACCACTGAATTCAGATAGGAAGCTTCAGTCACTCTGAATAGACATATGAAAACTTAGGCTTTTTCCTATGACGTTTTAGAATGGAGCAGTCCCATACCTCCTGCTGGGTGCTAGGTTTTTTAGAATTTCTTAAAGTAAATTGTCCAAGTTGTTTGTGTTTATTATGAAAGCCACAAATGTTATGTAAATAAATTGATTGACTGTTAATTTTTTATAAAAATGCAGTGTTGAAGTAGTAGCGGTAGCTGTTAGTTTCCCATGTGCCTCTGAGCCGAACAAAAACCACAATGAAACGTCCAACATCCTACTACCAACCTTCTCTCCCATGCATATAAAGGAGGGATGAACATAGCAGAAATCCTAAAACATAGGAGGACAGAAAGGAGAGTAGTCTAGGCATTACTAAATTTTGGTACACACACACACACACACACAGTATTTAATTAGTTACCAGATTAAAATCAAAAAAGGTTTCCTGCTTCCGCTCTTCCCATTCTCTACTTTCAGCCAACTTTGTGTCACAGCCATTTTCTTCCATTTCAGACACGGAGCTATGACCTTTTCATCTCCACTGCTCCTCCTCTCTCCTTCTTACCTCTTGCAAACGCTGGATGTGCTCTCTGCAGGTTTCTAAGTCGCAGTCACCAGGAACCACAATCAGTCCCAGAGGAATCGCTGGAGATACAGAGGAACAAGACAATTATCTAGCAGCACTTTGATGCCTACTCCAACACTGGTGCTCAACTCCAGCTCTCAAGACCCTATGAGTGCTGGTAGTTTGGATCCTAGTTATCTAGCAGGGACTGATGCAGACACGGGACTTCCAATAATTTTAATTAAATATATGATAGTATGTACACTGTGGCACCAACATGATATTTACTTTAGCTTTATTTTGGGGCACAATGTTAGTTTTGAGATCAACACATATTGTACAATGTTGACTGCAGTAAAGCCCTACAAGTTTGATTTACTAAGTCAAAGGCCCAATTCCTATTCTCCTCCTTGGCCATACCACATGGTTTTGCACATTCATATGAAGTGGTAGGGGGTGTCTCTATTCACTTTAGTAGCAAGGAGTAGAAAGAAGCAGCGTGTAGAAGTAGGGCTATGTACAGTAGTCCCTCAAAATATTATCTTAGTTTAATGTTGTTTTACATGTTATGTACATATTCTGAACAAAAATAGAACAAAAACACATCCATAGTATTAGTTCACCTGGTGTCAGCTTACTAGCATCTAGCGTTAACTAATAATATGACGATCCTGTATTAGAAATGTACAGTGTAACAGAGGTGCCCCGTGTTTTACATGGGACTTCTCAACAAAACACCGCCACTCATTAAGCCCTGGAGATATATAGTTGTTATAATTATAACTGTTTGTCTTCTAATATTAATTAGTAAGTAAGTACCAAATATCTGATTATTTTATAATTTCAAAATATCAACTTTTAATTTCATGACTGTGGCTTATTAGTTTTATTTTCCATTGAAGCAAACCTTTCTTAATTAAAAAAACATAAATCTGTGTTAGATGTAGGTTAGTGAAAAAAAAAAGACCTCTCTGCTGCCAATCTTCTGCACACTACAATCACTGCAGTTTATCACAGTGAATAAACATAAAAATCCTAAATGTGCTGCCGTTATCTCCTAGTCAGCAATTAGATGAGGCGAACAGGAAGTTGGTTGGAAACCATTGATGCCTATTCACCCCACGTTTGCTCAATATCACAAAGAAAATGAATACAGGCAAACGAAATTTCTATGTGAAATATACAATATGTAATTAAATCAAAACAGAACCTAATTACAGAACCGTAACTTTAAGAATACATAGTGGACATAATAACCCTACATCTGATGGTTTGTTCCAGTGCAAAATTTTGATGTTGGCACTAGTGTCTTTTATTTTATCAAAGAAGCTTGACCAAGCTGGCTCACCATCAGTAAGACAACATACTGTAGGTTGCTGAAACAATAAAGATTGCTCCCTAAGGAAATGCAGGCCGGGCTGCCCACATCACCAACGTAACACTGCTGGCTGACTATCACATGGCTCATTGTGCTGGAAGAGCTGTCAAACCAAACAAACAGCTCCAGAACCCACACACGGACACACACACCTTCCCATTGATACTAAAAAGCTTCATGGGAAAGACAAATACTGGATTGAAAGGTAGAAATGGGAAATCCTGAATAGATACCCACAGATTTTAACAAATACTAGAGAATTTTTTTGTTAAGAAATTAGATATCAGATATCAATAAAGCAGGCAGTTTATCACCCAGATGCATGTTCAATTACAACAACACTGCTTTTGTTTTTGATTTGTATAGAGCACCACCTTCATGGACTCACTTTGAAGAGGTTCCTTTTTTAAAACTGACCTTTTGAAGGGTCACACAAGTAGCAAGTGAGTGATTGTTGTGTACAGTGATGCTACATGCACAACCATATTTGGAAAAAAGTTCAAAGTATACAGTACAAGCAATGCTCAGGATTTTTGTACCTACAAAAAAACATGTGAAGCACTCAGATCTAAAATAATGTCATTTTGCTCACATAATTCCCAAAATGTATAATAAGAAAAGTACACAACAATAGCCACAGTTCTAATACCACCTGTTAGTCTAAATGTTGGACAGAGACATGATGGACACAGTGACCAATCTACTGCCACACACATGCACTGTGTTGGCCACAGGGGGTTTTAATGTTGTGACTACTCAGTGTAAATGTAGAATAGATGAGACTTCTTGTCTAATTTCATACAGACACAGTGAGAGAAATAGCACTGAGATGGTTTAACCACTGTGCTTCTGGGTATAAAGGATATTTTTGCTATCTCCCCAAGTGTGACACATCCACAAGTTGAAAGCAAAGATTCTTAATGAGGAAATGACTAAACTTCAAAAAGAAATCAAGAAGTTACAAAAATGATGAAGACAATCTAAAATCTACAGACATAACACTTGTGAATTAAAGTGGAAAATATGAATTGATGACCAATGAACACATAGGTAGACTTATTTTACCATGTTTCAAACTAGTCCAAGTACACTGTTCAGTACATACCAATGATACAGTATGTAAAAAAAAAACAGAAAGAAAAAGAACGTAATGTCTACACTTACACAAAAAAAGCAGGCTATTTACAATATAGTAAATGTAACAGCGCCACCCAGTGTCACCACTCTGAACTAACATGAATTCATGACTGTGTGTGTGTGTGTGTGTGTGTGTGTGAGTGTGTGTGCATGCTAATGCTAAGAGCAAGACAGATAAAGGCAAGTATTCTCCTTGATGCTCACCATTTACAATACACATATGTAAGTGTGACTGTGTTTGTGCATGTCTTTCTTTCATTGTGTGGACAAATATTATTTTAATGCTACTGTTGTGAGAACATTTTGTCTCTTCCTGACAACTCAAAGAGCTGTTTGAGGATTAGGGCTTTGTTTTAGGGTTCAAGTTAGAAACAATTTTGAGGTTACCCTTAGGTTTGTAGGGCTGGGTAATGCATTATTAGAAAGAGTCTCGAGAAAAATAGGTGTACAAACAAAAGGTGTGTGTAGTATTTAAAATCATATTTCACATAAAAACAGATACCCAGCTACGCTACAGCAGTCATGGAGAGATGATTGAAAATTACCCTCTTATTGGGCTGCACTTGCTGCTCCACAGAGCAGTTTTATTCTCACTTCTGAGAACAAGTATCTAGTTAAAAAATAGATCTATTATATGTATTCATGTTTACATAGAAAACCAATATATAGAACATATAGAAAACAATATCCCAACATAAAAAAGAAAACACTTAAAAACCAAAATTGTATATTTTCAACAAGCTTGCTTTGTATTGTACCTTTTCGTTTCATCTATGCAATCCATACATTTTCTTCTTTTTTGAGTCATATAAAGAATATTTGCACAGATTAGTACACATATTCTTTGGTTGGTGCCCAAAGATTTATTATTGCATAGTCTGTCCTAATTATTCAGCACTTATATTTTTCCAAAAAAGGTTTAATATTAATAAAACAATCACTCAATGTGAGACAGAGAAACGGCTTTTGAACTTTTTTAAGTGAAGCGTATGACTGATTTTAACACATTTCCAATATTCAGTACTTGCATTCAAGGTTCTAAATGTGTGCCTTTGTTTTCTTACATGCTTGTCGTAGTTTGTCCTTGTCGTAGTGCAGAGTATCATAGTCAGTCATACCAATCCTGCTGACTCTGATCCTGAGCTTCTCTGGGACTATCTGTTGACTGGGACACAAACAAGAACAGACAATGTAAATAAATGAATGACTCTGATATGAGAGGATACAAAATTATACAATACAATACATTGCAAAGTGGCACAATACAAACCATTAGGATAAAGACCAATATGATACAGTACAGTAGTTACAATATGATGCAATACAGTGTGATACAAAACAACTTTGTTACATATAGGACATGGTGATATATTAAATTCTTTAAGTAAACTTTAATTTATGCTGTTGAATGATGTAAAAAATTGTTAAATTAAAGAATTCATGATTAGTGCTTCCTCACTAGTCACCCAAACAGTAAAAATAAAGTAACACAATATCCCCATTGAAGCTGTGTGATGGTGCGCTGTGGATGCAGAGAGAGTACTGAGTGTAGTCCCCAGTGTTTTGGAAGCATTCAGAGCCCAAAAGCTGATCCTTTTTTTTGCACTTTACAATGTATCCAGTTTTTGTTGTTGTTTTCCAAAGTTTTTCTTTGTCAATTTAGCAAATATGCCCATAAATACAGATGAAATTTTTTTAGCGTGTGTGTGGTGTGTGTGTGTGTGTGTAACTTACTCATTAAGATGTGGGATTGACGTCCGTCGTTTAGTTTTCTGAACCATGTTGGCCTGGTTTCTCAGGCTGATGTGGATTACAGAGGGAGCAAGTCTGCATGGCTCACCGTCCACCTAACAACAATACATACCAACCACACGGCCAATTAGTGAAGTCAAACACTGGCGAATAAAAGATATCCTTGATCTCAGTATTGTGACAAAGTGAAGCAGTGAAGCAGTAACAGGCGTATGAAGAGTATGTACCTGTACAGGTAGAGGTTTTGTAGTGGTGAGGGTGACTTCTCTACACTGGTTCAGCCTCTCACCATGACCTCCAACCTGGAGAGTAGCCTACACACACACACACACACACTCTTACTAAGCAATCACTACATAATCCAGCTATAACCACAATCCTTAACCACTTTCCTAAACCTCCTAAATCACGACAGACATGTTGTATTTATATTAATTAAAGCTCATTATGTTGACAGTGACACAGAAAGAGAGCTCCATACCAGTGAAGTCATAGTAAATCCAATGACCTCGATGTACCCGTCATCATGGCGTTGAGGTTCAAAGTCATGATGTTCACCAGGGTTTCCCCATGGTGTTGTGCCTGCACAATACCTTGGGACACAATATGCACAAAGTCATCTCATCAGAAGCAGCAGTAAC
The DNA here is from genome assembly GCF_033026475.1 of Channa argus. Taxonomy (NCBI): domain Eukaryota; kingdom Metazoa; phylum Chordata; class Actinopteri; order Anabantiformes; family Channidae; genus Channa; species Channa argus. The sequence continues at coordinate 1,562,161 of NC_090219.1, forward strand.
ACTCACTGGCAGCATAATCATAATGAGATCTGAACAGAACTCCATGTAAGTGATTCCAGAATGGTATTTCTCCATCAGAGTCTGCAGTAGCTTTAACTGACAACATGGACATACATTTGTCAACAGTGTCACTAATGTCACCAGCATTAGACTGAAAAACAACCCACTGCTGCGCATAACTGCTGTATTACTAACAGGATACATTTCATTAATTATCATTTGCCATATATCGGTATTTAAAGTCTCGCTCTTTTGGTAAATCACTCAAGTTACCTAAGACCAAACAAAACAAAATTTTAATGACTTATGGTTTCAGCATTATTCACAGTACAAAGCCATACCAATGACTTAGGACACACACAAGTGGATAAAATTGTGGTAAGACATTTAAAAAGTTAAAATTTTTAAGTAGATTCAGTAACAGTAGTGGTATTACTCTTAGCAGGCTTTTAGCTGGCTAACCTGGGGATGTTGAGGAACACCAGACACTGCAGCTTCAAGTCCTGAACCTTTGGTGTTATATCTGTCCCGTCACACTAGATAGAGAGAGAAAGAGAGAGAGTGACTCAGTGTTTTCACACAAAATGACTGACTGTTTTGATTGACAGCTACTCACCACCACTTTGATGTGCTTTGACAGGTCTTTGGAGCTTCTCATCAAGAAATCTGAGAATGCGGTCTGTATGAGAGACACCACATAGATGGACAGACAGGCAGACAGGTAAGCAGGATCCTCTTAGAGGACTTCATCATTAAACCCACAGCAGGAAGGCGTTATCTTCCCAATGCCTCTGGCAAAGTCAGAGACAGACTGCTTCCAAACCATAGTCTTCAATAATGCATACGTTTTTATATTTCACCACAGGCCCATACAGCAGTCTGATCTCAGTTACCCAACATTTACCACACAAGTAGACTTCAGGGAAGCAGCTGGTGTGACCTTGATCAGTTATACTCGGGGCTCTGTGGATGGTTAACATGCTTGCAGGTCCTCTCATTGCAGGCCTTACATAACTTAATTAAATCTGAACTTGCAGGATCTACAGCTTCTCACTTTGTTGTGAGTACAAACTGTGATTTGTTAAATTTGTTAAAGCTATGGTGCATGTGTACTTTGCAAAGGCCCAATAAATAGTTAAAAATATCTTTAAATGATGCAGTGCTGCATTGCACTTCTTCTGATCCAAATGCCTTTAACTGCTTGTTCATTAAAATGCTACTTTACAAATCTCTGTAAGTCATTTTGGATTAAAGTATGTGGCAAATGACTAAATGTGAATGTAATTCCTGGCATTGGCAAATGGCACAAAATATTTGGGCAGCTGGCCACAACCATTTCAAACATAAATATTCCATAGCTTTAATATTTTTGTTTTACATTACTGCTACAAATAGTTCGAATAGAAAACTTGCCACTTGACACGATTCATTGAGTGTATTTCTACTCAACAAAATAATTTTAAGTCAAAATAAGTAGCATTCCATTTCAAATGTAATGTAAATTTTATGTTTTTAGAAAAATATGTGTACATTGGTCAATAGTTAAACTTTAATCTTTAGGATGATTAGGAAGTCAATCTGTAGCAATCAAGAGAACTCTGTGTAGGTGAATCAGCAGACCCTTCGTCTGTAAAAGTACAGTCTCTACTAATACATTCCAAAAGGAGGCACAGGTTCCTCTTCTGTAAGCACAAACACTTCAGCTGTCAACTAAACTTATTAATGAGCAGCCTCTCCATTGTTGAGGAAGGGGAAGGTACTCAGATATCTGCAGGGTTTCCACTAATCTTGGGTTTGTAGGCATGTACAGTAAAGAGAAAAGCATTTGGAAGATGGGCATGCGTTCACATGTACAATCCCTTGTAGACGTATTTGAATAGCAAAGCCAATTAATTTCTTTTTGCTGTACATTGATTGAAAAGACCATTAAGACACAAGGTGATCTTTTATTTAATGGTATTTTTACCTCAATATGTTAAATAGGCAATAGGATTGAAAAACAAAAGTTCTTAAGTAAAAAAAACTACATTAAATAAGTAGCTTGCAAAAACAGCATCAAGCCTGCCAACTCATTCACATCACAGGATTTCTAATTTCTTGTTTTGATGTTTACCAGGTATTAACTGATGTAGCTGTTTCTGTACTTTTTCTGAATTCCAACCTAAATTTCTGGTGCATTTTGTACTGCTGATGAGGTTATTGTATCTTGTGGTTTGGCCTCTGTATTTCTGCTCATTAGGTTTTCTTCCCATCACCCCTGCTCTTTATAGGTTGTTGGTTATGTCACTGACTGTTGTTTTGGGGGTTTGCTTCATTCAAATCAATTAATCAATCAATCATTTTGCCATGCATACAGTAGTGCAGACAGAATGAAATTGCGTTTCTCTCCTACTAAAAAAAAAAGACACCAGAAAGACACCATGATATTAATAATAATAATAAATAAATAAATAAATAAATAAATATTAGATAACAGTGACAATCAGTTGAGTAAAGTGACAATAAGGTCCTCGGTCAGCGGTTCAACAATCTGACCGCTTGGGTAGGAAGCTGTCGAGGTCTGAGAGGTCTTTAAGACCATGTTAACATTGAGGAGTATGCTGAGACACCGACATACAGTAAAATCATCTGTGCACTTGGTGATGTAGCTAGTCACTGTCTCAGCATGCTCCTCAATGTTAACATGATCTCCCTGGGAAGCTGCAGTGTTAAAGGCCTCCCAGTCCGTGCGAAACAGTCCTGTACAGAGGAGGCAGCTCCCTCTAGCCAAACCCTGATATGCATTCTCTCAGGTCTGTTACATCTTGGCAGTGGTCTATAAACTGGGATTAGCATAAAAGATCTGTGGTTAGAGTAGCCCAGGTGGGGAAGGGCAATTGCTCTGTATGCCTGTGCTGTGTTTGTTTAGACCAAATCCAGGGTGTTTTCTCTCTGGGTCTTGAAGTCCACATATTGCTGGAATTTGGGAACTACAGTCTTTAAGTTGGTGTGGTTGAAATCCCCAGCTACCAATATAAAGCTGTCTGGTTGTACAGTCTGTAGCTCACAGACGGAGTCTTGTAGATCAGAGTTCTATTTAAGCATTATATTTAGCATTTGTGCTCTTTGTCCACTCGGACCAATGTCATGTTGACAAAAACTACATTTTTTAAGTCACTTGCTCCAATTCTTTTCCTTGCATAAAGTATGGTTGACCGGACATAACAGCTTCTTTATTGTTTACCATATCTAAGTGTAAATATAATGGAGGCTAAAATTCTGAAAAGTGTGCAGCAACAACAAATTTGTTGTTCCAAAACTTTTGAAGGGGACTGTACTCATAAAAAAAAAAACTGGTGCAGTTTGGATTATTTTCTTACAGGATCTGATCTGTTTTTAGTTATGTTTAATTTCATGCAGCCATTCTTTCCATCTGACAGGTGCCTCCTGGGGGAGACAATTAAAGAAGTCTTGAATCTTGAGCCTTGAATAAATGCATTTTTCTATCCACAACTGTTCATCAAATAAACAACATATAAATAAACAGCTGGTTGTGCTAATTTTCCATGTGGGTGGCAATCTATTGCAGAAGAAGAGGGTGCAAAAAGATGCTGTAATTAAAGGATAAGGCTAATGATTTTGTATTTTTATTTTATTGTTAACAAATGCAGATGAAATGTGCCTACTTACTGTAACATCTCTGATTCCTGAACCACATTTAGCTTAGTCCTCTTTGCCACAGAGCTCCACTGTTGTTCAAAAACTACTAGAAACATGTCAGTGAAGCACACCGCTGCACTGGTTGACAAATGTTACCATAGTATTTGTTAAAAGAACTCGAGAGAGTGATAACAACTATCGCTCTACCTGTGAAAATCCATTTCACACTATAAAAAGGTCATCTTTAGAGCTCTTTTAATAAAAATACAGCACTGTTTGCTGTTTGTTCAATTTGTTCAGCTCACATTTAAGGTGTACCAAAAATGTTTCACCTGTGCTTCATTATTCATTCTATAGCATGAGTTATTAATAACTCATGCTAACATTCTATATCTGGCCACAAAGTGGAGCCACTGAGGTAATATTTTTACGTGGTAACGATTTGTGCAAAAAAGATATTAGGTATTTAGTCATTTGGGAACTGCACCATTATCTGGTCCTACATACATTATCTGGTACATACATATCATTACATAAACATTATCTGGTCTTCTGGTGGAACTGCATCTTTTGTGAAGGATAACAGTTTCCTCTGCTTAGTTAGAGTAATTTGTTTTTCTGCTCACTGGAGACAGAATAAAATAATCATCACGTCTGAGTGTGGCTTAGGGAGCAAAAAACATCATAATGCTGGAAGTGTTTCTTAAAAAAAACAATGTAACTTAAAGAGAAACATTGATCTTTGAGACAGAGGTGCACTCACCCCAGCATAGAACATCTTATTCCTAAAGCGACTGTTAAACTTCTCTGGGTTAGCCTCTGAAATGAGAACAGAAAGACAGTAAATCAACTAACCATTTTATACATATGTAACAATGTCAATGCAAGGGCAAAATTTCCATGATGTTCATGTATACATTATCAATCTATGTTTTTTATTGTTCTCACTGCTGATATGAATTTACCTCTTGATTCGTGGAACTCTAAAGTCACATGAGCATCAAATCCAAGACTGAAGTAATTGTTGAAAACATCCATAGGAAGCTGAGCGAGTACAAACATACAAAAACACCAGTTACATCTGGAATAATATCTACAACTGTCATTGTGAAAACTGCTTCCAATGTGTCATTTCTAATCTTTTTTAATTTGTATTTCTTCTTTTTTTCTCATGTGTTTTTTTTATGATTGTATTCAATGTTGTTATTGTTTCTTTGAGATCCTTTTATGTGACAATTTGTAATATGTGCTTTAATTTAAATTTACTTGAAAGAAAAGCATGATTTGCTGGTGCCCCTTGACAAACATGACACAAGGTGTGGGTCAGCAAAGCCCCCACCATTAGAGAATATATCCAACTGAGGATCAGCCTTTATTGCAGAAGTTGTAAAAATATCTTGTTCTGACTCCAATGTATATATGTACAATGTAGGACATGTGTTTTTGACTGTGTAAAAAACGGGAGTGAAAGTGTGTGAGATCTCAGTGATCAGCTCAGAGTACAGGAATACAGTATGATGCTTTTGTTTGCAAGTTTGTATAATGTAGGTGCACCAACCTTATCAGCCTGTTGTTCATCTTGTTCAGCCCCTGCACCGTAATTTGGTTCAACATCCAAATTCCACCTGTCTAGCTGGACAACAGTTCCATCCTCAACATGTGACAGGATCTTAGATAGAGGTTCATCTGTATAACCCTGGAACACATGCCGATTTACATATAGCATACACAGTAGACACATGCGCACATATTTATACATGAACAGTCCCCTCAATAAGTATGAGAAAAGCAAGGTATTTGTTTGTGCTGTACACTGAAGACATAAAGTAGATGACAGTACATTTTGGACACCCAGACTGTGACTCTTCAAAAAGCATTGGGGCAGATAGTATTAAAGTCAATAGGAAAAAATTAACTTAATATGTTTGCAAATTTAATAAACTTAACAGTTACTGACATCCCTGAATTGTTAGTTTCTTCTTTTGATTTTCTTCTCTAGGCTTTTCCAGTGGGAAGGGACTTGATTTGCATATGGGGTTTGTGTACTTTTACCACCTAATTTTACTGTGCATGAGCCTGTGTGGCTGCAGCCCGCTCATGGTGAACCTTGCACTCTGTGACATTATTAAGTTGTGGCTCATCTATGTACATGTTCAGCTGGGTAAAGGCCTGGTAACTGGCCTTATAAGTGTAAAACCTTGACTTTTTTCCCTATAATGAGTCAGCAGTGTGTTTTTTTGGTCATTGTCTTGCTGACAAAATGTTTGTGTACACCACTGAATTAATTCTGCTGCTAACATCAGAATTTCTACCATCATTAAAGATCAGTGAGTCTGTTCCAAAACCAGCCATGCATGCCCGAGTCATAACAAAAGAACAATCATGAAGTTTTATCATGATTTCCATGTGCTTTTTGCCTATGTGGGGTGTTCATCTTCTGGCATGGCCTCCATATGTCTGCTATGAAAGTTTGTTTTTCCTTTTGCTGACTTGATTTGAGTATGTTGCTCAGTAGAGATCTGCTTTCTATCTTGTTCAGGAAATTTCATATCATTGGATCGGCTATGCCTCATGTTTGTACAATGCCTAAGATTTTCCTTATTTTCTTGAATCTAAACTGGTTTGCATTTCTCCCAAAGCCAGTTCTATTCAATTCAACTTTATTTATATAGTGCCAACTCACAACAAAGTCATCTCAAGGCCATTTACAGAATAAAGTGAAGACTATAAAGATGTATAGAGAAAACCCAACAATTCTTCCTTGAGTAGCACTAGGCAACAGTGGAGAGGAAAAACTCCCTTTAACGGAAGAAACCTCCAGCAGAACCAGGCTCAGGGTGGGCGGCCATCTGCCTCGACCGGTTGGGGTGAGTGGAAAGTGGAGAGAAAAAGAAAAGAGCAACAAAAGCAACAACAAAACATCAGGCAGGTTGGTAGGAACAGTAGCAGCAAACTGGAAAACACATAGCTCCAAAGCCGGGGGACACCTGCAGAAAGGGACAGAGAGAGGGAGACAGAGAAAGAGACAAGACAACTACCGGAGAAAACACACAGAGTTAATGTCATACAGTAGTGACAATTGTGGGGTGAGCAGAGAGAAGAGTAGGTAAAAAGGAGGAAAGGAGCTCAGTGCATCGGGGGGTGGGTCCCCAGCAGTCTAAGCCTATAGCAGCATAACTATAACTAACTTTAAGCTTTATCAAAGAGGAAGGTTTTAAGCCTAGACCTAAAAGTAGAGAGGGTGTCTGCTTCGCAAATCTGAACTTTGAGCTGGTTCCACAAGAGAGGAACTTGATAGCTGAAGGCCCTGCCTCCCATTCTACTTTTAGAAATTCTGGGAACCACAAGTAGGCCTGCATTCTGACATCAAAGTGGTCTACTTGAATGATATGGAACTATGAGATCTTTTAGATATGATGGAGCCTGGCCGTTTAGAGATTTATATCTAAGAAGCAGGGTTTTAAATTCTATTCTAGATTTTATGGGAAGCCAATGGAGAGGCTGGTGATGGTGCACTCTTGCTGCAGCATTTTGGATTAATTGCAGGTTTTTACGGAGTTACTAGGGCATCCTAAAAGTAAGGAATTACAATAGTCCAACCTAATTATTAATTGGTCCTAATTTTGGCAATGTTCCATAGGTGGAAGAAGGCTGTTTGTTTTGAATTTGTATTTGTTTTATATGTGAGGTAAAGGACAAATCCTGGTCAAAAATAACTCCAAGGTTCCTTGCAGTAGTACTGGAGGCCAGACTTATGCCATCTAGAGTAACAATATGGTTTGACAGCATATTTCTGAGATTTTCTGGCCCAAATACTATGACTTCAGTTTTATCTGAATTTAGAAGTAAAAAAAAATGTGGGACTTCCAGGCCTTTATGTCTTGTAGGCATGCTTAAAGCTTGATTAACTGATTTTTTCATCAGGTTCCATCAGGTTCCATAGATGGATCTGAAAAGAAACCGGGGGTTGTTTTTGTTTTCCTCTATTAACAATGAATATAATGCTGGGTTCTCTCTATACATCTTTATAATCTTGACTTTATTCTGTAAAGTGCCCTGAAATGACTTTGTTGTGAATTGGCGTTATATAAATAAAGTTGAATCTAACTGTTCTGGCATCACGGAGGAATTTTTTGTACATTTTTTTTCACTGTTTTTCCAGGCTAAATGAGATTCTTCTAAATTAAAAAAAACTCATGTAAAACTCATGAGCAGTCTTTTGAAGCTATTTATTGCTTCAACAAATCAATCTCATAGCATATACCCGGGTAACAAGAAACACACCAAACAACAGAACCACATGTCCTCACACTTTAGAGAAGATAAAATGTGGATGATCAGCTACAAAAGGTGCTTTGTTCTGTGTTGTTCATATGATGTTGTTCTATGTTTTAATCTGATATCCATCTTTTGATCTTAAATGTCTTCAGTGTACAGCAAAGGATTAAAAGAATAAATTTGATACACTCAAGACTTAGTAAAAAATGTATTAGATCAGATTTCGAATGGTAGTTAACAGGATTCCTGCTCCCATTCAACATAGTTGTGTGTGGATTGTGTTTGTACACACCCCTCCCCAATTAAGGGTCCTGGCAAGGTCATTTCCTGTCCCGAGTGGTAACACGGCAACAGCAGGGTGAGGATTTAATGCCAGTTCATCAAGACAAGACAGGATCCAACCCACCTGGTTTAACACACACACATACACATACACACAGTTACAGAGGAAAGGTTGTGACTATCCATCTCTCTTCAAAAGTACATTTACAGTGTCCATCAGAAATTACATCTGCTGAATCTCTACAACATTCATGACTTGTCATTTTTCAAATATCAATGAATGTTTTAAATCAATAGATGTATCCTTATCCATCTGCTATCATTATTTGTCTATTTTATTGTCTTTCGTAAGCTCTTAATTTTTACAAAAGTAGCTACTGAGTATTATAAATACTTTTCTGATGTGTCTAATAATGCGTTTGTATATGTGTATATGTGTTACTCCTCACAGTGCCGTCTCCTCCACAGGCCAGGATCCTCAAGTTGTGGACTTTGCGATACAGCTCTAGCCTAGAAGATTTACAATGATTATTGGTTGATTATGATTTGACAATAATTATTAGTAAATGTCTACTGATTTAGGTTTCTGTTAAGGCTTGGGTTACGGTTAGCTATCTGGTTGTGATGGTTAAGGATAGGGTAAGGTAATGGCTCTTAGGGTCCTCACAACAATAACCTACCCCTCTTTTGGTCCTCCCTGGCTCAGGTCAAACACCTGTCTGGGGTTCAGACACCACATGAAGGACTGCAAGATCTTTGTGCCCTGACAGAGAAACAACCAGGATGTTGGAAATCTAGTAAATAACTAAAACCCCACAATCTACTTAGAGTACAGACATTGTTTTGTAATATACAAGTCCAATCCAGTCCCAACTTGTAAGAGACAGGTGATGGTCCAGTAAAGTTTTAATTTAACTTCTGTTGAGGCAGAGGAGTGGAGAAAGACAGTAAACAACAGTTTTCATTTTTGCAATGGAGGCAAAAAAAAATTGTTTTTGACTAGCACAGCCTGAGTGGGCACTGGTATCTCCTTTGTTTTTGAGGTAATTTTGTAAAATGGCAGATATAGCCAAACTAGTACTGGTGTTAATGTTGCTCAGTGACCTTGACACATTCCTACAAAGATATATAGAAAAAAGGAGCTGTCTGTCGCCTGTCTGATCACACAGAAGTTGACCTCTGTCTGTGTTTTTGTATTGAGCAAATGACTTGAGTCTGGCTGGGCTGGGTTTTAAGGCGTTCTGATTAGTACATAACTACAAATACAACTGAATTGTCAAACTGTTTCCTGACTTAACTCTGTAACTGTGTTGGTTTAGTGACTAAGTTGCTGGATGACTACAGTCATTTATTTACCCACTGACTAATTTCTAAGTAATCAAGTTGCTTCCTTTTTCCCAAATACCTGGTTTCCTCCACTCTTGGGGTTGACAAACACCAATAGAGGTTTCATCAATGGTGATGGGATGGGTCGTATTATAAATGGCTTCCACTGCCGTCCTTCCTGTCAGAGAAGATCAGATTCTTTAAAACAGAGCTTCACATGTTCAGACTTTGAAGGTGACACTGGTCAGTCAGCTACTGTTCATTTAACTAAGAACAGAACACTACGGCTACCTGACATTTTGTATGTAGCTCTCGTAAGATGTCTTTTGACAAATGCAAGCAAACAATTACAACATATTTCTAAGAATATGTTGATGCATTATGTTAATAGGATTCTACAATTATAAAGTGTTAAATATGTTACTTGTGCATTTGCATGATATTGACATTTCAATCAACTTATCAAGAAACTACAAAAGTGGGAATTAAAGCTGCTGGAAGCAGCCAAGAACAGGCTGCCTAACTTCCATTGTAAGTCATTACATAGGAACAGTTGCAGAATCTAAAAACTTAAGCTTTTGTAGCATAGCTGAAAGTTCACGTTCAGTACAAAAAACAGACAAACTTTTCCTTTTTGCTCATTTTCAAAAGATCCAAAACTTCTATAATTTTTTTAAAAGGATGGGTGCAGGCAATTAGGTAAGATGAACAACAAAGCTTTATTGTGCAAAGAGGTAGCACGTACGTTTGTAGTCAGCACTGCATTCTGGATCATTATAATAAAACATACAGCACTCTGCTCATAAATAGAGTTGTCCCAAGCCACTTATTGTTGAACAACTTTGTCCAGAGAGGGTAAAATGTCTATGAAAGGGAAAGTTAACATTTAGCCACGGAGAAAAAGGTCTCCTCATTCTCCTGTGTAGGTGTTGAAACTGCCCCTGACACTTCTCAACTGGACCACAATTATGTTTCCCACTGACCACAGGTAAAGTAAATTAACATAAATGATGGTTAACGTTACCTGGGATGTAATGTAAATTGCTGTTATGATTGAGCTATATATACAAGCTATTGCTCATCACAGTAATTCTGTTTACGTGTGTAAGACACCACATAACATAACGCTAAACATCTTTCTCTGAGATGTGTACAGGAGAAATTAAGTATTAGAAAAAATGGTGGTAGTCTTTACAGTAAGTCATTACATTGGGCATAATTATGTTTATCAAGGATGTCACATGAAAATATTCTGACATATTGAAATACAGCAACCTGGTTAAATGTCCTGCTTTATAAATGTTTATGCTCGCAACTATATAAATACAAAAAAAAAAATTTTTTCCTTGACAGAAGTTGAAAACACTACTGAAATCCATTGTTACCGTGTCACTGTGTTGCACAGCTTAAGGTGGAAATAGGGTTAAGTACTTCCAGTTTTTGTGAAAAAGATCTGCTATGCAGCTGAAGTAAACACCAGAAAATCTCATTGTTCACAGTGTTGTGGCATTTGAATTTAAAAAACTTTTCTCTACACAAATAAAATCAATTGAGCAACAATGCAGACAAACATTTACTGTACTGTATGAACATAAAAACTCCCATCCTCACGGAATATGTTGCAAATGAATATAATAAAGAGATTATACAGTATCTTTATGCTCTGCTTGTACAGAGTCACAGAATAAATCATAAGACTGACCTCTGCTCCTTTCTTGCTGCTTTTTCTCTTGAACGATGTTCTCTTCTTCTTCTTACTGGCTTTCATAGATGACTGTTGGATATACAAAGCATACACTGGATGTTAAAATACTGGCTCCCCAAATACTTTACTACCTCCAACTCACTGTGAGTCAGGAAAAACCCTGTAGGGTGAGCTCTTACCCCAGAAGGTAGTATTGTGGCTGTGGTTGCACATTGATGAATTCTGGGGGTCATAGCCACAAAACCTTAACTAAAGGTAGTGATGGAATGGTTTCGGTGCCGATACAAACACCAATTATCTTATACCAAAATAATTGGAATACCCTTTTAATCATAGTTACATGAATTAATAACAGACAACAAAAAACAATGTTATCATGTTTGGGGAAATATTTCTATAGTGCTTTTTAGGTCTTGTTAGGTTGCTGTATGGAAGTTAAATAAATGAAAATTTAGGGACAATCAATTTGTAGTATATTCTGTTTAAAAGGTTCACAGCCCCATGCATGTACATTGTCCTCTAATTTGTTTAAAACGCAATGTGGTGACAATAAGGAAATGAGTCTAATGAGTGGCAAGACTATCAGATTATTAGGTAAAGAGTGATTGACCTGATGACGTCGGACCCGAATGATCCATGTGGGTGGCACTATGAGGGGAGCGTGAGCTCCTATAGGGCAAGCCTCCTCAATCTGCTGCAGCATGAAGCAGGAAACCTTGTTGTGGTACTAAGTAGAGGAAAAACAAGATTAATTATTTTGATGAGCTCTATAGAACAGAAAATAATCAAAAGATTAATAAATCAATCAATCAAACTCACAGCTTGTTTGCACCAGGAGCAGCTGATAGCAACAATCTCTTTACTGTGGAAAGCAAACTTTTGCTGGAAGCCCTGTATAGATATAGAATATGTAGGAGGAAAACAAAACAAAACAAACAAAAAAAATCAGCGAATGACAAGAAGAATTACTGGTCAGTATTCAATCAAAATTACCACCCACCTTTCCACATTGTTTACATTTTCCCTCCTGCCGTCTCCGATGCACCCAGTGATGATGTACCACAACAGGCTAAACCCATACAAATGAAACAAATCATCATTTTTCAAACCTAGACTACCCAGCAAACATTTAACAGGTATAAATCTGTTTAAACAAGGTTTGTTGCTTTGTCTCATGCAATTTCTGACATTTCTCAGTTCAAAATAAACATTCAAAACTTACCTCTCGAAAGTTTCTAGAGCTTGATTCTCTGAACGATGGCTTACACCTGAAATTAATCTGGAGGAGAGCAAAGAAAAAGTAGAGGAGTAAAAAGGTGTAAATACATAGATAATAAGTGGACTTCTATAGCTGCTGCACAAACAACATTAAGTACTGGGATAGATTAAAAGGAAAAAGCATGGAGCTCCAGTACAGGCAGTTGTTGCCACAGGGACACACCTAGAAAGTCATGATTATAAGGAGTTCCAATGATCAGGTCAGCAGATAGGACGTGTTTTAGGAAAAAACAAGGGGTTAGGCCAAAGACGAGTGACTTTGTAGCAGCAAATGTGGCCTCCAGACGAACCACCATGATTCCCAGTGATGAAGTGAGCACCGAAAATAAAAACCAGAGCAGGGACACCAGACATCTGTGGCTACTAGGCTGAACACTGTCAGGTCAATTAAATTGTTCTGTGTGCCAGGGTGAAGGCACATTGAAAAGGCCTGTGATATGTCATTGTGACGATATTGTTTATTCTACAACACATACAGTAATTCAGCCTAGCACATCACAGACATCCACCTTTTTATAATAAATAATGCATCTGTTAGTCATTAGTTTCACATGATTAGTGGCAAACTTGCTACGCCTTGAGAATCTGTCATTTATACTGGAGAAGTGTTGGATATCTTTCCGGTCGCAACTCTTAACTCCAGTTATATAATGTTTCTCACCTAGCCTGGAACACCATGGGATCCCAAAGGAAGTGCTGGAAAACATTTTATGGGAAAGAAAATCGACTATTTTGCTGAACCTACTGCTACCACGAACCAAATCTGAATAGGACAAGCGTATTAACTGATAAAGGGAGAGTTGTTGATGAATTAATTAATTGATGTTTATTAATTATTTTGTTTGGTTGGTGTTTTGGTCAAACAGCCATATTACGTATTTTTAGTGTAGTAGACTAAAGTCTCCATCCTGGCTTTGTATCTGTATCCAGTCCTAAAATCTCCAGCTCTACTTCCTGAAGGAAATCATACCCTTCCCAGAGACTTCCTTAAACCTGAGCGATTTATTGTAGCACTCTGTTCAAGAAAAAAAAGGAAGAGACAGAATAATTTACTGAAAGGCAAAAAAAGGACCCATTTTATGAAGATGGAAGAACAATGGATTTTTTTTAGAGGGTGTGTGTCTGAATTGAATTACATTTTAATTCAATTCATTCATTTCACATGGATTATCCATAATCGTGTGCAATCCATTTCCCACATACTGAAGAGATTTGGAAAGGTGCCTACATATACATTAACCCCCCATCTACAAAGATTCTTTATATTTTTGATGCCAAATAAATTCTATGGGAAACAGTGACATAATTTTTTTGCACTGGTTGGATGAATTGAATAAACTGAAGTGATTTCCAGACACCCCCTCTGGCCCGTGTAGTTCTTTCAGATTGAGGATCACAGATGAGGAGAGACAAGAGAAAGGAGTGTATCTCACTCTAAAGTTGGGGTCATTGAGTGGAAGGGGGCCTTCCCACAGACTGGGTCTAGATCTCTGAAGCTGCAGGTTAGACAGGAGGGAAAGTTAAAGATAACCTGCTGTCCTCTTCTTCACAAATAAACACGGATGAAATAAAATAGTTATCAGATAAACAAAGCAACCGTTCTTAAATCCATTTTTAGATTTTCTTCATGACTGAGGATCTTAATAATCCTCACTTTTTTCCAATTTTAAACTCATCCTTAATGACTCAAAGTTTTTTAATTCTTGCCTCAATCACCTTTTGTTCCTAATGAGAAACAGTTTAACCACCCTTCTTTAATCATCAGCTCGCCATCTTTATCCGACTTAATTTTTCACCTGCATCTTTTTGTCTCTTGTTTCCATGAAGTAGATATATAAGAAGTGAACATTTTGGTCACACAAATCAGTCAGTTCTGTAATAATACTGTGAAAACAGGAGATAGAGATTACCTTCTCCAGCTGTTCTATACAGACAGTGTGGGCGACTATCTTACAGGCAGCACACTTCCTTCGGCTGACAGACTTTTGCTGGAGAAAGCAGGGAATAGAAACAGCCATAAAGTCATAGGTGAAACAACTTGTGGTATGACCGAGATTTAAGAAGTTTTATGATCCCCTGCGGCTAAAAGTAATTTTCATCTTTTACCAATGGGGGTCAGTATGAAACCATGAATTATAATGCAAAGTATACACACTTATCCTTATTCATTTTGTTACAAATAAAGTTAGGAATACTCTGCCACTGCTGAAACATGAATAGAGTTTGTCATCTGGACTGGGATGCTGTAGACCAGAAGTAGCTGAACTGCATAAAAATACCCTACTATAAATACTACACTACTTCAAATTTTTATACTCGAGGTGCACATATAAAAAAATTACTGTATAAAGAATGTAAGGGTGCATCACACAGTGTTGATGGGGAATGAAAGAGATGAAGAGCAATATAGAAGCGAAACAGAAAAGGACCCTACCTGGCAAAGTTAATTTGCAATGCAAACAACAATGCAAACTAAAAAAACATAAATCAGACAGATCCATATGACTGGCCTATAGGTTACAGACTCTGATGCATTTCCTCCATATTTATTAAAAAACAATCACCAATGTGATTATTTTAAGTAGGCAGTGGGTACAATCAGTCCTCTTATTAATAAAAAATGATCCTGAATTTGAAGTTGAAGACATATCACACTGAACAAAATTGGCATTGAACACTTCACTGACACATAAACATGCATGAAAACATGCAGCGTGTAAACATTTGGTCCAATAAACACTTTGCAAAATCATAACAGCTGCACAGGAATGTAGCTTTTAGCGAACTGTGCTGTTGAGAACATAAAGCGGGAGAGAAAAGAAGACATGAATTAGAAAGATACTAACCAGTCCTCTGGCAACACAGTGTTGTTCTCCCACGTAACAGTATTCTCCAGACACATTTGTCTCAAACCAGATATGATCCCCGTATACAGCTGACTCCTACAGAGCCAAACACAGGAAGACTAGACTGTAAGAGAACGTTTTCCTATAAATGTCTTTCAATGTTGCAATATAATTAACAGCTTGATAAACTACATCACAACTTTGGCATTTTTTTTATTCAGATAAATAGCTGGTTGATGTCCTGACCATGTATGGTAGAAGTTAAATGTGTGTGACTCATACTGATGTCTACACTCACAGTCCAGTCAACTGTACTGCAGATGTTTGCTTCTGGGTCTGCCCTGTTCAGAGCTGATGTGCTGGGCTGACAGGACAAATGGTGCAGGCTGGACTTGGCTATGGCTTTTCTGGGAACACAGAGAAATTAAACATTTTTTATAAATTCACAAAGACATTTACAAAGAAAAAGGACATAATTTGAAAAAAACTGACAAACGCAACAGTTGATTTTGAGAAATGCTAAATAATTGTACCAAACATAGAAATGTTCAATATTAAGTAAACTTTGGTCTCCTTTTGTGAAGCTCCTTCAAATCCTTTGAATTAAAGAACCACTTCTGAGCTTAAATGTGGTTCCTATGGTTTGAGGAGCACAAAGAAAAATTATAGATGTCCCTGTGCCATCCTGATATTAAAATATCTTTCTGCTGTAGTTGAAAAAGCAATTGACATAATCTGAAAGAGTTTCTACATTCAGATGACATCATTTCAAGGGATTTTGCCATTTAAATTATGTTATGAGGAAGAATTTTACAGGAGCAAAACATTCAACACTGCAGCCTTTGCAGTATGAGCAAACTTGTGTCATTGTAATCCCTGGTGCTCCATCTGAAAATGGTATGGGTCTTATATTTTTTTAATATATATTTTCAGTATTAGCATTCTCCTGTACTGTACACTATTAAAATTAATTTTTTCATTCTAAATCCAAGTTACCAAAAAGTACTGTAATGAGAAACATTTACATCAATATACTGTATCTGCATTCAAAAGTCAAACCAAGTGACTGAAACTGATATTAATATATGAAGTTGGTGAAATATCAAACATCCATCCATCCATCACAGAGCATGAAAGCATTTATTAACATTTTTGTTTGATAAGCAGTTTCATAAAAAAAAAAGACTTGTGCTTGCAATAGATGTGTTGTTTGTCGGATATTCTTATTTTACAGTCAACTAGAAAATGCAGCAAACTGGTAAGGAAAGTGTTCTTTGTTCGTGTTAAAAAAAAAACACTTGTTATTTTTGTCTATATCAAAAATGACAAGCATTTAGTGCGACCTTCCTTCGCATTTGGCATGTCTTAAGTGGAAGACCAAGAAAACTGCTAACATCTGAGGAGAAGTTCCTCAGAGTTTCATCCTTGAGAGACTGGAAGAAATCCAGCAAGGACCTGGCAGCTTCATTTGGATTCCAGGTTGATCCTTTCACTGGTCAAATAGATTTGATCAGGAAAGACCTTAATCAAAGGATAGCAGCCAAGAAAACCTTTTTGAAGGGAATCAGGGCAAAAAGGTTGAAATATGGAAAAGCTCACAATTGTTAGAATGAAGATCAGTGGAAAAGAGTATTATGAAGTGATTAATCAAAGGTTTTGAAATGTTTTGGTTAAATCATTGACAATATGTGAAAAAAGTGTTGGAGGGGGTGAGTACTTGCACCCTTTCAGTCAAACATGGTGGACGATCTGTCATGCATTGGTTCTGCTTTTGTGCGAGTACTTTCGGTGATATTATCCAAATAAATTCGATCATGAGTGCTGAAAAGTACAGACAGGTTTTAAAATATGTCTTTCCTTCTAGAATGCGTCTCAGTGGCAACAGTCTTATTTTTAAGCATGATTATGAGGCAGAGATGTGCTCATGGAAGCCTGGAATAATATACCATAAGAATAATTCAAGAAAATGTTCCCCAAAAAAGTCAAGTTGTGCTAAGTGCACAAGGAGAGTGGAAATACATTTCCTCATTTCCCCTCTCCTTACCTCTTAATTGGCCATAGGTCACAAAGCTGGTAACAACCTGGACCACATTCTCACCCGGAACTGCACCACAGACAACTTTTTGGTTACTCCTCTGCATTTATCAGATCACTTCTTCATTCAGCTCACAGTCTTCATTCCCTAGACCTTCACATTCTTGCACCACACTTGTAACAGTCTACATAACCTCAGGTCTCTCAACCCGGAGCAGTTCTCTTCGCTGATCTCTGCAACTCTGCCCCCAAGACAGGCCCTCTCCACCCTCGACACAGATGTAGCCACAGACAGCCTCTGCAATACACGCTCAACGTGCCTGGATAGTCTCTGCCCCAAGACCCGCTCATCCAGCAGGTTCTTATCCGTGAGCCGTGATGCACCACGCTCAGGAGTGCTGAGAGGAAGTGGCGCAAATCCATCTGCTCTTGAGTATCATGGTCTGCTATGGACACTGGAAAGCTGTTCTCCACGTTCAATACACTCATCTACCCACCACTACCACCTCCTCCATCCACCCCTCTCACTGCCGACACCTTTGCCAGCTTCTTTACTAATAAGGTGGCAGCCATCAGCTCACAGTTCTCTCCTCCAGATGATGACATCCTGCTAACTTCTACCAAAACTCCATCGCTTCTCTCATTTTCAACTCTGACTGAGGACAACGTATCCACCCTCCTCCTCTCCAACCATCTGACCACCTGCTCTCTATATCTGATACCTTCCATTCTACACATCTCTCACAACAGGAATTATTCCGAACTCATTCAAGTAGGCCCAGATTACCCACTGCTTAAGAAGCCTTCTCTTGACCCCTCCTTTGTGGAAAATTACTAACCTATCTCTTTTTCTCCATTTCTGGCCAAGACCATGGAATGAGCACTCTTCAATCAACTCTCAGACTTTCTTTCAAAGAACAACTTCTGATGTCAACCAGTCTCAGTTTCATCACGCATTTCTGCTTGTCTCTCGGACATCTCTGCTTGGATGAGAGAGAGACATCTTCAGCTCAACCTCTCCAAGACCGAAGCTCGTCTTCCCAGCCAGACCTTCGACACAACATCAGCATTCACATTTGATCTACAGTGATTGTGCCCACTAAGTCGGCCAGAAATCTGGGGGTCATCACTGACGACGAATTGAGCTTTAAGGACCACGTCTCCTCGGTCTCTAGAGCATGTAGATTTGCCCTCTAGATCATCAAAAAGATTAGACCCTACCTCACGGAATATACAACCCAACTCATTATACAGCCGCTGGTCAAATTTAATCTTCATTACTGCAATGCTGTTAATAATAATAATAATAATAATAATAATAATAATAATAATAAGTTTTTAACAGTTTTTAGAAACAGTCCACAGTCTTAGGTGCCCTCAGGTTCTCAGGCAGGGTGTGCCAGAGCTGTGGAGCAGCTGCTAAGCTCGATCCCCCATTGTGTGGAGTTCAGTTCTTGAGGGGTAGAGACAATAAGTATTGGTGGAGCGAAGGTGTCTTATTGTAGATTGTGCTGTGAGGTCCAGCCTGGAGGGGACAAAGGCGTGGACCAGCCTTTTAGTGTGAGTGAGGTGCGGTCAAACTTGACCCCCAGGTTGTTAACAGAGTAGTTTTACATTATATTTTTACATTTACATTTAGTGATTTAGCAGAGGCTTTTATCCAAAGCGACTTACAAGTGAGGTACAAGGCAAGCAAGAATCCAAGTCTAGGAGAAAACATCAAAGTAAAGTCCTATCAGAAAAGTTCACATTTTAAGTTAATGGTGTGGCCATTAAAAGGAAATACAGTTAATGGGGGAGGAATGAAGTTGATGGGGGGTTCCAATTAGAAAGGCTTCGGTTTCGGTGCTATTCAGTTGAAGGAAGTTCTCTGACATCCACGCCTCAATTGCTTCCAGGCGGCAGGTGAGAGCTGATGGAAGTGTCCGTGAGGTCGGGTTCAACCTCACATAGAGCCAAGTATCATCAGTATAGCAGTGGAAGGAGACTTCATGCTCGCCAATGACATTGCCCAGCGGGAGCATATAGATGTTGAAAAGGGTTTGCCCAGGAACAGACCCCTGTGGCACCCTACAGATGACCGAATGTGTTTTCAAATAGATTGTATGTTTTGAGGTGATACTGAAACTGGGCTAAGGACCTTTGACAGGAATGGAAGGTTGGAGATTGGACGATAGTTGCCATAACTTCAGAGGGTTTTTTTAGATGTTGTCTAATTATTGCAGTTTCAATGATATGGGGACTTGTCGGCTCTGGAGAGAGTAATAAATGATGATTGTGATAAGGGGGTTTCTGTCTGAGACATTAGCTTTTACCAGGGGAGTGGAAAGAGGGGCATGCCCAAGGGGCATATTGAGAGTCTCATCCTTTGTATGATACGCTCAACTTCTCTCACTGTGGTGACACAAAAGTGTTTTGGCTTTGTTAATGAGGTTACTGGTATGCACATCAAACCTTTGCAGATCCAAAATGCACCAGGATGCCTCATTTTTAATTTGCCAAAAAGGCCTCCTGTCACACCACTTTTCAGATCTCTACAGTGGCTTCCTGTAGCTTCCCGGATCAGGTTCAATGCTCTGTCTCTTGCCTAAAGGGTTGTCAACTCAAAAGCTCCTGCTTAATCCAACTCCCTCATTCAGGTCTACAATCCTTCCCGTCCGCTCCGGTCTGCCAATGAACAACGTCTGGTGGTCCCACCATCGCACAGAAGACATAAAGCAAAACTCTTTAGCTTAGTGATCGCACTATAACGGAACGAGCTACCAAACCTTGCATGCTCAGGAATCAAACTCCCATTATTCAAAAAACTGCTTAAAACAGAATTCCTCTGCACTTAAACCTATTTAAAAAAACAAAAAAAAAACTAATTCCTTTCTGCTTTTTTGAACTTGCATCTTATGAAATGTAAACACTCTTCTGATAGGACTTTGCTTTGAAAGTCTTTGAAAGTTTTCTACTTGACTTAGATTTTCTCTTGTAAGTCGCTTTGGGAAAAAGCGTCTCCTAAATCTAAATGTTAATTGCATCTCCTCATACATACATCTCCTCAACACACAAGTGGGTGAAATGTGAGTGAACCGTAATTGCAATGGGAAGACCTGGGACTTTCCTGTGGTCTGACAGTTACTAAGGCTGCATGCAGCGTAAAGGTACTCCATTAGCACTGCACTTCTTAGAACTGAAAATGTTTTGGGTCATTGTATCACTGAATATTTATAAATTAATGGACCATACCCACATCTTTGTACCCTTTGTTATGAATCTGTTGAAACAGCTAATTCCAAGGAACCTAAAATTTTAAGCTCTTATTTACTGTGAAAGAGTTATTAATTGCACAAAATTGTGTAAAATTTTGTATAATTTTCACTATTAAACTGAGTCTGCTGTCATATGTTATTTACTGTACCTCAATGATAAATTACAATGTTGAAGTAATGGGTACAACAAAGCTAAAATCTCATCCTAGTAAGCCACTCCATTCACAACAAAATATATAAAAAAAAGGTATATAAATGTAGTAACAGCCTTGACAACTATGTTGTTTTACTACACTGAATTTGTGAATAAATGCTCACCTATTTCTTGTGCAAAAGAGAATTTAGGTTTTGTGAAACCTTATGTTAAATTCACCCAGCCAATGTTTCCTCAGTTAGAAACCCTATTTGGTAACTGTATCCATATTCAAACAAAATTTTCAAAGCCATTATTAATATCCAGTGCATCTATCTTTTAAACTTTTTAACACTAATTTCTCTGCCGGTCTCTAAACAGAGTATGTAGTATAACTATCCTGCTGCCGATTGCCCATTAGTCCAAAAGATGGTGATTATGAAATAAAAACCACTAGCTCTTTGAGCTGGCACAGCATAAAGTAAATCTGCTTCATTATTACAAAATATAGGGTTTCTGATGGCTGTGCACATAAATATACAACCATATTCTTGTTAAAGTTAAAATTACTCTAAAAACATAAAGAATAAATGCTGTATTATCTATTTTCAGCGCCAAAAATCCAGCACCCTACAGGACAACTCTAAGCCCTGACAGACAATGCCGTATTAAAGCGTAAGCGTATAAAAATGAGATATGGACCACCAACAACACACACCTGGTAAAAACAGCTCAACAAAGTTTCCACAGAAACTGCTTTTAAAACTAGCATGGTGCTTCTGGACCACAGTATGCCAACTGCACAGCCCACTGTGGGAAAAAATTTGCATCATGATTTCGCATTTAGTGAAGGTGATCTCACAAAACTTCACACCCTCTATGCCAGTAGATTGGCAAGCAGTATAATCAGAGACACCCCACACACACAGGCCCATCTTTTAATGAATAAAATACAAACCATGCACTACACAGAAATGGATGTAATGGAGGGTAGCATTTGGATAGAACCACAGAGCAGAGGACAATTTCTCAGTGTATACACACACACACACGAAAACTGAACTATTTAAGTGTGTGTGTGTGTGTGTGTGTGTGTGTGTGTGTGTGTGTGTGTGTGTGTGTGTGTGTGTGTGTGTGTGTATATATATATATATATATATATATAATGAATATGTATAAAGCATATTTACGGACCAATCTTCAAATAAGTTTTTTCATGAAAAGGTGCAAAGAACCACACTTGAACACCCATTTCCAATAACTGCAAATCTACCCTGTACATAGTATATTAAGTGTTTTACACTTTAAAACTTATGTGTAGCGTTTAAAGTCATTCCTTTGTCCCAGTTGTTCTACTATGTGTGACATTTGCAGCTTTTCCCAGAACACTCTAAAACTCAATGTAAAGGGCAAACCACAGCTGGTTTCAGTCTGAAAAGGGTCAAAGAGCTTCTTTTCACATTTGATAGGATGCAACCTAAGAAGGGAGACTCCTTAATAGATTATTATAATTATACTCTTTGACAGAGTATAATTTAATGTGATTAAACTAAGGCTTATCAGGCATGTAATGGAGTCAACATTTTAATTGGATCTTTTGGGAACTGTGTAGCAAGAATGATTACAATTTATGCAGTTACCTTTGTGCATCATAATCATTGTAGTCAACCCTTATTTTACTCCAGCTGTGTAAAAAAACTTTCAGTTTATTATGACAATGGATGTGATAGCAACATTTTTCTGTCATTAAATATCAACACAGATACTTCTGTTAATATGTTCCTGATAAGATATGAAACTATAAAAATATATCAATTCCCCTAAAATCATGTTAAAACTCAAGCAACAAAGAATCCAAGAAGGACATTCCATTATTTGCTGCTGTTGGTTGTTGAAGGAAAGTTAAGATAATTACCATAAAACATACTACTTGAACATTGTAAAATAAAAGGTTTAATGTTGTCCGTTTTAAATTATATTATGTCAGTGACATTTGTATCTGATGGTGACACTTGGAAAAAGTCCATGTATTATTTATTAGGATACTTTGTGATAAAGAATTACTCTTAAAAGGACTATAAGTAGCCAAAAAATTGGCAATGTAATCACTCAGGATTAGAGGATTCAAAGAGTGGCTGATGAAAAAATTCTTCTAACTTTAGACAAGGACAGCCACTGTTAAAAATCAAGAGGGACCACCAAAAATTCAAAATGAACTCTTTCATAGCACAAAACATTCAGCTAGAACAACCAAACATTAATAACACTGTACACGATTCAGGAACAGTCCATGGGAAATTATGCTGTAAATTAGTTAGTGCAAAGAATTAGCAATAATGTGTGTGTGTGTGTGTGTGTGTGTGTGTGTGTGTGTGTGTGTGTGTGTGTGTGTGTGTGTGTGTGTGTGTGTGTGTGTGTGTGTGTGTGTGTGTGTGTGTGTGTGTGTATTTGGGGGTGGGGTGGGTGTGTTACATACGACAGGAAGTTCTCCCATGTTTCCAGATAAGGATCATAGTATATAGCTCCCTCGGGTTTCCCAAGTGGTGAAGAACAGCTTTCAGAGAGTGGAGACCCAGTTGAGGCCACATCTGTTTCAGCAGCAGCAGCAGAAGAGCTCAGATCTGCTGAGACCACATGACCCAGACTGGGGCTGGTCACTGAAGTCTGGATTGTTTTAGTTACAGTACACTGAGATTGACTTGAATTTCGTCGGTTGTATCTGCCATAAACTCCACAACCCGTTTCACTGCTCTGAAAGACAGATTCTGCTGGGAGGAGATGAGAAGAGTTTCGTCTCAGACAGCGAGGCGGGCGAAGCAAAGGGCGGGATTTAATGTTTTCCATAATGACTGCCTGTGTTAAGTACATCTGAGACACAGGCCTGAGGCCTAAATCTTTTATTCCTACAGTTCTGTCCTCCACTTCTTCATCACTTACTTCCTCTGTATCAGATTCAGAACAGGAGCACAGGGAGGTATCAGTTTCCTCTTTATCCTCCTTCTCATTCCTCCCTCTGCCCATCTGGACTAAACTTGCAAGTAACATAGACGATCCAAGTAAATGAGGTTCAATGGATTTTACTTTGGAATGACGTTGATATCGGACAGCCAACCCACGATGTACATAGGAGATGGTGCCAGAGGCACAACGAGCATGGTGAGATTTGTACTCAGACGGTCTTTTTGCTCTCTTGATGGGTACATCTGATCTCTCAGAACGACTTCCAGGTTCTCCAGTTCTTTCACTCGTTTTTGTAAATTCAAGATCTATAATAGACTGTCGCTTCTGTCCACTGGCCACCAGTAAGCCAACACTGGGACGCCTGTGCTGGTCAACAAAAACTGGAGACAAACCAAGCGAGGACCGTCTGGACTGTACTAACGCTACAGAAGGTAGGCCAGCACTAGAGCGCCTCCTGGCTTTACTGGTCTGAACAGCAGGACTAGGTTGACGCACTGCAGCAGAGTGTTTCTGACTTTTGTGGCGGCGACCAAAATGACGATGGAAAAAGAAATCCATCATGCCTCAGAGCAATATGGAAGTAACTAAAAGCGATATGTGGCATGTGGTAAGATTTGCTTGAATAAGGAACACTGCACTGCAGTGCCCCTTCCTGACCTCTCTGACGACAAGCTAAGGTACACTAACAGTCAGATGTAAGTTTGCATGATTTTTTAGCAACTACATAACAGAAGACAGTATCCATGATTTGTGGGTTTCTTTCTTCAACAGCCAGTATAAGATGATAGTCCAGCTCCTGTGGGTCACCTACTGGTCCATCTCTTCTCCTCCTCTGTGATATTCCTTTGGAATTGCTGAGGGGGCAAATACATTAATCTATGTTGTACCCTTGATGGTAACTTCAGCAGATGAAATCTTTCATCAAAACTATTCCGATACAAAAAGAAAGTATAAATTATAGTAAACTAGCTAACTAAATTTAAAAAACAGCTGTTTGTTTTGTTCAAAAGATCACTGATGCAGTGCTGCTGTGTTCAAAGTCATTAAAACTGGTATCAACATGTAGGACTCTCACTGGTTTCCTCAACATTCACAGTATAATGATATGATATAATAAATCCTTGTTTTTGTTTTCTTCTTAGGGCCAATTTCAGCATTTTCAAGATTCACAATCATGATTAAGTTTATGGCCATAATCTAAAAGCCCTATTTTTGGCACCAAAAAAAGAAAAAAAAACAACCTTATGGTTAGGTTTAGACACAGATATTAGTAATAAACATCATTTGGTGGGTTGAAATACACAAACAACATTGAATAAAGTAACAACATTAATTAACAATATCAAACTGGTAACTGGGAAGAGGTGTCTCACACCTCTTTGGTATGATAACACTTAAATTGGCTGTATTAAACTACACGTCATAATACTCCGATCATCCCCCATATTTCTAACACATAGCAAGCTTTACTTTTACAGTAATGTACTAATGCAACTGATGAGCTGTGCTGTGTCTCATCAACCGTGACATGATGCAAAGCTGTCTAACCTTTGTGGTTCTTAATAAGGAAAATCAAGTCAAACATTTAATTTCCAATATTTGTTTGCGCTCGTAATGTTTGTGGCAAGGACAACACTGGCCAAAAGTGGCCTAAGGTCTTAATTTACCCTATTCCACTGTCTTCGGTTTTTATTTACTTCAGTGTGTGTGTATGTTTGTGTGTGTGTGTGTGTGTGTGTGTGTGTGTGTGTGTGTGTGTGTGTGTGTGTGTGTGTGTGTGTGTGTGTGTGTGTGTGTGTGTGCGCATACATGCATGTTAGGCTAATTGGTGAATTGCCCGTAGCTGTGAATGGTTGTCTGTCTGTTCATGTCTCTCTGTGTAGCCCTGAGATAAACTGGTAACCTGTCCAGAATGTACCCGGGTTCTCACCTAATGACAGCTGGGACAGGCTCCAGTCCCCCTGTGACCCTGAACAGAAGGATTTTCATAAAAATAAAAATCACGAAAACCAGGATGAGGAACTGAATAAAGCACTAACAACCCTGTCTTTGTACTGATTTGTGAAAAAGAGGCTTCACTAGCTGCAGCTGGAAGTTCTTTACGTCACAAAAACAATTGCATCTAACTAATAAGTCCACTCAACTTATTTTATCAAGACCCGTTTAAATGACCAGTTTAAATGTCTCACTGTTATATTTTTCAAACACATGCTACATACTAGAAATGTAACATGTAGAAAATCCTGATAACTTCAAGTATAAACTTTGGACAAGATAATTCACAAACAGTCAATGGTTCTGAATGTGCAATATGCACAAGCACAATGCGTAAAATTATTGACTCTTAACTATAGAGTTTGGCTCTGTCACTTATAACATGTTAGCAAGGAATCAAATAACTTGCTGCTGTGTTTCCGGCTGCAGATACTGTTTAGTTTCCATTCATTAGGGCTGTCGATTATGATGCTGATTATCACTCAGATCTGTGTCTTTAAACACAATGACATTACAGGACCCGTAACTTGCTAAACTAATTTTTCCACTAGAATAAATAGTTCAACAAAACAAAACCAGTGTGGTCACAATAAATAAGCTAGGACTGTTGAATTTACAAGAAACGGAGTCAGACACAGTGGTCTGCTGCAGACCACAGAACCACAAACTAACCTGGCTCAGCTAGACTTGAAACAATAGAATAGGAACAAAAATGTGACATGTATTCTGATCACTATTGTTACTTGAGTGAGCAAACCAGAATACCATCTAACTAGGCATCACATGTGAACAGTGCAGCATTTAAGTGCTGAGAGATCTGCCACTGAAACCACTGTTCATTCTCACAGGAAGTCACATCACAGAGTCATTAGCACAGGGAAACAGCTGTTGATCACTTGTTGCTACCACTGACGTTAAACAGAAAAGCAATGTACCCCTGAACACTCTGTAACAAAGGGCGGGGTGGTCAATTTTTTTTTTCTTTACTGCACTGAGCATTAAAGGTTAGCACACACCTAAAACTGTGGCCATATTGATTGTCTACTTCACTTTCACAAGCTCAGATGATTAAATAACTTAAGCCTCCTCACGTCAATATCACACTCAACATGTTTGGCTTTAAGCTGCACACTTAATAGTCTTAATAAACTAGAGATAAATCAGAAATTAAATATAGTCAATTTTGAGTCCCCCACTTCATGACTTCACTCATACTGTTAACTGTTAAAGCGAATAAACGGAAGGAGCAGTGGTCACTGAATGAACACATTTTTTAGTGAAAGGTAAACTGCACGAATCATTTTTCGAATGAAAAAAAGAGAATCGTTCACGAGTGACAAAGGCTTAATTCTTAATGTGTGTCACTGCCAACCCTCCAGATTGCCAGCTCTCCCTCGTCTTACTTCTGTACCATGGTTAAACCTATGAGTCCAGAGCATTCAGGAACTGTTTTTACATATTCAAACGCACACTTAAAAGTAAGTATATGTAAGTAAATTCCAAATACTCTATATCAAGGCATCAAGACAAAGCGCCTCATGATGTTTTGTGGGTTGTAATGTAATGTAACTTTACTAGTTCTTTTTTTTCGGTAGAATTGGGATGATAAGTTACTTCATAAATCTGTGTTAACCAATTAGTATGGATATGAATTTCAACAACACTTTCTACGTAACCCAGATCACAATTTTGATTACAATCTATTTTACTTTCCCCAACTACATGCAAACCAGTTTGTACTGTATTAAGCCTACGAGAAATTACTATGCATTATCACAGCTGCTCTGGGTGATGGGAAATGTCTGGTAATTAAAAAAAAAAAAACTAAACTGATATTGATCAGTATAAAAATAAAATATGTACATTCAGTCACACAGCTGTACTACTCATAAGTTAATGAATGGTTATACTAAGCAGAGATCTGAGGAATGTGACAAAGAAGTTAAAAACAGTACATTACCCGTTGTTTATATCTCTTATCCCGGTTATATCTCTGTTAAAATATGTTCTAAATATATTTGAGAACACAGCATTTATTTTAATTCAGGTTGTTCTGTAGTAATAGGCACTTCACTTTGCTCTCAGTGCAGATGTTAGGCCTACACCTTTGAAGAAGACACAAATGCTTAGTAGTAGGAAGGTCTGGTCAGGATTGAGGCAGACACTCATTAACCTCATCACAAAGAAGATGACAAATTAACAGCAGCACTGTAGAGTCTAAAAAAAAAAAATTAGCTGAAACTTAAGGGTGTTAAAATGAAAAACAGAACCCCCAAAGCAGGAAATGCAGGGTTGTAAAAGCAGGAAAACTCAAGGTTATGAGAGTCAACCCCCTACCACAGTTTGCCTGTCTCCCCAGTGTTTGGTGTAGTCTTATTATATCAATGTAAGGAGTGAATTGGACATGGGTATTAATAGGGCTGGGTGACATATCCCAAAAATTAAATCTCAACTGGTTTCACTGTTTTGACTCATAATTTTTATCCACTCAAGACACAACATGATTAAAGTTAGATTTATTAAAACAACATGCTTTATCCCCAGGGCCACATGTGCAATATGGACAACAACATCCAACAAGATAGGTTTCTATTTATATAATTGTAAACACTGTAAATAATAACACTAGAACCAGCTGCGATAAAATAGCAAAAAAGACCGACCAATAATTATTGCATATTGGGGTTTCAATGCATCCAATACACAGATGACCTACATTCGGCAATGTTGGATCAGCGCACTGTTACATAGGAACGGTTGCTAACAGGAGGCTTACACTACAGTTTCTATGGAGACACGGTGTAAGTTTCTTTTTATGTGAAGCCCATGTAAATCAGGAACAGGAAAGTTATGTGCCAATGTGTCTATTTCCATATCACTGAGGTAACATGACCTTCTTTCATTTCATTCTTTCATTTTATTGTCTTGCTTGCCATGGCTACCATTGTTCCAGCTTGTCAACTGGTAAAGCCTACACACGTCCTGGCATCTCCAGTGAAACAGTGACAGCTCACATCACAGTCGTAACTCCATTAAAAGTGCTAGTGCTGCCATAACTGACAGCAGAGGAAGTATTAATCTCAATTATTCACTTTAGACATTTCACATATCATTCAATAAACATAGAAAATTAAATAAAAACAATCAATAATAATCAATAAGATTTGAGAAATGGAAGCAATTACAAAATATTTACTTTCCTACTAAGCCCCTCTAGCTGGTGGCTCCCTAAATGGCCATCTACGTGACAACGTCTCAACATTTGTCCTGTTTTTCCACAGGCTCCTTACTGGCCTAGTTTCATATTTTAAATATAACAGGTGTACATTACCACCATTTCAGCATCTGGATAGAAATCTTATCCAAGAAATCACATTGATGTTCGTCTGACTCTTGGTTGCATTGAGTTATCCAAGTATCAAAATCAGATTTTCAAGTTAAGATTTTTATATGCTCTTAAAAAATTGGCATCAGGTTCAAAACTCTGATCTGCTCATGCTATTATTTCTTTACATGATTTGATTTTGCAATGTATATAGTAAAAGCCAAGCAGACTTATGGTCTTAACCATTTTAAACAAATTTCTCTTATCCTTTCCTCCATCCCCTCCCCTCCTTTCCTCTAAACAAGTCTGTTATGACTGTGGTTTGCCCCACTGAGTGTGTATGTGTGTGTGTTGCCATTATGTAACAGCTGCTTTCTACAGTTATAGTACCCTACCATAAGAGGGGAGAGTGAGAGAGATGGAATGAAAATGTTCCATTATGAAACATTGCCCACCTGAGTGTTTATTTCAAAACAGCCTAACATTCTTTGTCTGGCTGACTCAAGACAGACATTTTTTTTTATTTTTTTGTCTACATATGGAGGATGGCAAGCACGATCCTGTCTGTTTCCAGAAATAAAGATTTTATTGAATACACGATGACTACTTTTAAAGACACAGCAGTGGATGAACTTTAAACAGACAGAAAATAGGTAATTATTTATAAAACAGCTGAATTTTAAAACACCGTAAGAACGGGTAATTTAAAACATTTTAACAAATGACTAGTGTAAGGGATTTCTTTGCTTAATCTCTTTTTCATACAGTTCATAATAAATTGCCTTGATGTTATGCTTTGATCCAAAAGCCAATCAACTGGTGGACCAACGACGTCACACAAACTAGAAATCGTAAAAACAAAATACAAAAATATTTTTTTATTTTGGTGTTCCAGTACTTAACAGGACATTAACAGTATGTATTTGCCAAAACTTCTGTAAGTCATTCTGGTTTCCTAAAGTCTGCAGTCAGTCAATTTCGGACTTGCAGTAATACTTGTGTTCTCACGTACAAAAGAGTGTAAGACCTCTGGTCTGTGAGTGAGCAGCTAGGTCAGGTGGACTGCCTCAATCCAAATAAGTGAAACAATAAAGATGCTTTGTCGGTCTGTGTGGAAATGTGTGAGACTTTCCAGAGCTTTGAGCTGGCGGGTTAAATATTTACATGAAAAACAGTGGCACACTATGCAAACTCACAAGCCTGTCACATAACTACATAAAGAGTGTTTCACAGCAATGTGGTTTTCCCCTACTAGGTTGAGAGACTGTAGCAAATGAACTGA
The DNA here is from genome assembly GCF_033026475.1 of Channa argus. Classification (NCBI taxonomy): domain Eukaryota; kingdom Metazoa; phylum Chordata; class Actinopteri; order Anabantiformes; family Channidae; genus Channa; species Channa argus. The sequence goes on from NC_090219.1 coordinate 1,592,502, forward strand.
CATCTAGCTTCTGCGTGTTTACGCACCTACATGGCTCTGGTATGCTTTATTCTAAAGGTACATGTACAATATGATTAATGTCAGACTATCTGTAATAAATCTGTCCATCCATTTAATTCACTGATGTGATGTTTGCCTCAGCCTAGTTCACAAAGTGATAATGTGGCCCCAAATGGCTTTCAAGGACCTATTTGTGGCTGACCCAACATATGGTAAATGTATCAGAACAGCTAGATACAGTGCAGAGTTAACAGCCTCGCTGCCAATTTGTCCTACTGGCCGTATTGTTTGGTACTGTAACTAAAACATCCCATGCAGCTTTGCAGAGCAACTTCACAAACAAACAATGTTGTCATGACTGCTCAGATACCACACAAGGTCAAGAGTCTTTATCAATGTTTAAACCATGAAGGTTTATTATTTGCAAAGTCTTCCAGGAGCTTAAAAATGTAATTTTATTTTCTGATGCCTGTCCAGAATAAAGTCTATAGGACACACCATGACGTGTCCAAAGACAATAATGAGCATGTGCAGAGGGTCACACAATAATGAAAAAGTCTTGGATTTAAATTGGTATACATTTGGATAAGAATGGGGGAGATCTGTCTCTTGATCATTTCTGTCATGTTTGTCATCTATTTGGTTCTGCAAACATTGCAAAAATGATGAACCTTCCAGGATGTTACAGAATAGGCTATTGCTGTCCTGTTATTTCCTAATTTAGCCTAGACTAGGATTAGTTTCTACCCATTTTGGCTACTGTTACTGATTTTATGATGGGTTAGTTTTCCGTTTTTGCAGAGAAGGTCCTGTCAGTTAGAGCAGCTGTTAGCTCTAGCTTTAGGGCATATGTGACAGGCTCTCTAGATAACAATAACCTCAGGCCAGACAGCGAGCCTGTTAGGGTTAGTCTCATCAGACGATGGTGAGGAGTTTCTTTCCTGTTTGCCAGAATGAGAAAGGCCTCAAGGGTGGGCAGTGCATCATTTGCTCTAACAGTCAACCCACTTTAGTAATAAATGATTCAATCACAACAATTGGAACATTAGCTTAACATCACTAATTACTATTTGTTTGGCACAGGGGCCACAGATTCTGACATTGATAATTAAAGGTGACTGCATCATGTAGGGTAAAAGTGGGAACCCAGGGACATATCAACACTAGCCTCAGGCACATTGACTGCAACATGGCTGATGTGCAAGTATGTAAGGTGTTACTGTATATTACCTCAGTGTAAACTCACAATAAAGTCCAATTAGAACCATCACAAAAAACTATCAATTGAAAAAAGGTAGAGTAGTTTACTAGTTTTATGGTCTGCAGAGAACTAGCGGGGTGGGTTAAAGCCTTAGGAACATGTTTTGTTTGGTCACAGAGAACCTTCACCCTTGACAGACCTTGATGTTACAGTGTATAAAAGTCAGTTCTGTTAACAGTTGACCTTTAGAAACATCAACAGTGAACTGGGTGGAAAGTAAGTGATTTGGAGCACTTTAACAAAAACTGGAAGTTTATTTTTTAATTAAATTAATGTTTTGTTTTGTGTGTCGAATACTTTCTGTTATGTATAAACACCGCAAACAGCCCAGGAAACACATACACACACGCCGATTACTGTCAGATCTTTACATCAAATCTTCATCTTTGGAACTTCTGCACAAGATTCCTTTTTGTAACCTATTTCTTATATTATTGGTGCGTGTCAGACTCATTCTCGCTCTCTCTCGCTCTCATTTAAACTCTATCTTCAATCATCTCTACTGACATAGTTTTAGCCTAAACTACAGCTTTTATATCCACCGAAACATTTAAACTATGCACATACTGTACAAACACACATGTGCAAGTAACTAAGTAACGCTGCTAAGCATATGTACCAGTGGACACAGTACAAGGTAATTTAGGGACAGTGTCATCTGAAAGCTATGTGTTTGCATGCTACAATTTGTGATTTCTACGTGGGTTGAATAATAAATATAAAAACGACAAAATAAGAGGACAACCCAAAAATTAGGGAAAAACACAACAGGAAAAATAGCTTCATAAATTGAGTGCACAGCTGCTGCTTGTAGTTTGCTTGTCTTGGGTTCTGTCCAAGATTTGCAAATGACAAGTGTAGAGCTTCATTTTGCTTTTTGCTGTTTTTAGTCACAACAAAATCCTGAGAAAATATTTTATATTTTATCTGGGACTTTGCAACACTGTTACATGCAACACTATGTTCATCAGGTAGTCTTCTGCATTTACATACAAGATGCTGTCGAACAGGTTTGGACAGCTACTTGCTGCTGCTGCTGAGAATTATACTACAAAAATGGTGGGACTGAAAGCTATGTGGAACCATGCAGGGAGTTGTTCACTTTCTGTTGGTTCTGTACACGTTGTTATTAAAAGCCAAGGCCATCACTACTTGCGTATTCCATGTTCTATTGTTCCTGTAACTCAATACAAACTCTCAGTCAGAATATTCTATGGTTGGCCTTTATTAAAAAGGTATTTCCTGAGGTCTACTTTCTAATTCTCCAGCAAATACGCTCCAATTCAGCAGTACAGGGAAAAAGCTTAAAGCTTATGACACTTAAATGCTTGCGCTTGTTAATTGGAGTCTAAATCTCTCAAAGTTGAAGGATTTTTAAGATAAATTTAACTCTTTTACTTTTCACTGACTGCCATAGCACAGTGATAATAAACCAGTACATTAGGTTGTTATTCTAGTGATCAGCTCCTTTCCAGATTCTACAGCTGGAGTATTTTTGCAGTTTACAACACAACACAATTTAATGAAACATTCTCCTTGTCTGAATTTTAAGTATGCCTTTGTGATTTACTCCAGCGTTGCTTCAGTTGTCATTTAGACAATGTGGATTTGTTCCTGCCAACATGGGTTGTGTTTATCTGCACTGTTTTGTAAGAATGAAGTGATGAAAGCGTTTTTAAGATTGCCTGTGAGAGATCCTGAAAGGAGCAGGTCGTAGCTAATAGCAATCATAATGGGCATGAATACGGTTTGCAGACTGTTACAGGTTTGTGAAGACTATTTCTCAGACAGCGTTGCTTTGATATGGGTAATGATGCTGTTGATTAGGGGTAAGTGAAAATTGTCCACATGTTGATTTGGCACAGTTTTTAAGCCGGATGCCTTTCCTGACACAACCCTACCCAATTTCTATCGGGCTTGGACCAACACTGCACAGCTGGGGAGGGGAATGGGTTGTTAGGGGACACTTCAGAGACACTTCAACATACTAATTTGTATTAATTTGCCATGATTCATCTGGGTACTTCAGTTCATATATGTGTGGTTCATCCTACAATGTGAAATCCTCCTAAGAAGTCTGACACAATTTAGCTTGTATTACATTTCTGATTCACTCTGTAACCACAATTAATAGGCCAGCAGATCATATCACTCAACCACAGCTCAGGGAAACAGAAAACAGTCAAATGTTTCTTGAAATTGCTGTAAATTTGATCATTTCTATTAAGTTTCTATTAAGACCAGCAAGAGAAATCCCAAATTATTCCTTTAAACAATAACCGTGATAGAATAGACAAAACTACAGCTCACATGGAAGAGCTACAACACCCACGTTATATTCCTGTAACTTCATATCTGTGATAGCTATAAACCCTCTCTTCTAAAAATCCACGTTGAGTCAGTGATGTTGAAAAGATGTGAGAGATATGTTCGAGAGACCCGTGAGCGATGCGAGCAGTGTGTGGTTAGCACCGTTAAAGCGTTGGATCGATTCAACCACACTGACGCCAACCTCTGTTCAGCGCCTTTGTCGTTAGAACAGCTGTCTAGCGGGTGTCTGACTAACGGAACAAAACTAGTTTTTATTTAGTATTTAATAGTTGTAAATGTAAAACAAACAAGAGTACACATTGAGAGAACACATATTTGTTAATAATTGAATTAAAAAAAAAACAAAAAAACAGGTTAAAGTAAGTATATAAGAAGAGGATTTAAAATTTCCAATTATTAAAATTGTGTTATTCCTAAGAAAAGTTTATATAAAGTAATTGGTTTATTAAAGTGCTTGCGTTGATGTTTAAACCTAACACTGTCTGCTTAATTAGAATTGTCCATTTTGTTTATTAGAGTTATTAAATGGTTAATTTACTGAACAATCCTGGTATTTTTCCAAATGTAAGCATCGATTAATACCTGTCACAGCTCCATTTCAAAATGAGAAAAAATAGGCATAGTTGAACAACACGATCATTAACTATGTTGTTAGATTGTTTTTTGCATGCTGGGAGGTCTGCTAATACCCTAGCTGAATTTACCACAAAATGTAATAAGTCAGACCAACTCACATTTATACATTATGTTATCCAAAAGGAAACTTTAAGTTGAATTAGCTTGAAAATATATAATTTTATACAAATATTTTAATATTGAAGTTAAGTTGATGCCACAAAATTAGTATTTTAGTATAATCTTTTACAGTATAGTGGGCAATGTGGGCAATCAATGAAACCATAAAGCTTGCAGTGATACCCAAAGGATGATCAGTTATTAGAGGTAGAGAAAACAAAAATGAAAGAAGATTTGTGAGAGAGAAAGTGAACTTCACTAAGCTATCAGGGAAGTTGTTAGTGGTCTCTGGAGCTGTATATAGTAATGAATGAAACATAACACCCAGTGTAAATGTCTCTTGCTAATTTTAATGTTTGCAGATTAATAATCATCATCTTTTATTAGGCTTTCTTAGTAAAAATGTGTTAAATATTCTTCTGAAGGCCAATCATGCATGCAGCAGTTGAATATATACAATGTACGGGTGTACTAATAGATTCTAACATTTCAACTATTTTTCACTTTTTGAAAAGATAAGGAAAGAAGAGTGCTTATTCTTACAGTGAGCTAAAGGCAGAAAAGTTTATAATGACAGTTTTATTTATAGAAACAGTCATTTTGCATTTTCAGTGACACTGTTACGTTGTGGGAAACACTGATAGAACATGACCACCAATTGCCAAAGTATTGCTTTTGACCAAATTCATTATGATCCATATGTTTGCTGCATTTGTCTTTCATGCTTCCTCATATAAACTGATTCCACACCCTTGAAAGAGTTGACTGAACAACAAGAGGAACACAGCACTGCATCAGCCTGCTAACAACTGTTTTTCTTTAGTTTACTTTAAGAGTTGTAGACTAAACTGTATTTGACTTGTCACATTTTACCACCCTGTGAAATGAATCCTTGCTAAATTAGTTATAATTTTGAATGCTGTAGAAATAAAATATAATATGAATAAATTAGGAGCCAACCTGAGAAATGAGGGGAAAACTATCCATCCATGCTTCCACTTCTCATCTAACTATTGATCTCAGACTACAGCTTCGTGCATACTGACGCTGATAGGGAGGGAGTGGAGACACTGTGGGGGGAGGGAGGGGGGGGAGGAGAGAGAGAGAGAGAGAGAGAGAGAGAGAGAGAGAGAGAGAGAGAGAGAGAGAGAGAGAGAGAGAGAGAGAGAGAGAGAGAGAGAGAGAGAGAGAGAGAGAGAGAGAGAGAGAGAGAGAGAGAGAGAGAGAGAGAGAGAGAGAGAGAGAGAGAGAGAGAGAGAGAGAGAGAGAGAGAGAGAGAGAGAGAGAGAGAGAGAGAGAGAGAGAGAGAGAGAGAGAGAGAACTAAAATAACCTACTTCCTTGAAAAGCTCATTGCAAAACTGTCTGATAAATTTTGCACACACACAGAGGGGAAGAGGAAACAAGAGAAGCCTAAGACAGAGTGATGTTACACAATAAGGTTACATCCCCTTTTAGCAGCACACTGTTTATGAGTGAATCACAAAGTGGAGGTGTGAATTACAGTAAGAATCAGATTTCCAGTAGCATCACTGATCACTTTTAATTTCCTACAGCCCATAGGAACTGATGTATACCACATACAAACATTATGTCTTTAGCCTTTTAGGTAATTTTCCTTTGTTTAAAGAAAAAAACAACATATAGAAATACAATCTGTTTAGGTTAAAAACAATAACAGTGTAATAAAATAAGTTTGGCATTTATTTTGATGTTTTCACTAACATGCACATTTTTAGACAGCTTGTTTTGGGTCATGTCCACGTAAAGCCAGGTAACTCTATAACAGCACCTCTCTCTTTCACATGGTAGTTATATAGCAATCCAAACAAAGAACGTTGATTTGCTTGTTCCCTAACGTTCTCGGTTTGTTCTGTGCCAAAAGTTAGAACGCCATAATTCTCGTCCTCTACGTGAAATGAACTGATAATACAGTACCAATTTGACTTTACTTGTGTGAGGTTCTTGAAAACAACTGGTTTCAACTGACTGGTTTCAAATTCTGGTACTTAACCTATTTGTATACAAATATGGCTACAGAAAACAAAAATAGAAAATTTACTCTAGGTTAAAAAAATAAATAAAAATTGACAAGAAAGCAGTAGAAAGAGAAGATAACTCAACAGAAGGAATTGGATTTATCTCATTCAATTGGTATCAAAAGTTAACAGACTGCATTTATATGAAAGCAAAGTTCTAATTTTAGCTGCAATTCTTTCTTTATTCTTTTTTTAAACTCTCGAGTGTAACCACTAGGCAGCCCACAAGACTGCATCTATCACCAGCCAAACGGTATGTAAGCATTGCTCCATACAAACATCAATCAAAACGCCACCCAAACCGTCCACACCATATTTTATAGTCCATATTCTCCCAATGTTTACTACTTAGTGCCAATATCGATACTCCTTCATCTTAAAAGATTAGGATCTGGTGCTACATGTTCCGCAGTGGTCAATGGGTAGTTACCTTTTTGAAACTCCCCGGAGGACTGTACTGCAGTTGCTTCACCTTAGCTACATAGCTAAGCTTGCTATCTTGCTGGTCTTGAAATTAGAGTAAAATTCAGAGACATGAATAGTTTTTCATTTGTTCCAACAGCTGTTAATACTGACTGACTACACCATAGGTAGCCCCCCCCCCCCCCCCCCAAAAGGGCAGTGCAATGTGGCTTAAAGTTCAATAAATGATAGCTTTTGTGCTGATGCAGTCCTCATAGAGAAAGGCTACATTCACAACAATGATGAGACACATGCAAACATTGTTTTCACATGATAATAGAAATACCCCTTATGTTTACACAGAACAGGGGGTGTAATTTTAACAAAAACACACAACATTGCTTAGAAGTTGCAATTATTTTCCTGAACGTTCCTCATACAAAATGGTCCTATAAATCACAGATGTATTAAATAATACAAACAAAATGTTTCACCAGGGTGATATGGCATGAACAGGTTACACAACACCCTCTTCTTTCTAAAGTTTCACCACACAAACAAAATTAGCCACTGGTGCTTCATCATCACCATTTGCCACGCCACTGACAAGTGTTTACTGCATTCTCGAGCTAAGCTGGAGGGACAACTGTCATCATTGTTTCTGTTGGCATGACAGCTGCGGCCCTTGTTGCCGTGGGAATCGTGTTCCCCCGTTCACATGACGATGCCCAGTGACCCACTGACAAGGTTATACACACACACACGCACACGCACACAATCTTGCTCTGACTCACTGGTTCAGCACGAAGTAACACTGCAGAAAAAAAATGATTTATTTTGCAAACGAGTGAACTGAAGAGAAATATCTGTTTCATGTGGGATAGTATGGCTTTTTGCGTGTTTGTTAGTCTTGTTTTTAATAGAAAAGTGCATGCATGCTCAAGTGGCTGTACAGCAGTATGTATGTTTAAAGGTGCGTATGTATGTCTGTGGCTGTAATACAGCTCAGCATCACTGACAAGTACTACGGATCTGTTCACTTCCTGGCCAGAAAGATTTGTTTCAGCCAATGGCTCCACCTGCTGGTCAATAGCAGATCTTATACTGGTGCACGGCAGATCTATTTGAAGACATTACATATTTTACATGCATTTCACTGATGTTCGTCTGTCTTACCTCCTACTGAAGAGTTTAAGCCCAGTGAATGATCTAGAGCAGCCAGTCTCCTTCTCTTCCTCCACACAGACCGTTGGAGACAATGAGGAGGAGGATTGAGGGAGGGTTGAGCAGACTGAGGAGGGCATCGAAGAATGAGATGAGGAGGAGGCAGAGCTGAATTCTCCATCGCTTCCCTGTACATTTAGCAACTTTTCTCCTTCTGTTTCCAACCTTGTTTCTTCAGATGCTTCACCACAGACCTCCATTACAGCCCCGTATCCCGGAGCAGTGTCTGCTCCTCCACCTGGATCCATGGTTGATAGTTTGTTCACCTCCTTTCACATTATAGTAAAGGATAGGTGACAGGTTTGGGAAGTCTGAGAAGTGCTGGCAGTATTTGCTGTGTTCTTAGAAAGAAATGTCCTTATATGACTTGAATATCCCCTGTCTAGTCCAAGCAATCCCTCAGAACTTCAACCCGTCCTGGAGGTATTCCAGAAGGAATGCTTGGCGTTTAAAAGAATGCCACGTAGAGAAGAAGTTTAATCTCGCGTTGAGAGATATGACCTAGTAAGTTTGACCAGTCAGTGTGTATACTGTAATCCAAGTTCTACACATACTACTACTCATAATGATACTGCTCAAATAAAAGAAATCTGCGCCAAGTACTCCAAGCACAGCCCTGGAAAATGTACTGTTAAGGTTCAAGCAAGTGATTTTTCTTTCAGTAGTCAAACAATCATGTTTTAACTAATGAATAAGATAGCCATTGATTCAAACAGTCATTTTACTATAATCAATTATTACTACACTGGGCTTCAAACATGGCTGCTCTGCAGAGGCTACAAAGTCAATAATCCACTTGCTAAAAGTTTCGTACAAAGACACACAAATTGAGTATACGTGTGTGGAAAAGGGATTAGTGTAGACATAATCCGTCCCAGCACACCTCTCTATGTCTTCAGTAGCAATGCACCCAGCAGTAGTAGTATCACTATGAGTATCAGTATTAGTACAGTAGAAGTCCAATGTTCCTGTGACTGTCACTCAGTAATCACTGTCTTCTGTTTTTTTTTTTTCACTCCTGACTTCCTCCTTCCCTTCTTCTTCTTGTCCTTCCTTCATCAGTCTAGATTACTTCCTCTAAACATCTCCCCTCTTTTCTTCTTTAGTTTAAGTATGTTCTATGTGAGGGGGACACTGCCAACCGTGCACACACGTACACACACAACTGAGGTTCACACTGTAACACACACTTTCGTAAACACACACACTAATCTTTTACTACGTGCCCGGCTAAAACCAGGAAGTGGATCATGACAACAATCAGGGCCTCACACTTAGCTGGCCTGTAATATGCCTGACTGAAAATCTAACTGCTGCTCACTGCTTACTGTAAATCTTATGATATTTGATACCAATCTAAAGAAGGCAACTTTTTTTTTTTTTTTTTTTTTTTTTTTTTTTTTTTTTTTAGGTAATCATTAAAACATATACATTAAGCAGAAACTATTTTCCCCATTCTTTTGCTTCTTTAAAGAAGCTTTTCACTGTTTTAGAATTTTTGTTTGTACACTTACACTGTATACTAGACAGATGAAAGTAGGTAAAACACCGAATGAAAAATATTAACAATATTACTTTAATATAAGAACTGAAGGACAACATATACAGCCCTCAACTTCTGCAAAATGCATTGCAAAGTTTAGTTGGGACTCACTTGTAAGTCGCTTTGGATAAAAGAATCTACCAAATGACTAATTGTAATGTAATTATTCATATGAAACTTCAGGGGTAGTAATAAGATAAACTGAGACAGTAGGATTCAACTATACAATGTATAGTTGAAAGTGTTTTCAATCTGGCCATGATGTGACACCTCTCTATGAAACAATCAAGAGAATGTTTAACTGCACTGTGCAAAAGCCCTGCAGCAAATCCAAGTGTTCTTTACCTACAGACAGGGAGACACCATATGTCAGTTCCATCCAAACATTACAAACCAGCATTTCAAAAAGCAATCTAGAGCTAATTTAAGCCAGGGGTGGGCAACCCACTCTCCCATCAAGGGTCAAAGCCCTGCTTGTTTTCTGAACAATCCCTTTCCTACCCACTGCTTCCACAGCTTCTAAATGGCTGAACAAACCTGATACAGGTAATCGGCAGGTAACCCATAATCTAATCAATTGTTTAGATTCAGGTCAGGTTTCAGTACATTAATTAATTACTTATTTAGGGTAAGACAAAGACAGACAACAATCAAGATACCCATTTACCACTAGAGGGCACTGTTAGAATCAGATGAACCAGATAGAAGAACTCGATGCAAGGTTCTATCAATCATGCAGAGGACACGTAAATTCCTTCAGGAGCTCTAAAATATAAAGATAGAATGCTTTATCGCACACCTCCTTTAGGAATGGAAAACCAAACAATGCCTTTATAGGGATTAGAATATTACAATTTTTAACAATATCTTGTCCTGGCTGTTATATAAAATGTATGCATCTACTGTATGGACTGCGTGTGGGAAAGGTAATAAAAGCAAAGGAAAGTCAAATGAAAGCTTTTGTTGTAGTAATGATGCAATGTGATTGTGATTTCATTTTCCATGACAGACAGCACATCTCACTTTTATGCATATGAACACACACACACACACACACACACACACACGCACACACGCTCCTCTTTGATCTGCTATCACAGTTCGCTCTCATCCATCACCCACTCAGACTTTCCATAACAAATACAATGCCACTCAAAATCACGACATAGAATTCAGGGAGATCCTTTATTAATTCCCAACACCCACAGCCGACCCATTTTCTCTGTGTCTTACATGATTTTAAACTCTAATATTAATCCTAAACCTGATCCTGACTTGTAGAAAACAGTCCACATCGGTAACATTACAGCAGTAAGGGTCTTAATGGGACATTTACATTTAGTAACACAGCAGAAATGCATGACATGAACTGCTGTGCCTACTTACAGCTGTGGAGATTGGAGCTCCAGATAAAATAGTGTAACAAAATAACACTTGACCATTGCATCAGAAGCATTGTTGTACAGTTATGCTTAAGTGAAATTCAACCTTATGACAGTTACAAGGAATGGAGTAGTTTGATAAATACTAATCCCTTGCAAATGTTTAATTTTAGTAGTAGACAGTAGAGTAGGACCACTAGCTGTATGCAGCAGTAGCAGTGACAATTAATGTTGAGAGGTTTGACTGTTAAGTTGCCTTTCCCTTTATATGTAGGGCTGAACTGCTACATGTAGTGAGTATTTTCAATTGTCAAAAATAGGTGTACATTTTCCTTGTATGTTCATTGTCTATAGCTTTAGTTCAAGGCAACATTCTTCCAATAATCTGTCCATCCACGTCACTTACTTCTACCACTTTACAGACGTGTTGAATAAAGCATGATCGTAATAGAGCATTTGGAACAACAGATAACTTGTTCAGTTCTCACTCATGACCAAGCTGTGCTCAGTAACCACAGGACAAAATGCCCTGAAGCAAACCAAGGCATTTCAACCACATGACAAGATAGTGGAACATCTCCATGTAGAGGCTTCATGCTATTGCTAAAATTCAGCAGACGTCCGTTTCATAATAATGCTAAATGCCTTTTTAAGAATTGAGTCCATCCTATCAGTGAGAGGTGCTACACTGACTGGAATTGGCAAGAGAGATTATAATTGTCCTTCATTAGCTTCTCTTTATTGGTTCCCCATAAAATCCAGAATAGGATTCAAAAATCTTCATACATACATATAAAGTCCTTAATGGTCAAGCGCCATCATTTCTTAAATACCTTATAGTTCTTGTTTATACTCATGTCTTTCCCAAAAGAACACTTTGATCTCTAAATGCAGGTTTAGTTGTGTTTCTAAGAGTTTCCAAATATAGAATAGGAGGCAGAGCCTTTAGCCAATAAGCTCCTGCCCTGTGTAACCAGCTCCCAGTTTGCATTCAGGAGACATATACCCTTTCTACTTTTAATACTTTCCTTTTTGATAAAGCTTATATTTAAGGCTGGCACAGGGGATGCAGACAGCTGAGCATGCAGAGTTTGGTAGCTTGTTCCACCATCGTGGGACTGTTGAGCTAAAGAGCTTTGTTTGGGATATTTTGCTGTGTGGTGTAAGGAACACCAGATGCTGTTTGGCAGAGTGCACTTAGAGAGAGGGACTGAACTGTAGACCTAATTGAGGTTGTTTAGGTAGGAAGGTGCTCTTGAGTTGATCCCTCTTTAGCTCAGATTCAGAGCTTTGAACCTGATGCAGGAAACAAGTTGGCATTTGTTGATAACTGTGGTGATTATCTGGGCAATATATCAAGCAAAACTCTGCAACAGATTGTGAATTCACTTCATAAAAAAAAAAAAATACAAAATGCAACACCACAGTACACTTTAAAGAAGTGCTATTAACAAGCTATTTATCAAAAGTCTCCTTTTAGGAGTTTTGGATGAAGCAGTGGTCTCAAGTACAGGGTCTCCTTTCTTCAGACACTCAGGCAGCACACTTTTTAATTTTGCCTCTTTTTTTTTTTTTTTTTTTTTTATTTAATCGTTGCGTACACACTTCTGGGGAAAACAAAATAGGTTCTCTGTTGGTCAAAAAGCCCGATAAAGGAGCTTTAACTGCACCTTAAATGAGTTTGTAAAAAGTGGAAAAAAAAAAAAAAAAAAAAAAAAAAAGGGAAAAGGCATGAGAACATGTGCTACCTGGAAAGGACTAGTAATAAATAAAGACCAGTAAACTTGAAGTACCAGTTTCTACCTCATGATGATTGCACTGGATAATTAGTCAGGAGACACCAAAGTCTGAATCTATCTTCAGGAAGCATGAATTTCTAAAAATTATGATTTAATATTGAAACTCATTGATCCAAATAAATGTATTCGATGATTATTATCTTTTAGTTACGAAGTCCAAAAGGTCATTCAGTGACTGTGGTTGGTCCCTGGCTTATCCTGCCCTTGAGCAAGACATCAAACTGCTAAATTGCTTCCGATACTTGAATAACAATGCACGAGTGTGTGCGTGCATGCACGCACCACTGAATGACTAAGTGAAAATCTGTAAAGCACTTTAGATAAATGTACTATATACTTAAATAATGCAGCTGCAAAGGGGCACAAGTCAGTGTCTTCTTGTGCCAGTGCCAAGTCTGGATAAATGCAGAGGGTTGTGTTAGGAAGGCCATCCAACCTAAAAATGCGAACCATGACTTTCACTACGAAAATGACTTCCATATTGGATCGGTCGTGGCCCGGGTTAACAATTTGGGGTTCTGTTGGTCGAAGAAGGAGAGGAGCAAGGCGTGATCGTAGGCAGAGAGAGAAGAGGAAAGTTAAAAATGTAGGGACTTTGAATGTTGGCACTATGACAGGGAAGGCTAGAGAGTTGGTTGACATGGTGCAGAGGAAGGTGGATTTACTATGTGTTCAGGACACCAGCTGGAAAGGTAGCAAGGCTTGAAGTTTAGGAGGAGGGTTCAAGTTGTTCTACCATGGGTCAGATAAGAGGAGAAATGGAGCAGGAGTTACCCTGAAAGAGGAGATTGTGAGGAATGTTCTAGAGGTGAAAAGAGTATAGAACGGTTGATGAGTCTGAAGCTGGAAATTGAAGGCGTGATGTTCAGTGTTGTTAGCAGTTATCCCCCACAGGTAGGATGCGAGTTAGAAGACAAGGAGAAATTCTGGAGTGAGTTAAATGAAGTGATGCAGAGCATCCCCAGAGGTGAGAGAGTGGTGATTGGTGCAGATTTTAATGGATATGTAGGTGAAGGGAACAGAGGTGATGAGAATGTGATAGGCAGGTTTGGTCTTCAGGACAGGAACGCAGAAGGACAGATGCTGGTAGACTTTGCAAAGAGGATGGAAATGGCTGTAGTGAACACTTTCTTCTAGAAGAGGCAGGAGCACAGGGTGACATAACAGCGGAAGTAGAAGCAGGTTGACTACATCTTGTGCCGACATAATCTAAAAGAGATCAGTGACTGAATTATCTGTAGGGGAGAGTGTAGCCAGACAACACAGGATGGTGGTGTGTAAAATGACTCTGGTGGTGTGCAAGATGAAGAGGAGTAAGGCAGAGCAGAGGACGACGTGGTGGAGTTTGAAAAAGGAAGAATGTTGTGTCGTTTTCAGGGAGAAACTGAAACAGATTCTGGGTGGTCTGGAGGTGCTTCCAGATGACTGGACCACTACAGCTAATGTGATCAGGGAGACAGGTAGGAGGGTACTCGGTGTGTCATCTGGAAAGAGGAAAGTGGACAAGGAGACTTGATGGTGGAACGAGGAAGTTTAGGAGTGTATACAGGGAAAGAGGTTCGCTAAGAAGAAGTAAGAAACTGAGAGGATTGAAGAGAGTAGACAGGAGTACAGGGAGATGCATCGTAAAGTGAAGTTGGAGGTGGCAAAGGCCAAACAAAGAGCCTATGAGGACTTGTATGCTAGGTTGGACACAAAAGAGGGAGAGGTGGGTTTGTACAGGTTGGCCAGACAAAGAGATAGAGATGGAAAGGATGTGCAGCAGGTTAGGGTGATTAAAGATAAGGATGGAAATGTATTGACAGGTGACAGGAGTGTGACGTGAAGATGGAAGGAGAACTTTGAAGAGTTGATGAATGAGGAAAATGAAAGGGAACGAAGAGCAGAACAGGTGCCTGGTGTGGAGCAGGAAGTAGCAAAGATTAGTAAGAGTGAAGTGAGGAGGACATTGAAGAGGATGAAGAGTGGAAAGGCAGCTGGTCCTGATGACATACCTGTGGAGGTATGGAAGTGGCTAGGAGATTAGGCAAAAGAGTTTCTGAGTAGTTTGTTTAACAAGATCTTTGAGAGTGAGAGGATGCTGAGGACTGGAGGAGAAGTGTACTGGTGCCAATTTTTAAGAACAAGGGAGATGTGCAGTGCTGTTCCTACAGAGGAATAAAGGGGATGAGCCACACAATGAAGTTGTGGGAAAGAGTATTGGAAGCTTGGCTAAGGGTAGAGGTGAGCAGCAATATGGTTCATGCCTAGAAAGATTACAACAGATGCAGTATTTGCTTTGAGGATGCTGATGGAGAAGTACAGAGAGGGTCATAGGGAGTTGGAGGGTGTGTCTTCGTACATTTAGAGAAAGTGTATGACAGGGTGCCACGAGAGGAGCTGTGGTATTGTACGAGGACGTCAGGAGTGGCAGAGATGTATGTTAGAATGGTACGGGACATGTAGACAGGACAGGACAGACATGAATCTCCTTGGACTATGTTGACTGCAGATGACATTGTGATTTGTAGTGAGAGCAGGGAGCAGGTGGAGGAAATTCTAGAGAGGTGGAGGTCTGCTCTGGAAAACAGAGGAATGAAGTTTAGCCGCAGCAAGACAGAATACATGTGTGTGAATGAGAGGGACCCAGGTGGAACGGTGAGGTTACAGGGAGCAGAGGTGAAGAAGGTGCAGGTCTTTAAGTACTTAGGGTCAATGGTTCAGAGCAACAGAGAGTGTGGAGAAGAGGTGAAGAGGCGAGTGCAAACAGGTTGGAACGGGTGAAAAAAAGGGTCAGGTGTGTTGTGTGATAAAAGCGTATCAGCGAGAATGAAAGGAAAGGTGTTTAAGACGGTGGTGAGACCAGCATTGTTTTACAGCTTAGAGACAGTGGCATTGTAGAAAAGACAGGGGGTAGAGCTGTAGGTAGCAGAGCATAAGATGTTGAGGTTCTCTTTGGGAGTGACGAGGATGGACAGGATCAGGAATGAGGACATCAGAGGGACAGCTCATGTTAGATGTTTTGGAGATAAAGTCAGAGAGGCCAGATTGAGGTGGTTTGGACATGTTCAGAGGAGAAACTGTGAATATATCGGTAGAAGGATGCTGAGGTTGGAGCTGCCAGGCAGGAGGTCTAGAGGAAGAGCAAAGAGGAGATTTATGGATGTAGTGAGGGAGGACATGAAGTTAGTTGGTGTGAGAGAAGAGGATGCAGAGGACAGAGTCAGATGGAGGCACATGATTCGCTGTGGAGACCCCTCTTGTCACATTATGTTACAAATCCAGCAGCTAAGCATTTACTGTGTATGGGGGAGGAAAAAAAAAAAAAAAAAGAGGCATCAGTAAATCCACAGTATACATCCACAGATATCTTTGCCCTACCTGTGGAAGTCTATGCGTCTGTGTATCTGCAGTATGTCAGTGCCAACTCCAAGCTTCATTTTTGGATTTATTTTTCGCGAAAACAAAAAGAGCAGAAGGCTATGGTTTAGTTGTTTTGAACTTTATCTACTCTCCATTACTGTGCTGGTACAGCAGTAATCGGTGACATTGATTAACCTACTTACTACAATGGGCTGGTAGGTCTGATCCAGCTGACTTTGTAGTAGCCTCACTGTGGCTGTGGATAAAGAGGAACGGCAAGAAAATGTAATAAATATCTCAATGTGTTGCTTCGATGTCAAAACCAAGAATCGTATATAATATTTTCCAAAGCACATCATGACGCTGTAGGTTTGTGCAAGTGTCGTTTCTACCTTTTTGGAGGAGAATCAACTTCAATACTGTGATTATACTTTAATCTGCAACAAAGCAATGCAAGTTTATATTTAATCGTTATGCAAAAACGTGCTTTTAACTTTTTGGTTAGCAGAACATGAAGTGGTTTTATCATACAATTGTGACTGAACGTGGCCTTGCACCTGAATTATTTGGCTTTATAAAATCTGAAATTTTAAATTCAATGGACTAATTAATTGGCCTGGAAAAAGGAAAAGGAAAGGAAAAAAAAGGAAAGCTTAACTTAAAAAAAATTAAAAAAAAAAAAAACAATGAGTCTGTATCAAAGAAAATATAGTGCTCAAATTTTGGCTTATACTAGAAGAAGTTAAATGACTCTTTCAGAAAGATCACTCTTTAAAATCAGAAACCATATGGAGTTCCACTTGGTTTCTCTATATTACACATAGATGTGTGTTTACAGAGTCAATTGACACAGTACTGTATATGCACTCAAAAGACACCAAACCAACAGTGTTTCAAAGATGAATCTCTAAACAGCTCACCTGTCAGCATGTGTCATTAAACACTACTGTCTCCCTTTACAGCCTTGACATATGTGGGTCATTTAATCAGATTCACTGCCCAGATCAACATTTTCTGACTAATGTACCATGACTGCTTCTTCTGTCTGTGTGTTGCACGTGGTACAATATCTATTAAAACATTAGCACTTTTCATTTTCACTTATCTAGTTATTATTTATGGAGGACTATATCATTCCCAAGCCGATATCATAGTAATCATGTCATACAGGCCCCGTAGTTAACAATAAGCATTGCTGATCAAAAGGGCGACAGAGATCTTGGTTAATGTATTTCCACTGCTGGGGTGCTTTCATGTTGCGTAACATCTTTTGGTTTAGTAAGTGTTATGAGGATGGAAAGACAGCTGGAGGCTTCTGCAGTGATAATGATTCAAATAAAAGATTGGAAAGCACACAGGTGATAGTTGTTTCCATCACAGTAACAGTGCTGCAATATCTATCTTCAGAGGTAAATCACGTGTCCTGAAAACCACACAATAGCTATTTTGTATTAGTGTTGTTTGTATGGGTGTTACTGTCTGTTCTTTTTGCCATTTATCTTTGCCATCTGGGTTTGCTTCCATCTGGTGTTCTATTGCGCTATATTATGCAACTTTTTTGGCTCAAGGCAAAAAGCGCATTGTTCTTCCCCTACGAGTCCTTCCGCTGGTCCAGCTCATTCATCTACACAGTCATGATCATCAGTAGGATCGTTATTGTCCTGCTTGAGGGTGAGGTAAAACTACAACAAATTTGGGAATATCAGATGGCAAGCACAGATATTAACAAGATTAAAAGAATCAAGTGCTGCAAGAGGCTAAACTTTTCAATGATTCTTCGTTGACTGGTGCTGCTGCCCTGGTGATTAGCTTCATCCTGTTGATTACATCCTCCCTCTGTCTGTAGTTTTCCTACCACAAGCTCTCGAGCCAGACCTTCAACATAGTGGTTCCTAGCTGAAAGCTGTTTTAATCCTCTTGGTATTAGTCTGTCAAGTTCTTCAGTAAGGCTTCCTGTATTTAAGCGATGGTGATGGAGTGCTCGTCTAACTGTTCTGCGCTTTCATGTGCTTGAGGTGCACAACAAAGGAGACTTTGCACAATCTTTTCCTCAGTGTCCGTGATGTCATCCGTCCCTAGAGTATCTGTGTCACATACTAGGTATGAAGCTGTTCCATCCTCTGACCACATTTATGATTAGCTTATGCTGTCGTATGGTTATTATGGTGTTTGGTTTACAGTGCAGCTGAACTGTGGTGTAAAATGCCAACGCTAATGTTACACACTTGAGGTGACCTGCTTGACATGCAAGGTTAAAAGATTCACTGTTTCATTGTGTGGCAATAGTCTGGCCTCTCACCCGGCTACTTGTTTGTAACATCAACTAGTAAGATTATCTGTTCCCAGAAGGCAGCAAAGTAATTAGGTAATATTCTGCGTAATAACATCACAATCCTATGAGATTGTCAACACTTTTTTTCTACTGTGATATGCCTAATTCTTTTTTGCATTCCTCAACTGCATATTGGATCCAATTAATTTATGCTCACCTTTGTTTGGTTCAAATCAGGCTCAAGTCTCAATTTCAGGTCCCTTCAAAAATTTGGGATCTCTAGAGACCTCTACTGCAGATGCTACAAAAGTTAGCACTATGAGGTCTTTTCAATACAGAAAAGGTTCATTTGTTGTAGAACATGATTTAGATTTTGTTCTGAAATAACAAAAAATAAATAAAAAGGCCCAGGCTGGTATGTTCCCTGTTCTCCTAGTACAAGGAAGACAATCAAACATCATTTTTAAAAAGTTCCATCTGGCACAACAAAACACTGCAAAGACCTATATAATTAAGTCAGCAAGGACTTCCTGCATCCCTTCTTATCAAGTTACTGTATCATCTGTAAATGCAAAATAAACTGTATCACTCTGCCTCATCCACATGACAATTTAATATAACAGGAATGTGCAGTCAATTGTATGTGTTTATTTAACCCAGTTAACCCAGGTTGAACTTTTACTAGAAAACACAGTGGCGTCAATTAAATAAATAATTGTGTTCTTTAAAGGTGATCTTTTTTGTATAAAAACAATATCCAGATAGCTTATGTATAATAATGAGTTTGATGAACAATGACCCCCCCAAAAAAGAAATTAGAGTTCTTTGTTCATTATGAAGCTTGACAGATCAATTTAACCTACTGTGTACAGGTAAATACTTTGTCTTGAAAGTAGCATATGACAATAGTAAACTTTACACAAACCTGTCACTAGCAAGAAAAATTATATATCATAATATAAGATGCTATATAAGAAGTAATGCTACCTTTACTACTGTCTACTGTTGTATGCTTGGTCAACAGTGCTCTGCCACATCTTTGTACTGGCTATTTAATTAATAACCTTCAGACCTGACAAAAAACCTTTTTACTTGCATCTGTTAGGCCTGTTTTATTTTCATTACGCATGGTTTAAACAGAGTACATATCTAATTACACAGAATAAATATAATTTAATACCAATTAGTATTATTACTGCCAGGAAGGGTTTAATGTCTGCTTCTTGTCAGCATCTGCCATCAGCAACAAAACAACATGTTCAATGACTTCCTTTTCAGATATTTCAGTGTCTATCCAGTAATCTAAAAAGGTCACTGTTCCACCTGCAGACTTTATAGTCAGGGACTACCACTGTCAGTGTGCGATTTAAAATACCACGTACAGGGGTAACCTTGATTACACCTTATGCAAACAGCATCTGTACTGTTGTGATGATGATACCTACACAGTGAAGGTGATGTTTTCCTTCCCAGCCAGAAGAAAAAAAGTTTAGTAGAGGATGTCAAACTCACAGCTGAGAATAATTTAGCTTAATCCTTCTGACCAGATTGTGAAAGTCAAATGATTTCAAGTTTACTGAACATCATTCCTATTTATTTGTTTATTTATTTATTTTTACAAATTAAATTACCTACACTCCACCCATTACACAGAATATTAATGCATCAATCACAACAGGCACTTCACCCACCATATCTAAGCAGGCCTCGTCACCACCAACGGATTGAAAAGCCTACACTTAAATCATCCCCTGTGAACATTACAGACCCGTCTCTCTCTCTCTCTCTCTCTCTCCTTTTATTCCTGGCCAAGAACCTTGAACAAGCACTCTTCAGCCAAATGTAATTCCTATTCCTGAACCAGTTCTTTGATGTCAACCAATCTGCTTTTGGGGCTAGCTATCTAGCTCACTGCTCACTGCCAACACCCAACTTGTCCTGTCCTTTCCTCCAGATGACCCCACTCCCTTATGTGACCTGTGCTCTGCATGAAAACTGGTGATCCCGTCACAAAACAGTAAAACACCCAAAGCAACAAACTGTTGAAGACAGAACCTTTCTGCAACTTCCTATAAAAATATAAGCCTCTCTGTACTTCCATACTTGCTTTCAACAAGTTAGCTATTTGCCTGTGTTAACTGTGTTCATGTATACGTCACTATGAATGAAAATGGAACAGGTTGTGTCTTGTGGGAGCATCCCACTGTCTGTCTGTCCCACTAAATGCACTGTTGTCCAGTCAGCCATGTGAGTCATTGTTGTTCTTCAATTATTATTCAAAGTGAAGAAGGCGAGAGAGCAGTTCTGAATGCACAATCATGACACCAGACCATTTGGAAAGTGATGTGTCGAAGCAATTTGTTTCTGAAAAACAAGACAGAGCAATCTTAGAAGAAAGGACATTAGCATTTCCCTGAGACAGCCAACAGGAACGCAAACAGAACTATATTTATTCTATACTTTGTTATAGGACTTGGCTGCATGGATGGCCAAACCTTATTCCCACATTTTCCTCAGTAACAAAATTAAATGATGATTAAAATGTCCCTCTCCTCTGTCATCACTGAAAAACCTGTCTCTTTCTCACACACGCGGACAGCTTTTTCAATGCCACAGATACAGCTGATCCTTACATAAGTCCTCTGGTGAGTCAGGAGAATTGACAGCAATGCTGGCTTACCCCACCCCCACCACTCACACATACACATACAATCTCCCATCTGGCTTACTGATTACACTAAATAATGTTGAGATTATGCCTCATGTTGCCAGTGACGTAAGAAGTCAGCTCATGAAACTGTTTCACAAGGTCTTACAAGCAGAGCTCCAGCACAGTGATGGAAAACATCCATAGCTTCCTCAAATGTTACACGTGAAAACAGGCATCGGGGTGACATTTGAAAGACTGAACCGAAAAACCCAAATCAAACAACCGAAGTAGGGCAGGAGAAAATGTGTACACAATATGTAATGTGGCATTCAAGTGCTTGCATTCATTTGTCCTATTTGAGTTCTGTATCAAACAGGCTTAAAATCAGGTCTTTTACTGACTGTCCTGTAGAAAGCCACCAGACACCACATACCATCTAATTTTTCAGATACTGTGAAGACTTCAGGAAAACCATTTGTCACATGCCTGTTCTCACATTGTGAATGTTCTGACTATCTTGCTCTCTTAGGTATTAGCTCTTTCTCCTCCAAAAACACAACCTGCTCCAAACTAGTTGTCATAAATCTCACTGGTACATCAGGCTGCTAAACAGACATTTAAAGTGAGCACAGAAAATCAGCTGAAGTGGGGAACCTTTTCATTTAATTAAAAAAGAAAAAAAGAAAAATGCTTTCTTGACTGGATGGGGTCTTCGACTGAAGTAGTAGTAGCACTCTGACAACCCATTTACCAATTCAATTTACTTCAAACAAGTTATGTTAGAGTGTGTGTGAGACTTTACTGCCATATAGTACAACCACTGACAAACTATGACAACTGCTTAAAATCAAAACCAAAGTATCAAATAAATATTTTCTTGAAACACTGCGGCCCAGCATAGTGTTAAACTATTCAAATTCTACTTATAGTCATCATTATACATTCATCTTTATATCATCTGTGTATTTAGCTTTGTTTGTCTGACAGCATT
The DNA here is from genome assembly GCF_033026475.1 of Channa argus. Taxonomy (NCBI): domain Eukaryota; kingdom Metazoa; phylum Chordata; class Actinopteri; order Anabantiformes; family Channidae; genus Channa; species Channa argus. The sequence continues at coordinate 1,614,472 of NC_090219.1, forward strand.
GAAGCAGAGGGTCAAACTTCATTCAGCAGGTTTGTCTGGAGCAGTGAGTGGGCAGCTGTTAAGAGAGGTGCCCGTTTATGAGGAGGGACTACAATTAGATTAGATATTCATGCACGCTAACAGTTTCTAAGGCAACAGACAAGCCAATATTTCATTCACAGAGAAAACAACTATGACAGCATTACAGTGAGCTATAATGTGCAAGTGACCAGAAAAACAAAGAAGAACAGTTGGTAAAAATCTGTAACTACCTGCCAGACAAAACAACTTCACATCATAGAAGCTGCAGGTAAATTAATTGTTTAGTTTAAAAAAGAAAAAGTAGGTCTGGAACTACTGACATATTACATAATCCTACTTCAGCTTAGAATTGGACAGTTTAGAAAAGGACTGTGTGAAAGAATGTATTACACTGACAGTTACCCCTTAGGTTTACAACAGGAACCATACATGTCACAATACCCAACTATGGTTAGCAAGGTGAAAGTCGGGAATATACCACGAGCGATTAGCACACCCTCAATACAAGAGAAGAAAACTAACATGCGACCTGAAGACTCTACGCTCTTTCAATCGCAATTTGATACGAATTTTCTTTTACCAAATAATTTACAGTACATTTTTCTATTCAAATGTACTTTCTTCTATATTATCTAAACAAACAGCAATAGAAATACAGTCATTTGCAAAAGTTAGAACCCTCTCTTTTAGTTTGTTGTTAATCTAAAAATAAAATACAATCATCTGATCATAGTAGGTCTTAGTATTGGGCAAATACAACCTCCGACAAACAACAACATAGAACTAAGCACTTCAGTGTGTGCAGTGCTCAGAGAAATACAAAACCCAAGAACTCCATCTCAGACATCTCGGACCTTGTTTGTACATTTAAAACCATAAATAAAAAATGCCTCTAATTAAATAAATGGTAAATGGTCTGCACTTATATAGCACTTTTCTACCCATTGGCACTCAAAGACTTTACACTGCTTCTTATTCACCCATTCGCACTCACAATCACACACACCGATGTGGGAGCTGCTATGCAGCTGGTCAACACTCATCGGGAGCAACTAAGTTGGGGTTCAGTGTCTTGCTCAAGGACACTTCAACACGTGAGCGGAGGAGCCGGGAATTCAACCAACAACTGTGAGATTTGTGAGCGACCGCTCTACCTTCCTGCGCCACAAACATCTTTTTTTTTTTTTTTTTAATATGGCTGTGTAGATTGGGCAAACAAATGTTTTTATTTCTGGAGTTTCTCCTCATTTTTGTGTACCAAGTGTACACTGGTGTGAAGTCTGCATGAGGTGCACACATTCTCACTCTGCACACACTGGTTTTATAAATAGGCCCTCCAATGTCTGTGTGGGATGTGCTGATGCATTTATTCTGCATGTGATCCAAGAAGTCAGTGAACAGACAAGAGTCTTGATATCCAATTGCAGTGATCTTGCCTGAACAAAGACCAGGGGTACAGATTGTCCAGTTTACAGCTAAATGTTTGCATGGGCTTTGGAACACATAGCTTTGCATAAAAGTCATTGACATTCACTTAAGGAATAGTGTGAAAACCTTTAGGCCTTTTCAGTCAGAGCTGAATTCAAGAATCACCTGCTTTTGTGCATCAGAATAGTGGCACGAAACAAGGTTTACCACCTGGTTCTAGAAAGAAAGATAATAGCTGTCTTACTTTGGATTAGGGATCATAACCTAAGACAGCATTTTAACGGCACCTTAGTAAGTAACACAAACCCCGAGGCAGCCTGTAAGGAACAGGTTACGTAGTCACATTCTGGTCGAACAGGTTAGCAGGAAGTGTGCCACATTCCACTTTTACCGTTTAGTACGGTTTGGAATAATTTCTACCTGTAAGACACCTGTTTCCTGAGGTTGAGCTGGACAAGCTCGGCCTCCGTCTGGGACACTGATATTTGGCTTTCCTCCCCGTCCTCTTCCAACTCCATGTCCTTCTCTTGTGGGGCCTGAAATAAATCCGGTTTTTATATGAAGTTTTCCAAAGTAGGTTAACTGACCTCATCTTAATGTTACTTCCACATATTAATAGTGTAGCTTCCCTCTTCTTTTAATCTCGTTAACACCACAGAAGAAAATAATGGGATTGTATTTGGGGCATAGTCTAGGCGAGTCTCTACAAAGCTGGCTGTATATAGCAGTAAACACCCCCACACACTCACCTGGTTGCTGCTGGGATCCAGCGTGCTCTTGGAGCTCCCTTCCGCAGCGAACACGTCCTCCTCCTCGGCTACGTCCTCCAAACCAGGCCGCTCCACAACTGGAGTAACAGAGTCTCTCATCATGCCTGCGGTCTCACTGTCCCGTCTGTCTTGATAATGTAAGGATTGATAATGTAATAATATCCGAACTATCTCACTCGCAGGCTGTCGTCTCAACTCCTCCCTGCTGTTTTCTTGAGCATTCAGAAGTTGCTATTTTGGTTCGTGCTTTAAAAATGCTTGTCTTTGTCCCATCCTCCGTGCAGATCGGTCTGTTTGGGTCAGTCAGAACCCAGAGCGGTGTAAGAAATGAAGACCAGATAAATGCACTATATGTCCATGCAGTAAGTTATCGTCAGCGGTAGGTGAGTGCTGTACACGCCGTCACCCACCTAAATTGCAGGAAATCAGCTGTGAGATCACGCTCTCGTTGTTGAGCTCTCTATCCTATCTCTCACTCTCGCGCGCGCGCGCCTCTTGTTGAGTAACACAACTACTATTTAAAGTGACAAATGAAAGTATAAAATCATGACTTGACTGTATCTGAACTGCAACTGCAATGATTTTTACTACAGAATAATGTCTGTTTTAATGCAGTGCTGCATAAAGACCTGAAGCTCATGATCATTCAGTTATGGTTTTTTCATGGTAAATGTTCTGCACTTATATATCGCTTTTTCTACCTATTGGCACTCAAAGCGCTTTACACTGCTTCTTATGGAAGAGAGCTTATCTTATATTTGCACTCACAATCACACACAGATGGGGGAGCTGGTTTGCAGCTGGCGAACGCTCACTGGGAGCAACTAAGTTGGGGTTCAGTGTCTTGCTCAAGGACACTTCGACGGGTGACCGTAGGAGCGGGGATTGAATTGAACTGCGAGATTAGTGGTCGACCGCTCTACCTTCCTGCGCCACAGTCGCATTTTTAGGCTTTGTCTCATGTGTTGAGAGATTTCTGTTCATTTTAAAAATGATTAAATTCTTTGCAATTTTATATTGTTTGATGTTATTCTCAAGGCACAGAATGATGGCACTCCCCTCGCCCCATCCTTACTTCTGAAAGACTCAACTTCTTTGGAACACTCTTTTTATACCCAATTATGAGGCTGTCCTGTTGACAATTAACCTCAATAGTGGTAAGATGTTCCTCCAGGTCTTTATTTTTACACAATTCACAGCCTTTTCAGTCTGTTGTTGCCCCCGTCAAAACTCTTTCGATTTGTCGCTGGCATTAAGTTCAAAATGAGCAAATATTTTTTCAACATTTGATATGTTGTCTTTGTATTGCAATCTAAAAAAGGTTTCAAGTGGTTTTCAAATGATTGTATCCTTTTTATTTACATTTTACACAATGTCCCTACTTTTCTAAAAGTGGGGTTTGTATGTTGGCGGCTTCTGATTAGTTTTAGTTTGGCCTAACACCAAAATGAAACAGTGCTGAGCTGGAAAAAGAAGTTCTGAACTGGGAGACAAAGGGAGTCAGGATATAATATTTATTTATTTTTTAATTATAATATAATGGACTTGATAGTCATTATCAAGTGGACAGTTGATAGTCCTATTAGGATGTATCTCAAAATTCCAAAACATAACCTCTGCCCTTCACCTGAGCCTGTAACATCTAGAATACATACGAATGGATAAGGTTTATAGATTTCTGTTCAGCCCTTAACACCAATCTCTTGGTGTAGAATTTTGGTATACTGGGTTTTTAAGACCTGCACATTTGAATATTGGACTTCTTCACAGACAGACTCCTGTCAGTTCTGGTTAGTAAAAACACCATTATAATCAAAACCAGAATCTCTTGGGGTTGTGTGCTGAGTCCAGTGCTCTTTGGACACCTGTTTCTGAATGTGAACAAAACAGCCAAATCACGCCCCACTGTACATAGGAACCATCGTGAAGTCAAGGACTCAGTCATGGAGCACCAAGTTCATCATAGACAACTTGAAATGCATCTCTTCTGACAAACAGAGCCCAGCAGCAGCACTTCCAGCAGCAAATGAAGACAGCAATCCTCCCTCCTTATATCCTTACCACATTCCACAGAGGTCATCTAGTTAGAGCCCGCTAAAGGCTCAGACCTTGCTCCCAGCCAATCAGGACACCAAAATGCTGCCTGAACGGAGCCAACAGTATTGTCAGACACCCCACCCACCCCTACAACAGAGTTCACCTATCTTCCCTCTGGCTAATGTTACTATAGCATACTATAGCTCCTATATGCAGGAGTGCCATGTAAAACACTGTCACATTCACTCTTAACATATGACAATGAAAGCAAACTTGAAAACTTTTTATGGCATCACAAATTACTCGAAATGTCTTCATGACTGTAGTCAAGAGGTCCACTCCGTGCCAGCAGTCTAACTAAAGATCTCTTCCTTTCGAGGAGACAAGTAACATGTTTGATGACCATGTTACAGTTGATCACTGATGTATGAGAATCATGGTACATAAGGTCTTCCATATTTCATTGGTAAATGCATTGTTTTCCATACATGATATAATTATTAGTGAGCCTAGAGTCTGTGTAGGACGACCTATTAATTTTTGGCAAAAATAAAGCATATATTATCAGTTTTTCCTTCACTGGAGAGCCCTGATGAGGCTTCCAATATGTAACTCTTTACAGAGACAAGCAATAAAATTGATAGGGTGTGAACTGCCAATCACAAATGAAGCAATATGCTATTTTAACTGCCATTTTAGAGAATTGGATTATACATATTTAGCTTCCCCAGGTGCTGATTATTAAGATGCTTGGTAGATGCTTTGGCAATGAAGCGGGCAGGGAAATGGTGGAGGAGGAACAGGCAGTAATTCATAACAAGTAAGCAGATAATCCAGTCAAAAACAGACCACAAAGAACAGGCTGAAAATAGGAAGGTTTTAAATATGAAAGTAATGCTGGGTGGCAACATCTACAGAGGTATGACAGTTTTGGAAAATGGCCTGGTACTATGAATACATATGAGGAAGCTTAAAAGTGAATAAGGAATAGGTGAGCAGAGGGGCAGTGGTACATCAGGTGACTGCACTAGTGGGAATATTCTCTCGTGAAAGAGAGATTATGTTAACCAGCTTAATAAAGGATTTTTTAAACAAGGTTTCTTCGAGACAGATAGGCAGGGCAAAATCTGAAATGACAAGAGCTAATACACGTGCACATGCAGGCAGAGCATGAACAAAGAAAAACGAAATATGACCAAATCGTTGTGTTATTACTTGAGATTAACCTTAAGGTGTCCATCAGGTTTTAGGAGGTTTTATAGCAGTGGTGGAGAACTCATGCTCCTTAAGGACCCCATTCCTGCTTCCTCTCTATCTATATCTGCCCTACCTACTTTTCTTCTGTGTTCTGACTGAACACACCTGATCCAGAATTACAGGGGGGAGGTTGAAAAACAAGCAGGGCTGCAACCCTCAAGTTGCCCATCGTTGTTTTAGATATCCAGAGGTTATGTGATCTCAGTCCAGCAGATGGCAGCAGAGGCTTCTCATAATGTGATCTATCTGTAAACAGGAAATTAAGTAGAGCAGGAATCTGTAGAACATAATTAAAATATATCGATTAGGCATGTTATGCATGAAAGGGAGAGATGTGGTGATTGGCCATCATCATCACATCATCATTTATTTTAGAGGAGGTCATGTCATAAGAAATGTTTGTATCTTTTGTGTCGTAATTTGTATTGTACACAAACATCTTTTAATAGAGTCTGGTTGTTGGTATTGGTGAAGGTGAGCAATGGCTAAAAATCTAGTTGGATGAGATGTCGAGCAAGATTCTGATGAGCTGATTGGAGGACCAGTGGTTACTGGATTTCATTAAAATGGTGGTAAAATGAATGGAGGAGGGTTTGCATGTGTCTGACTTTAAAGGAAATGCTGAATAAATGCCCAAACCTTTGCAAGCTACTGTGCGGTGAGAGAGTTTCTGGTTGCTGTAGATGTGCCTCTTGTCCCGGCCTAGGACAGATTCCTTCTAAGTGCCAAAATTCACAGTGGCCACTCTGTGCAAAAAGTTAAAGATGCTAAAGATACTTTCCAAGATTTTAGCACCAAAGTCCCTCTTTGCGGATGGAATAAATAAGAGCAAAATGTGATCAAATGTGGTTCTATAAACATAATCTATGATGAGAGGACAGAAGGTTTTCTGGAGGTCTTGTAAGCAAAAAGTACTTTCAGAATCACAAGAGATTTTTAAGGATAAGTTAACTTTTTTCCAGGTATTCCAGTTAGATGACATGTTCTAAAACATAGCCTGCTGCCATGTTGTCTTCTTGAACTGTCTTTGTCCCTTCTAAAGAGGAAAAAACAGTGAATGAAAGTGAGCATACCTATTCTGCAACTTTCCAGATTGTTGGCCAAAAAAGAGAGCCGTGGAAGGACAGAACCCACAGCTATTGTCTGAATGCTGACTCTGCCGAACTCCAGCTAGTCTAAATGCATCTACGTCCGGTGTGCAGCAGCTACCTATGCTGGACCCCAACCATCTCTCCAAACTCTCCCTAAAACAGCCCGAAGCTCGGCCCAGTTGCTCTTGGCTTGTGGCTGCATGGAACAGCTAAGCCCCTGTGCTAGCTGGCCAAAGCCCTGTGGGATTAGACTAATACAGGCAATGGGAAGCCACTGGTGGTGAAACAACAGGCTTGGGAAGCAACCCCTAATTTTTACATTAGAACTGGCCCTTTTTTTACAACACTCTGCTACCATGTTCTCTAGTAATATTACCTGCTTCTTTATTATTGTGCCTTTTTCTTTTCGTGCAGCTTTTCAATGAATGATGTGCATAAAACTGTGAAAAAACAATCACAAAGTAAAACCAGGAAAGGCTTTCATACAAAAAACTCAAAATTGCATTTAGACCAGATGAAAATGATCACTGATGTAGCAGAAACTTTAAAAGCAAACTATGTATGGAGTAGATGAACTGGGTCTCTACCTGAAGCCAGGTCTCTGTCAGGCTTACACCACTGGTTCACTTGGGTGTGTCACCCAGTGGGCCCACAACTGCCAAAGTTAGATGTAAGGGTTGGTGCATTGCCTGTTAGCTGGCGGGTAAAGCTTGGGGCCTCATGCTGATGTAAAAAATCAAAACTTTCAAGTGAAAAAGGAAGGTAGAGCGGTTGTTCACCAATCTCACAGTTGTTGGTTCAATCACCGGCTTCACCGGTCACATGTTAAAGTGTCCTTGAGCAAGACAATGAACCCCAACTTAGTTGCTCCCAGTAAGTGTTGGCCAGCTGCATAGCAGCTCCCCCATCAGTGTATGAGTGTGTGTGTGATTGGGAGTGTGAATGGGTGAATAAGAAGCAGTGTAAAGTGCTTTGAGTGCCAATAGGTAGAAAAGCGCTATATAAGTGCAGACCATCTGCTTATTACTTTTACGTGAGTGGAGAATTTTTTTTAAGCCAATACTTTTGTACTTCATCCACCTCTGCTTTTGCTGCATATAGAGCTGTGTAGCTGCAGACCGTTTACAGACTGTTCAGAGTAGCCATGCTGACCCTAGTCCTCTATGACATTATTAAGACCACCAGTGTTAATGTGGCCGAATAAACACACTGAACTTATTATTTCCTTCTTTCAGTTCAGGTTTTGGTTTCAATGCCAAAATGCCCCTCTCCTGGCTCCATATTTGCACACCAAAACATCTGTTCTCATCTTTGTACCTTGTTGTCATTTGCTACTCCACTGACACTGGACAGCATTGTTTCTACATCTGTTTTCCTTCCACACACATTTGCTGAACATTAACAGTGGCATTATATCACTGACTGACTGACAGAATAGATACAAGTGTGTCTGATTGTGCATTATCACTTAGGTAAAATCTCTCAGTGTCTTTAGTTGGCTTCCTGACCTCATTGTCTCTGCTGTGGACTTCTCATCTCTCTTGTCCCTCTGGCAGGGTTTGTTTTGGCAGCCCTCAGTGTCTGGTGTGTAGATGGCACTAGGTCGCACCAGGGTCTAGACCTAGCAGTGCCCCTCATCCTCAACCCTGATTCTGCTGACGAGGCCCAACCCACCATGAGATAATGCCATTCCAGAGGGATTGTGGCCTAAGCCTCTCTTTCTGGCTCTCAGGTATATAAAGAGGAGGTAACTGGTGGGCAGAGGACGAAGCACTCTGGAAACATTCTTCAGTACTTGCTTTTATTATCATCATTGTTTCCCCTGTTTTGCAACACATCTTTTGCTCTAACTACTGGACTCTGAGCTGTGCAGGTTCATCTGCCAACCTAAAATCGAGCTAGACTAAACTGTCTCCAGTCACTATGGATATTGCCATCCAGCAACCCTGGTTCAGACGTGCCCTGGGCTCTGTCTACCCTGGCCGACTTTTTGACCAGTTTTTTGGAGAAGGGATGTTTGACTACGACCTCTTTCCTTACACTGCATCTACCATTAGCCCCTATTACAGACAGTCACTGTTCCGCGGCTTTATGGATTTTAGCAACTCTGGAATCTCTGAGGTAACAAGATTAGACTCTCATCAGGACTCACACCTTTAGCACTTTGGAAAAATGCAGATGGGTGAAAAGTTCTAATCTATATATTTAGAAATATCGAAAAGTGTAAAACAAGCACTTTTTTCCATCAACTTAATATTTAATGCATATTCAGCTAGTACAAGTGTTCCTCAAACAAAAATTTAAGTTAAATTTTATTTAACTTATGATTTTGCACATATTTTCATTATTTTACTCTAACATTTATTTTGTTCACGCCTTGACAATTTTTGTTACTTCTGATGATGAAAGAACCTTTATACTAGCTGAGTGGCAACAATCAGCTAGTGCAAATGTTCTTCCATCACCCAAACAAGAACACAATTCTTCTTTTTTTAATATCTGTACTCAAGCAAAATATAGTTGCAAAAGTTATATCTGAGAAGTCAATAGAATTCTAAATAAAAAAGTATTTTAACATGAGCATCAGCGGTTTTCCATCTATTGCCCTGATTTATTTGCATTTATTACATTTATGTATGTTTGGTATTCTTATGATATTGATATAATATAACAGAGCAGCTGTATATGTGTTTGTGTTCCTCTCAGGTGAGGTCAGATCGGGATAAGTTCACAGTCTATCTGGATGTCAAGCACTTCTCTCCTGATGAGCTCAGTGTGAAAGTCACTGATGACTACGTGGAGATCCAGGGCAAGCATGGAGAAAGACAGGTAGTCCTTATCTTCTCATATAAACACACATATCAATTTCGAAAATAAAACTTAATAAGTTAATAAAACTGTGGGGATCACTGTATGCAGACATGAGGCATTGTGGGTTATTTCCCTCCAAAGAGTAATGTAACTTCAATCCCAAAGTTACTGGATTATAAAAATTTAAGTCACTAATTACTAAAGCAATAACACCTCATCTGAAAACAATTCTTAGGAATAATCAGGGCCTGTAGTTGAGACACAATTCTATTAGACTACAACACAGGTTTAAGTGTGTAGTAACAAGGAGGACCTGCCCTACTGGTAACAGTGTTAGGCTGTCAGGTTCTTGTATGTTAAAGCTACAATCTTTAACTAGTGTAGCATGAGGCAAAGAGTTTTGAAATTAGATAGTTGTGCACTCATCCCAGCCTACTGTTTTCTTTTCTTGAAGAGCAACTTTGTTGATTTTCATAACAATACTGTGCTGCGAGGATTATTTTCCATAATAATATAACGCCCATTTAGATAAGGTATTGTATTGTTCCTTCAATCAGTAGTCTTTTTGTGGACTGACCCTGCCATAACTGCATTAACGATGTTGTTCCAGGATGACCACGGTTACATCTCTCGTGAATTTCATCGCCGCTACCGCCTCCCCTCCAATCTTGACAAGTCAGCAGTCACCTGCTCCCTTTCAGCTGATGGCCTGCTAACACTGACCGGGCCAAAGGTCACCTTGGGGAGTGAATCCGGCCGCAGTGAGCGCAGCATCCCTGTCACTCGTGATGACAAGCCCAATGCTGCTGCGTCCTCCTAGACACCGAGTGGTGGGAGTTGACCAGCGTCGCTGGAGTGGCTCTGTGCCCCAGCGACCGCATCAAGTAGGATGGACGAACACCAAATTCTTCTTAACTACTTTCCTTAGAGGATATCTATGTCCTCCTTGCTTTAGTCTCTTCTCTGTAGATTCTTCTTAGCTCACTCTTACAGTATTATTAGTATCATTGTTTTGAATTTAACAAACATCTCCCCATGAGGGTGATTGAGTGAAGGGCTGCTGGAGTTTTTAGGGAGAAAACGTATTTCAGGATGAGACATTCACATGACCTAAGACTCCATTTGGTTGAGTGTTGATAATTTGTTTCAGAGCAAACACTCGCCCTGAACATGGGAAGTAAATATCACACGTCTTTCCTACCAGTGAGGTTCTCTAAGGTCCTGGCTGCTGCAGTTCTTGTGCTGACTCTTTGACACCTATCCTCTCTTGTCTTAAATATATCCCGCACTGTAGCCTTGTTCATTCATACATACTGAGAAGTCCATACTCAAGAAACATATAATAAAGCTGTTAAATTAACAAAAGTCATGTCATGTGAGTTAATTCTAGTGTTCTGTGAATCACTCATTAAGTCATATTAAGTAAATTAAGTCAATTTATGTACAATGTGTGGATTCAACATTTTACTCTACCTAGATTTAAAACTGATTCAGTTAAATTAATTATTTTATTTCTGTTAATAAATTCATACTCACTATCATGTAATGAAACTGCTTTCTAAAAATTTTGTAATGCAGTAAGTGCAGTTTAGAAAGATTTGTAATTAACAATAAAATTTGTAGTAAGTGCAAAGACCTCTAACACGTTTCACTATTGGTTCACCCTCTGATTCCCTTAGACACATATTTGCACTCACCATTCATCAGGAGGATTGTATCCTTTTGGAATTGCCAACCAAAACTGAAAAAAATGCCATGGGGTGACTGTGGCGCAGGAAGGTAGAGCGGTTGTCCACCAATCTTGCAGTTGTTGGTTCAATCCCTGGCTTCACATGTCGAAGTGTCCTTGAACAAGACAGTAAACCCCAATTTAGTTGCTCCCAGTGAGTGTTGCCCAGTGTTGTTCCCCCATCTGTGTGTGATTGTGAGTACAAATGGATGAATAATGATTGGTGTCTGATGAACACTCAGCAGGGCCTGACACTAAACAATCTAGGCCTCCAAATTTTACCCCTAGCTATATGCTGGGCAGGAAAGAAATGGAGTGGCCAAGAACCTCGGCACTGTCCTACATAAAACACAGGGTCAGATGTCCCTATGATAATGTATGACTTTCACAAAGTTGGAAGTGGAAAAACAGGACATGGCCTTAAAAGTCCCAGCTGATGAGGCAATGCTTCTGTTGGGTTGTGCTCTGACACTCAAAAAGGTTTATGGCTCCACTAATGACGTGCCGTTAATGGCAGAGCGCACACACAAGGCAAAGGCTCACTTTGATGATAGGACGCCTCCATAAAGAGCTAAAGTGAGAGCAGATTGGTTACCTGAAGCAATGAGGCCCGACTCAAAAGCTCACTGATATTTCTATTATCACTAATAACAACAAATCCAGGCTTGGAATGCAGCCACAACAGTATGTTGTGTGTTTTACTGTTTTAAGAATGGTGGGTTTTTGAAAAATTATCTAATATAATTGTTTGTTCAATATTAAATTTTGTGACCTTTAATAAACACCATGAGACATTGGGACTGATAGACCAAACATCACGGCTTGACAGAAGAGCCAGACACCTCGAACACTGAAAAAAGTACTTTAAATGAGAGCATTGTGAAGATTTATGATTTGGACCAAACAATGTTACAATGACCTTAGTACCTGCTCTGATGCATTTTTAGTTTAATTTCCTGAGTTTTTAATGCTAAGAATTATACCGTTAGTAAACATCCTAAAATAATAAAGCTTTCTACTAAAGCTTATTATGAAGTGCTTGATAATTTGTTATGGAATATGGAGACAAATGTGTAAACTCTTCATATGCATAAACAATTTCAAACAGAATTAAATCAGAATTACACAAACATCATCTTTATTATGTGTTACACAAAACAGTATTTTCATATACAGAATGTGAACCAATATGAAGCCTTAAAAGTTTTGCATTAAAGAGTTTTACATTAACACATAGCTTTGACCGGAATGAAACTGGATGAGTGAAAACCTCAATTTATTTATTTTTTTCTCATTTTCAACATGAATGGCTATTGGCAGCCCAAACACAGATCCTAAAGATCTAGGATAACACAAAAGTTGGTAACTGAAGACAATGAGTCCACATGAGAGACTGTTTCCCTGCCCCAGCCCTGGAAACACACAAGCGTTCCCACACACAATTTACACTAAGTCATTCACAATTTTCACAGTTTACAAGACTCAAAATAAGTTGACACATTTTCATATTTAAAAAAATAAATATCACAAATAATAACCCTAATCGTTAAGCCTAGAATGCCACAGTGTGTTGTCAAAATTATTGTTTAGCTCAAGTCTCACATATGTTCCTTTCCTTGAATAATTCATAAGCAGAGTGTTTCCTGAAGCTACGTATGCTCACCTTAAAATTGAAAGCTTCTTTGCTGTCTCACAGACATCATTACTATAGAAAAACCATTTACCCCGTACCCTCATGGACTGAGCGCTGAAAAGAGAAACAGATTTATTTAAAAATTCACCCAACTTAAAGTGTACACCTGGATATTCCGGCAGGGTTTCTGACATTGCAAAATGACACAGCCAATTATACACCAACTAACTAATTAACTATCTAACAAAAATTTATGTTTTCTTTTAAATTTTATCAGATTTGAAAATGGTCATGTTTTTAGGCTGAAAACATCAAGTAGCAAGTAGCAATGTTTTTCCAAGTTAAGCAGCTAAAGCAGCTAAATATTTATTTTTTGAAAGAAATACTCATATGACCTAAAAATAAACCTGGTTATACCAATTAAATACAGCCAATGAAACAATACCTACAGTGCTAAAAGTATCACAGTTTTTCACTGCTGATGAACTTACCTTTACAGCTGCACACGTTCCAGCAACTGGCAGGAGTAAGGTAAAGTGGCTGCTAGGTCTGCTTAACACTCTAAAAAAACAAATCCTCCTTTCATAATGATCCTGTACATACAGGCATGTACAGAACTGCACATGTTGAAACGCATGATGCAAGATCAATGTTGCACAACAACCTGAGCAAGATTAGATGCGTTCATATACACTGATCAGATCTTGATATAAAACCCTAGTGAGGCTGATCAGTGTATATTTATTATTAAATACATGTACTAAGACAGTAATATCTTTGCTTTGTCTTATGGCTGAGTGGAGATACAAGGGTGCTGCATGTTGGGACTGTTGTACCTGTTGGAGGGCCTGTAGATCCTCCAAAGTCTGTTGGGCAGCCAGTCTGACACTTGGCTGCACACTGGATGTGAGCTGGCTGACGTGAGCCTGGAGTTCAGGATCCAGCAAAGAGGAGCCCAATAGGAGCAGCGCATCTTCTTCCAATAACATAGACTGCAGGAGACGCAATGAGTGTAGACAGACTTCCCAGTCCCTACCTGTCAGACAGAGATCAGAGGTGGTTGGGAGGCTCAGACAGGGACTAAGTCTGTACGGTTGCTGTCCACAGTAACAGTAGTAACTACAGATTAACCAAGAAGCTGATCCCTGAATGGTAAGAGGTCTCATTACATTGAACATAGCTGTGACTTATGTTACTCTGTTTATGCAGTTTGTAGAGCATTTAGTGGATCCGAATTAACTTGGTGTGCTTTCCTACCATCCAGCAGGGTCCAGATGAGAGGCAGGAGTCCTGGGTTCCCACTGATGTACCTCAGGCCTTTGACATTGATGCTAACATTATAGAGAGCCATCAGCATCAGCCTGCAACGAAACATCAGCATGGTAAGGTTTACTGAAACACAAGGATGTACTAAAGTTCAGCAATGACACCTTCTGCCCAAATCTAGAAACTAAAATCTACTGTAGGACTGAATCTCATGTTAATTTATTAAAGGCTATCCATGTTGGAAGTGTACAGCCTGTGACACTATCATGAAAACAGTGCACCTACAATAGCAAACTTTATTGCTGGTGAAGATTTCCACATCAAATTATGCAAAACCTGTCATATAAAGAACATCATAGATGTCTTACATTGTCCATGAAACATATCTTATGTAGGAAAAAACATCTCTCCAGTTGAAAACAAGAATTTCAGACCAAAGATTAGTCATTAGACATATGTCTTATCTCTCTTGTTGCTCAGCATTATAAAAGAAAAGAATCATCCTGTTTCACACGCTAAGTAAGTTGGTGCAAAATATGTGATGCAGCCACACAGAGGTGTTGATTTGAAGAGAGAATCCGTTAGGATTTTCATATTAAAAATTGCCATGTCCCATACTAATTAAAATTGGAATAAATGTGTCTTCCACTACATAGCTCATAATGGTTTACCTGATGCTTCACTATATGCATACTCATTTTATTATTTTGTTCATGTTTCTTTGCATTGATTCTCCCAAAATATGGTTATATTTCTGATGGCTGTAGGATCAAGTTTAATATGGGACAATGTGAAATTTCTATAAAAGCAGATTTGACGATAAGATGATTGACAAAGATACACTGTTATGACGCTTAAGAATTGTTGCACACTGAAGTTGACATAGCTGAAATGTTTGTGTTGACATGTAATTTTTGTACAAAAAAAAAAAACAAATTAAATCACTGTGAATTTGAATGTGTGAACTATGTTTTGTATGGACTTTGGTTAAACGCACTCAGTCATGATCCTCATCTTGACTTTTGTTTTGTTCCTTGGGCTCCCCTTCTGGTTTACACATATACACATAGCAGTCAATATCACAAATACCGAACACACACAATTGTGGTTCTCTGCCACACCCACTGTCTCACAGTTCTTAGTCTGCTTCCCACTCCTGTCATTACCTTTCCCATTCCCATCACTCAGCAAAGGCCGGCCTCCCCAAAACACAGACAAACACACATCTCACTTGTTCTATTCTGTAGTACAACTGAGTGCAAAAATCCCTGTATTCAAAAATGGCAAAAAGAGTAATTAAAGTTCATTTTTATTAATTTATCAAGGGAGATGTAAACTTTTGACTGATATAATTTTTTTTCTATTTTACTATGACTATTTTTATTTACTTGTTGAATATGTTTGTTACTTTTAATGATGAAGGAACATTAGTAGAAGCTAAATGAGAATTGTTATTCTGTTAGGGTTAAGTGTTTATCCCTTATATGCTGTTTCAATGTAAGAGGGAATGTCTGCCTCAAACTAAAAGCTTAGTTATTGATTATTTAATGCAATGTTCATTTAAAAGAGAGGTTTATTGAGGCAAACCAAAACGTGTTATTAATATAAACAATTAAACTGAGGTTTGTAGTGTTCAATCACAGCTCCACATACACTTTCAGTTTGGGGAAGACGCCCGGCTTCATCAGTTCCAAAAGCTTCAGTAGAATGTCCAGTAGGACATGTGCTGAGCTGGCGAGAAAGTCTCGTCCACATGACACTGCTGCAATGTCTGGTGGGAGATAAAGACAAGTCAGTTGATTGGGAATATGTGGTCACTGCAATAATTCAGACATTTGCAGTTTTTTGGAATTCCTCAAAAGGAATGTCACCGCTGACATTAGGGATTTAAAGGTGTCGACATATACGTATGAGCTGGTTTGACGTAGTCATAATGTTTCCTGTTCTGTCCTTCTCTATCTGCCTGAGATATTGTTTTGACAGCATACTTTCCTTTTCTATACATTCATACTATTCTGCTTGAAACTTGTACAGTGAGTAATGACATGCAAATATGTAAACTGCAGACTTTATCACAATTATGGGAAGGCGGACCCAAGTGAGGAGACTGTGAGAGGGACTGAACTAAATAAACACGTTTATTGGTAAAAATCAACAGTTAACAGGAGTCGCTCCTAACAGGAGGGTACAAAGGAATACATGACTGACAACGGAAATATGCTGAGCAACAAGGATTCCAGGGAAACAACCTTGAACACTAAACCCGAATGAAAATAAGAAATCATAAGAAACTAAAACATATCCCACTAAACCTAAATTACCAACCTGAACGCAAAACCTAAACCAGAATGAATACACGGGAAAAGACTAAGGCAACTAATAAACAGAAACACACCAAACAAAATAAGACATGGATAAGAAACACAACCTACAAAACCAGAATGAACACACGGGAAGAGACAAAGGAAAACTAAAAAACAGAAGCATCCCAAGCCCCAGACCAAAAGTTGCTAGAAAATAGAGTGTCATACACAGGAGTCAGGATTGCTAGGATCAGGCAAACCATGAGTTAAGGACATAGTCTGGCAGGAAGATGACAAGGATCTGGCAAAGAACTGTGGGGAAGGCTGGACTTAAATAGTGAGGGGAACAGGTGCAAACAATGAGTGGTAATGACCGGTAAAGCTACAGAACAGAACTAGGAACAGGAAGTGGGGAAAAAGGGGCTGCAAAATAAAAGTCTAAAGAGAGGTAGCGGGAGTGTCTGATCATGACAGACTTAGTTCAGGGAATGAGATTGACACCTTTGATATTCAGAATACACTGTTCATTAGACAATAGAAAAATAAGAATCTTCAAAGTGTGTGTGTACAAAGTGACAGGTTGCAGTAAGAAGCCTTAAACTTACTAGTGACAGTTCCAGCCAGAGCCAGCACAAACTCATACTCCTGGGAGTTGAGGTCCTCAGTTTGAGCTTTGACCTCCTCATCTAGTGACCTAACAAAACTCTCTAGAGACTGAGCAGCTACATCCAGGAAAGACTGGAGCTTCCCCTGCACCAATCAATGTGCAGGCACACACACACAAACAAGACAGACACACACATCAGCACATGAAATTTAATTGGGATGGGAATAACACGCACACATACACAAACAGACTGGAGGCGATGACTCACATCAGCTAACCAGAGTGTGACTGTGTCCTCTCTGGCAGAGCAGCTCCACAGCAGATTGCAGGCTGCAGACCCAAGACATAAGCAGAAGTCTGCCTGCTGCTGTAGCTCTGCTCTGCTTTTCCACAGCTGCTCACGGAGAAGCAGCTTCTCCTACATAAAGACACATACGCAGAAGTAGCAGCACACAGCAAGGTGTTTCTTGATATAAAAAATAATGGGTTAGGTAACAGTGTGAATATCATATAGGCATTAATAGTCAGACTGCATAGTGCTTGTCCTGTCCTCTCACCTCTCTCTCTTTTTGACATTCAGTCTGCACTGCATTAAGTCGAGACTGAAGGTGGAGGCAGTTCTGTCGTAGCTGCTCCTGCTCCTGTGCAAGCTGCTCCTTCGCTACACACACGTACACAATGTCTATGATTGGTGTTTAGATTTGGCTAAAAAGGTCAAGTGAAAACTATACTCACTGACATACATGTTCTAATGCAATCCAGTACAGCAGCTTTGACATGAATTTTACACTACCAAGGTTTTATTTTCTCAGTTTCTAAGTTGAAACTATCAGGAAGGTGATAATTCTACTATACGTTTATTAGTGAGGTCATATAGGGTGGTAGAGTTATTACTGGAGTGCATTATATTAATAGATGGCTCTAATGTTTTGGCCAGCCTATTTAAAATGAATGAGAGGGCCCAAAGATTAGAACACAGCATCCACCTCCCCTGTTAGAAGGTGAGGTTGAATGGAAGCATACTTGTCTGAGCTTCGCGAGCTTTATGCAGCATTTGAATCAGGTCTCTATTGAGAACGTTGGGCAGGAACTCCCTCAGCTGCATGACTTCGGTGGTTAACTTCTCTACATCGTTTTTCCTCACTATTACAAAGCCATCCTGAAACAAAGATAAATCTCAATACATCCATATATCTGAAATTAACAGAGGGGGTAAGTATTTTGTCCAAGTTACAGCTAATAATTATTTGCTGTCATAGTCTTCACTGTCTATCTGAAATTAGTTTTTTATAAACACAAAAATATTTTGTCCAGTTTACTTTTAATGGTTATTCACTGTCAAAGATCTATGGCATTACCACACATTTACTGTCTTGCCTGACCTGTGACGCCATCCTGCTTTTTGTTTTACCTATTTATTAAACATCTTCTCAAAGTGAAACAGCTAGACACATTTCAAGTGATAGATTTAAACTCAGAACACTTCATCTTGTGTCTAGAAGTCTTAAAGTCTTATTCTACTTTGTTATAGGTATGTCCTACAGTTAGGTATGTGTGTGTCTGTGTGTGTAATTGTTAAATGTAGCAGAGTTAATATGTTTGATTAACCAGTAACTTAAAGTGTGTTTGAAATGTTATACTATAACCTTAACAGTTTCCTTAACCTTACCTTTGCTCCAGGAGCCAAAGCCAATGTATTCCTGCCTAGAAAGCCTGACATCTTCTCTCTGTGTTTCCTGTCTCTTTCTACCTTTGCCGGCTGACTCTTCTTTTTCTGTAGGAGTGTTAGACATTATTGGTAACATCAATAAATTGTTTAGCGCCCAGGTTTTCCTAGTTATACACTAATACGATTACACCCATACGGGTACGACCAAGCCTAGCATCATAGCACAGTTAATTAGCTAATATTTTAGTGTTTAAGCTAATCGCAGGTGATACGCCTAGACTTGTTCGGCTGGCATAAGAAATATTTTCAAAGATAATCCCTTTATTACTGTACACCCATGAATACTTACAACAAAAAGTATAGGTGCAGACGCTCCACCAAACTCTAGACGGCGCAATAGCAGAAGTTGCTGCCAGCCGGTTTATAACCTAAACCCGCCAAAAATTGAAACGCTGCAGTAGAATATATTCCACTCCGGGTTTTGTGATTCTGCACTAAGTATAGGTTCAGACCCTCCTCCGACCT
This sequence comes from Channa argus, assembly GCF_033026475.1. Taxonomy (NCBI): domain Eukaryota; kingdom Metazoa; phylum Chordata; class Actinopteri; order Anabantiformes; family Channidae; genus Channa; species Channa argus. Next base: position 1,633,619 of record NC_090219.1, read on the forward strand.
TGTAGAGGGCGCAATAGCAGAATTTTGCTGCCCGCTGGATGATAACCTAAACCTGTCAAATGGATTGAAATGGTGCAGTAGAATTTAATCCACTCCGGGTTTTGTGATTCTCCAGCCGGTCTTAGGAGGTTGCCTTCTTTTCCCTTATGATTGAATGTTTTTTTATTCTCCTTTGTGGGGCCGGGGATACTGGAAAGAGCCGTAACTATCTGACACATTTTCATAGTCCACTCATGTCTATGGGACTAGAACCCGAGTTGTCCAGTGACGAGGTGTTTGTCAGCCGCTTTCCCGTTCATCGCGCCTGTCGAGATGGAGATGTTAAAGCTCTGGTGTCACTATTACAGCAGATTTCAAACCAGCCTCATCTTACCGCTGAGGACTCCTGTTACGGATGGACCCCCTTACACTGGGCTGCTAACTATGGACAGGTAAGGATATGGATACTGGCTTTATTAACGCATTTACCTAGGGTGACCCTCGTAGAGGCCCAAACACGTAGTCAGGAATTATTTATCCCTAATGTTAAAATTCATTTAAGTACACTAACTGCTTCGCTAACGTTATTGTACTTTTCAACCATAGGTAGTTGAACTAACACAAACCATTACTTAAAGTAGATATTTTTATGGATGTGTGCTGTTAGTGAAGTTTTTCGAACCAGAAGCACCCGCCGTTTTTTCCTAAGTGTTTTATTGCCGTCCTAATTATGTTTGCTTGTTACTGAACAATAAAGTTTGGACATAAAAAAGTAACAAGTTCGAGCCTTTTCATTGGATCGTGTGGAACCAATAGTTATTCAGGCGCCAAAACATCTCGCGTAAAACAGGAGATGGTATGTATTTATTTATTTATTTTCCAATAACGATTTCAAAAACTTTATTTATAACAGAACAATATACACACTTCACAGTAGGGACTGATATATATATATATATATATATATATATATATATATATATATATATACACATACATACATATATGTGTGTATGTGTGTATATATACATATGTGTATATGTATTTGTGTGTGTGTGTGTGTGTATATATATATATATATATATATATATATATATATATATATATATATATATATATATATATATGTATATGTATATGTATGTAAATATAAATTTACTTTGTAAATAAAAACACAGCATGCCATAAAACCCCAAAGAAGAAGAAAAACATAATGGTTAACTTATTCATAATGTGCTCATAGATAACACAAATAGCATTTCAGTCCATAGTAACAAGGACTGAAACGAGGCATGAGGCTCCTAATGTTTTTTGATTCACCTGGCTTTTTGCTTAACAACAGCTGTTTTTATTAATCACATTACTGGTTTGCATTCTTTGTTTCCTACACACAGCTGGAGTGTGTGGTTCGCCTGGTGCAGATGGGCTGTGAGGTGAACACTGTGACCAGCCGCTTCAACCAGACACCAACACACACTGCAGCATTTGGAGGACATCATCACTGTGTGGTCTGGCTCACTCAGGCTGGAGCTGATGTCAACAGGCAGGTCAGTCCTTTACTGTCATCTAGCACAAGTGTAATTGGTTTTTTAGTCAGTCTTTTATGAATATGAATGTGAAAGGAACGAGGGACAACTGTGGCGCAGGAAGGTAGAGCAGTCGTCCACTAATCCCCCAGTTTCTGGTTCGATCCCTGGCTCCTCCGGTCACATGTCGAAGTGTCCTTGAGCAAGACGCTGAACCCCAGCTTAGTTGCTCCCGGTGTCCGTTGGCCACCTGCATAGCAGCTCCCCCATCGGTGTGTGTGTGATTGTGAGTGCGAATGGGTTTATGAGAAGCAGTGTTAAGTGCTTTTACTACCAATAGATAGAAAAGTGCTATGTAAGTGCAGACCATTTACACTTGTCAGTTTTCAGATTTTCCACTAAGCATTTCAACAAATCTGTAATGTTCTTGCAGATTCTCCACATGAAACATGCTTCCCTTGTCCAAATATTGTATTGCTGTGTTGGTAGCGTCCTTCATAATTAACCTTAGATATCTCTATAGTTTAACATTGTGTTTGCAGGACTTTGTAGGTGAGGCTCCCATCCACAAGGCGGCTCGGTCAGGTAGCTTGGAGTGTATCCAGGTTCTGTTGATAGCAGGTGCTAAGCCAAAGTAAGTATCATGCAGTCTGACCTGTGTGCAGCAAGCTCTGCCAATCCAGAGAGTTAATCACAGTAGCTAAATGGGTTGCATCAGCTGTTTGGAAAGAAGATGGTCACCAATCTCCAAATTAGTAAGCATTCATTATAATCATGCACTGCATTTTATTTATTTAACTAATAAATAATATGGTGATTCAGAGAAGGAGATACTATAAATTATATTCTTTAAAATCTATTCTACCACACTTGACTAAAATATTTGTTTTAAAACTAGTGAAAACACGAAAAGCAGCTTTGCTTTTGTCACTTTTTCCCTCACATGTTGATTTGACTGAACATGTTCAGTCAAGTGGTACTTTCTTCAGTTGAAGCAGATTGATGTAATCTGCATATTCCCAAACATTGTCCCAAACAATTTTATTGACATGAGACAAAGAGGATGATGTATTTAGTCATTAGTCTAGAAGGGTGACATGTCCACCCAGAGCTCAGTTAGCCTAGAGCAGGGGTCTCAAACTCATGGCCCGGGGGCCAATTGCAGTCCGCGAGAAAGAATGTTAGTTTTATATGAATGGCACTCTACCGCGTTGTGTGTGTGGCAGGTTCCTTCTTTGTGCAAGCTGGAGCTGAACGAACATAATCACAGTGGAGTATATGGCTCCCAGGGGCGGGCCGTCGGCCGGGCTTGATGCAAGCAGAGAAACTTTGCACAACTATGAAGGCGCCTGTGTAATATCATATATGTGGATATCATATCATGGAATTAGCACATCTTACTGGATATGAAATGAGCATGTTTGACTTCGAGCTGGACAGAGTCAATGTTACCGGCGTTAACGACCAACAGCGATGTTCTGGTGACGATGTTACCAAGGGGAGTGGGCCTTCAATGAAGTGTGAAGCCAGCTTCCGCCCACCATCCCGCTTCGAAGTCAGGCTGGAGCCTCATCAGGGGCTTATGCACCTCGGTTATATAGTCAATGGAACATCGGGGTTGGTTAGGACAGACCGCTGAATCTATTGGGTTATTATAGAAAATAAAAGCCAGTAAATAACGCCTCCGTGGCTGCATCCCAAATACAGGTCCAGACTTACTAATAATCTTTGAGCGATACTGAAGGTCTCAACTGCTTCCTCAAGCCAAGTGTGGCTCAGCTATGTGAGAGGAAGCGCTGCCAGGTCTCTGGCAGAAAGAAGTAGGCAAGAGAAGCCATGTTCTGAAGAACCGTTTATGTTCATGTTCAGAAGAACCCATTGAAGTTAAACAACTGCTAGCAGTGATGTTTGAGAAGATTAGATTTTTTTTTCACAAAGCTTTTATTTGTGGAATACCTGATGCAGCCCAGCCTCTGCCTCCTGTGGCCCCCAGGTTTTTTGAGTTTGAGACCCCTGGCCTTGAGTAATAAAAGCTGGCCTGCGTTACAGTTCAGACTGCTGCTGACAACCCGATCAACAACTTAACCAATCAAAAATAAATAACTACAACATCAAAGGACAGTTATTACAATGCCCGATATGGATAGATTATACCCTACATGTACAACAGATACCACATTGGTGTTTTATTTATCTATACTAAGGGCCATTTTATTTTGGACATTGTGGCTTCAAAATAGTTTGTGTTGTACAACAGCATGTGAGTTACTTAAATGGAAGGAAATGTCACTTCAAATGTCTGTAAAATCTGATACTACCAGACATGTTTCATTTTTTTTAAGTGTAAGAAAAATGTTTCTTCACATAAACTTTGGGATTTTCCACATATTTCACTGCCCATTCTCTTCCCAACCAGCTGATTCAAAGACCTGGGTCGTATTTTATAAAGTCATAGGTCATAATTGTAGTTATGTCATCTGTGTGTGTTTTGTATGTGTATTCTTTTATTTTTTCTTTCACAGCTGCACAGGTAAAAATGTTATATTTACATAGGAGTCCCTAAGAATGTTAACTTGTTAAAGCAGAAAAGCTCATGTATTTCTATTTACATGTGGCACACAAACCGAAAGAATTCAGTTTTACTTAGACTAATGTGGAAAAGTCCTGCATTTCTGTAAATTCATAATAGATCTAGGTCATTTATGATTGTATAACTACTATATATTATAAAATATGTCAATCTGTGTTAACATGCAGAAAAACCCTGTTGGGACTGTGTGAAATGCAATGAAATCTATAATCTAATGTAATCTATAGTGAGTTGTTAATTCACTTGAACCTTTATTGATGTGACAAAAAAAAAAAAAGATCATCTAACTTTTTAATTATCTGGGAACTGAGCATACAATTATTTTAGATTTGAAAGTGGAATATTTGTCTATTCTTGCTGGACACAGGATGCTCTGTGTCTACCAAGCCACGCTGGCATAGCATGTGTGAATTGAGGCCTGGCAATATCATCTGACTTCTTGGGAAAAGACATTGTCTTGGTGGCACTATGAGTGCGTTTCATGGACTTCAGAAATCAGCCTTCAAGGCCATCTGCCTTGACCGGTTGGGGTGAGTGCAAAGTGGAGAGAGAAAAGAAAAGCGCAACAAAAACAATAACAAAAGATTGGGCAGGTTGGTAGGACCAGTAGCTGCACACTGGAAAGTATCAAGCTCCAAAGCCGGGGACACCTGCAGAAAGGGACAGAGAGGGGGAGACAAAGAAGGAGAAAGAAAACTACCCGAGAAAACACACCAAGTTAATGTTATACAGTGGTGACAATTGTGGGGCGAGAGGAGAGGAGCTCAGTGCATCGGGGGGTGGGTCCCCCAGCAGTCTAAGCCTATAGAAGCATAACTATAACTAACTATAAACTGTATCAAAGAGGAAGGTTTTAAGCCTATACATAAAAATGGAGAGGGTGTCTGCTTTCCCGAAACTGAACCGGGAGCTGGTTCCAAAGAAGAGGAGCTTGATGGCTAAAGGCTTTGTCTCCCATTCTACCATTGGAAATTCTGGGAACAACAAGTAGGCCTGCATTCTGAGATCCAAGTGGTCTACTAGGATGATATGGAACTAAGAGGTCTTTTAGATTTGATAGCAGTGTAGTAGAATTTGTGTATTTGTCAGATAAATAATGGTTCAAGCAAATTACCGTCCATAATAGATAATGTTCAAACTTTTCTTCAAAAAAAAGTCTTATAATAAATGAGAAAGTGACAAATTTTGGACTAACTCGTTAAAATTTACAAGCTTGAATGTATATATTTTTTATCAAAGGAATACTCATCAGTATACAGTACTGTCCATGTAAAATGAAAGGTGTTTGGTTTCTCTTGAAAAGTAGACTCCACTGCCTGTCTCTGTTTATTTAGGCAAATGTCTTATACATATTTGTTTGTTTCGTTTTAATATTAATGCATTTCAGATTTTGGCCACGTTGTTTATGGAAATTGAAATGAGATTGATTTAAAATTTAAATTTTTTTTTTTAAATGATTCACCTAATTCAAATATTAAATTGCCTAAAGAAGCAATTATAAATTTAGGCAAATGTATATACACAATGGAATTAAGATTATGAATTATTTTATAATACATTTACTAATTTGATTAAATTGGTTCATTTGTTATCTAAAAAAATTTTGTGTGTGCCAAGAACCTAGAATCTTTCTGGTTTCCTCAACAGTCAATGGGATTTTTCCCTTAACATTTGGATTTTGTGGAAAATAGGGTCTGTAGCAAACGTTAATTATACTTACATACTTTGTTCAGCAAGATCATCTGCGCACATTAACACACTTTATGATTTTTAAATTTTATTTTTTTATATGCTTAAATATTATTGGCAGAAATAAAAAGCTATTGTTCCGCTATAAACAAACTCAAGTGACTTAAACCACATCACCACTAAACAATTTTTAATTAGATTTACCACATTTACCCTCTGTACAAAATCTTTTCTTCCTATAGTGACTTGATAAATCTAGTAATCACAACATATAAACTCAACAAGGCTGTGGGACAGATTACTGAATAGATGAGTCAACAGCATAACATTTAATGCTCCTGACATTCTCTGTAGCCACATTTAGCCCCTTGTTAGCAACTGTCATGTTTAAGACATGTAAAAGCTCAAAATAGTATGACTGTATTAATTAATCAGCTTTATGTTAAGTAATACATTTTGAAAATCTCCTGACATGGTGTTGGCTTTTAATGCAAAAACCATAGAACATAAACTACAGCACTCTATCGATAACAGTAATAAAAAAGAACCAATCATTACACATGTCATTGGTAAAAACTGTGAGCTGTTTTCTCAGCTCTAAACAGCTTTGTAGAGACAAACTTTGCTGTCACCAGCATTGTTTCTAGCAAACAGATTAGAAATGCAACTTAAGTGTTGAGTTTCAATAATGGGTTCTGTTTTTTGCAAAAAGACATTGCATCTAACCTCAAGAGAAATCAAATTAGTGGTGGTTGATTTGGACATGGAATCATTGTTTGGTAAATAGACATCATGAGCTTTTCACCCTGAGGGCATTTCAGTCAGCACCAGTGAAGAGGGTCTATACAAGCCTGCAACATTTGACACTCCTTCAATGGTCCTGACATACTATATGTTTTCATTATATGTTTATTTAGATCTTATAGATCGTATTCTACAGTATGTTTTGTCTAGAAAGGATAACCATAAGCTTAATTTTTAAACTTTGCTGGCAGACACAAACACCCTGCACGTTCTGATGTTTTACAGCTATTGAATTTGAACATGATTTTCTCAAGTAATCCCAGAAAGAGGGAGCAATCCAAATAGGCACTGCAGAATCTGGCACATCAGCGAGCATCTTACAGTTGTGGCAATGAGTGTTCACTATCCTTCCTACAGTTTCTGCAGCTGGCAAACTTGCGAGGTATTTCCTGCAGTGATTGGTTTCAATGCTAAGAAAGCACTGATGATGATAGTTATAATATGTGTAGGCCTGCATGCTTAGCTTAACACTAACTGTTTTCAGAGTGCTAACCAACAGTGAGCTTACTCAAGTCAATATAAAAATCACAGGATTCTCAGTCTCAGCAGGACAATGATTGTTTTGTACTAGAAAAGAATAGATGATAAAATATGTAAAGAGATATAAAATGAAATGAGTATTTTAAGTTTTTTAACTAAATATCATTCATTGACCTATTAATAAAGGGTTTCTACACAGTCTGGAAAGTGTTGTTATACCGTCTGCCTACTGAGACCACAGTTTTTGCTTCAAACAAACTGTTCATGTGCTGATGAGTAATGGCACTGTTTACAAAAAATTATATAGTGCAAATTTACAACATGGTCATTTCAAGGAACTTTACATAGTAAAAATGTGTTAGGTGTGATATTAATCCCTACTCTGACTTATGTATCATCACATAACATAGTTACACATAGTCACATAGTGACACGTAAGTAATCGCCATAACAACTGAACGAACTCCATCTCATGTTAGACAAGTAGCTAAAAGTGCAGGAAAAGCCAGTAAGTACATATTTACTTTTTTGGTCTCAGAGGAGCATGGGTATTTGCTAGCCTTTCTTAATTTTCTTTTTCTGCATAAATATAACCTAAAAGACGATCAGATTGGCATGCAAATGCAAAATCTCTATAAAGAATACCCATTTACACAGATGACATTAATTTAATTTATTAATTTATTAACACAATAGACACAGTCCTGTAACAAACAGCTCTAGTCCAGAAAGAGCAAAGCAGATTGAAATCCTGATATGATTGGGTAAGGTTCTTATGCTAGAATGCAGACTTCGTTATTAAACATAACATTTCAAATTTAAGCCAAAAAATTTTTACTTTTGTCTAATTTGTCCACAGAACATTCTTCCAACAGTCTTCTGGTTATTTACATTGTCTCTGATAAACTGTAGACAGTGAGAAATGATCTTTTTGGAGAGTAGTGGTTTATCCCTTATGGCTCTACCAATGTCACCATTGTTGTTCAGTGTTCACCTGATGGTGGACTCATGAACATTGAAATTAGGCATCTAAAGGAATTGAATGGAATTATAAACTTGTAAAAGTAGAATTTACGGCAGAAGTGCTGTATTGAATTGCATTAGAGAGTTCAGGTAACCAATGAAGTGGCCAGTAAGTGTAGTACATAAGATTGTTTCATTTTCCTTTAGTAAATGAATGAACAAATTTATTTGTTTTTCGCTGACTTTAATTAGGTTTCTTGTGTATAATGTGAAGACTTCTGATCATGTTTTAGGTCATATTTATCCAGAAATTTTTTAAATTCTAAAGGGTTCACAAACCTTCAAGCACATTACTGATGCCAAAGACAAGTAGCCTCCAAATTACAAAGCTAAAAATGACATGTGAAACTGTGTAGGAACTCTGAACCTTTTCTCAACACCACAAAATAGGGAAGCTTTATGCCCATTGTTAAGCCTTAATTAAAATAAAATATTAGTTTTATTGGTCCTTTTCATTTTGTCAGGACTGAGAAAATTCAAATCGAATCAAAATTTGACATCTTTAGAGCCTAGAGACATTTCATTTTATGTAAATTAACCATAAAGGTTATAAGTAACAAAAAATAAAAACACAATCTTGTTTTCAAAAACTTTGGTACGTTGTGTAAAATGTAAAAAGTAAAAAAGAATGTCTCCATATCACTTAAAACCCATTTTGATTATAAATAGTAAAAAGACAACATATCAAATGTTAAAACTGATAAATGTGATTATTGAAAAGTGTTTTATCATTTTGAATTTGATGCCACCAACATGTTTTAGGCACATTTACAGTGTTCCTTCAACTTTTCTTTTTACAAAACTATGTAAGTGTTCAGGAAGTGAGGAGACAAACTGCTGTAATTTTAAAAGCAAAATTTTTCTTATTCTTGCTTGATATATGATTTTACCTGATCAGTAGTTCAGAGCCTCATTTGTTGCCCCAGTATGCCCCAAATGTTTTTAATGGGTGACAGGTCTAGACTGCTGACCGGCCAGTTGAGTGCAGGGACTCTCTCAGTTTGGTGCCATGTTGTTGTTGTTTCTAAAATAAGGATCTTACTTCATTCTTTTGTTGTCTCTGTCTTTTTTTATTTATTGTTTTTTTTTTTTTTTTTTTTTTAAGATGTGTCACTGGCATCAAATCCAAAATGAGCAAATTCAAAATGTTATGTTGTCTTTTTATCAAATACAGGTTTTGAATGATTTGTAGATCAGTACAGTTAGTTACATTTTACGCAGCATCCCAACATTTTTGATTGTAGCTAACAAAATTCTAGTCTTTTCTTGTATTCTTTGTAATGCATTGTTTTTGATTAAGAAGTGAGATTGTACTCACAAGTTGCAGAGGGAGATTGTCGTGAGCAGAACAAATTTTGGAAAAATTGACGTTTTATCTGCTGCCTCTAATGGTGACAGCTTGACTGTTTTTGATGCCTATTTCTGCCTCATGATAATTTCTCCTTGCAATATTTAGGTCCTCTTATTGTCAGGTTTACATTTGACTAGATCCAGTCAGTGTTGAGTGGACAAATTAGTCAGACTGTCAGAAATGAGATGTGGTGACATTTTTTTTTGTTGTTGTTGTTGTTCAGTTTAAGAAATGCCAGTGGGCAGACAGCAGCAGACCTGGCCCATGCACAGGGTTTCCTCAACTGTTTCCACCTCATATCTAGTGAGCAGAAGCACCTGCTGCAGCTCAGTGGCCTCCACGAGAACGGAGAGCAAAATGGAAACACGCCCTGTGGTCAGGGACTGTTCAGCAGAAAGAGGCTGCTGGCTGCAGTGGACAGTGGTCACACCAAAAAAGCAAGGAGAGCTGATAGTAAGAGATTATTCTGTTAGCACTGTTACTGCACTACACACTGTGAGCTCAATTTGTTTATTTATATTTAACTACACTTTTGATACTTTTAGGCATATATTTCATTTGGGTATATTTATCACTTCTGGTGCTGTGTGATTAGTCTACATTTGTTTAATCAACTACATGTTGTCATCACATTGACAGTTGATTTATCTGTAGAATTGTGGGGCACTGGATCAAATCCCTGTTGTCAATAAGTCAATTTGACATTGAATTTTTATTATAATTATAGTAAGATTTGAAACATAATGACTTATTTGTTTTTAAATATCAACTCAGCTTGAAGTGTATTAAGTAATGATGTATTACTAAAGAGAGAAAACAAAATGTGGCTTTTTCCCCTCCCCCATCCAGTTAGTTTGTATGTCATGAACACTGATATGATATTAGTCTAGTGATGTCTCCACGCTGCTTTCCTTCTCACTGTCACAATTTCCTGCTTCAGACACATTGATGAACAGAAGTGGAGATCAGGAGGTGGAGAGCATGAACATGGAGTCTGCACAAGATCTCAGCTCAGGTGGGACTCATTAATTTTGGTTTCTGCTTCAAGTAAGCTAGATATGTGTTGATATTAAAACAAAATGTTGCACATTTTTTACAAAAGCAGATGACTCCAAAATCGTCACCAATGGCCATCATCACATGGTGCCTTATGCTAGCCAACCTGAGCCACCCAAAAGCCTCTCCTCACCATTGCCCCCTACAGACAATCAGCTCTCTGCAGCTGACATGTGTGGCTCCCTGCACCTGACCGGCAGTCCAAGCAGCTGTGCGTCCCAACAGCCAACCTGGTGGGGGCTGATAGGAGCAGATGGTAGGGACCCTCTGCATTACGGACACTATCATGGTTTTGGAGACACAGCAGAGGAGCTGAATGATGGCAGCCCTGTTGACTATGGCAACAGCATCCACGAAGAGAATAGATACAATCAGGCTGTGGCCGGCACCATTCACCTTTACGATGGCTCATAATCACAGAGTTAGCTTCCACAGCCAGCCTACATTACATATTTGATATGCTTTCTCTCAGCTCCAATCGAACACTGTTTTTTAGCGGGAAATTCATTTGCTAACAAAATCAGAGTCACCACTACAAGTATCTAGGACATGTTCAGCCTGCTTTGATTAAAAATATATATATTTATAAGTCCTTCAAACAGAAACAGGGATTAATATTTCTCGAAAGACTAGTTGTCCATGTAAAAAAACCTAGTACAAATAAAAATTGAAAAAAGTTGTTGTTACAGGTTATAATCCGCTGTCGTAGCAGATCTTCTCAGCTATAACTAAATAATTCTGTATAATTCTAAATTTGGTTTTTGTAGCTGGTGTCAGACATCAGTATAGGGAGTCGAGGATCCTGGAATCCTTGCCTGCTTATAGCTGAAAAACTCATACATGGCCTCATTAGGTTTTTTTTTTTTTTTCCAGTTCTAATGATAACATGTGGTTGGTCGTACTATAGGCGTTGTAGTATTGTTATCTAATTCTGTCCAGAACTTCAAATATCATCATCTGAATTGAAAAGTCATTGATGTCCTGTAGTTGGGATTTTCGAACAGAAACAGGGAACTGATACAGCTTGTAGTCCTTTCCTCATAGTGGGGTTGCCAGGTATCTGTCAGAATTGAAATAAACCTAGGTGATCTACAGACTAATGTGTGAGTAACAAAGCATCCCCATCTGACAATCAATATTGTTTTGTTCAGCTGCCTACATGGCTAATATGGATATGATAATGACTAAACAGATCTCTCAGAGTGTTCTTTTAAGCCAACATAATTCACAATTCCAATGTTTGATTCATACAAAATGAAAACTTTATTTTTGACTTACTGTTAATGGGTTGTTACCGTGAGATGAGTACCATGAGTTTTTGGAAGACAGCTGTTTCCTATGTTCCCTGTGTAATCTTCTGATCTGTGTCGATCCTCACGGAGTTTTAAAAAAAAAACAACAACTAAACATTACCTGTAATGTTGCTCTGTATTTTCAAGTAAACTGTAACTGCTGGTTTGCACAATTATGGGCTCTTTGGTTGGATTATATGCTCCTTCAACCATAAGGAACAACTGCACTAAAACTGCTAATTCCCTGCCAGCCTTCATCTACCAAAGGGAAAAGTTTATTGGCGTGTAATGTGTGTTTGATGTTTTTAATTGGAAATAATTATTATATATAGTTATTTATGTTTCTGAGCCGTTTTGTAAACCATACTGCTTTTTAGAAACCGTCTGATATTGAAACATATTTTTACAAACACTGATTGATGGGAATGTGCCAAAAACTGACTGTACCACCTTTGCTACTTTTGACACCACTTTTATACATGCCTGGTTTGAACTCTTTACCTATTTGAACCTATTTTGCAATTTTATTAAAAAAAAGCTACAAAGTCTTGAGTGTGTTTGTTTTCCTGTTCTGCTTGGGTTTTAGTAACATTTCATTCCTAATGAAGATAAGTGCTGCTTTACAGAATACACTTTAGTCGTTGCTTCTACCTGCTGCTAAAATCTTGCCTGTGCCTTTTGTATCAGAAAACAAAATAGAAAAATTGCTTTATACTTTATTTCCAACCTTAAATATCTCTTCATACATTGCCACCACCTACAAATAAAATAAAGGGGGGAGGAAGGGGGGCAGAACTGCCCACAGTTCTGGTTCTGCATCATCTCCTTAGGTCCAGTTGGATAGTCTTCTGCAGACTGGCAATGCTAGCATCCAGAGCTGCTAGGCCATCTCTAAATGCTGCCTCATCTCTGGTGTTGAAGGTTGATCCTGATGTCATGCTCCAATTAGTTTGCAAAGACTCGACATCACACTGGGACAGTGCTGGGTTCAGCCGTTGCTTGTGCTCCCTTTCTAGCCACCCTCCACACGACTGGACTTCATCTAAACCACATGATTGAATGAGAATAGAGTCTGAAGTCTTAAAAAGTTGGACAGTTTCAGATACTGAGGGTAGTTTGTTTTGCTCTGCACCATTTCCTTTTCTCTTTTCAGCCACGCACTCCTGCTCGATGGGATCCAGCTGGTCCAGAGACATGAGGTACTGAATGATGTGGTCACAGTGGGGCTCTGCTGGATGCTCTCTGTGTTCAGGTGTTTTTAGCTCAGTATCTGACACCGAGTGGACAACTGTTGGGCAATCTGAAGACTCCTGACACTCAAAGATCCTGAAATACAGAGACAAGAATTCAGTATTCCTGTGCTCCAGAGCTTTTCAGCTCAAATATTATTATTTGGCTTTTCTCTTTATTTGCCACTCCATCCTTATGGATACAGTGGCTTCTTCAAGTAAGTATTCAGAGCTTTTTCATTTTATGCACATTTTGTAAATAATTTAAACAATTGCCATTTTTGCCCCTCAATCTACATATAAAAACTAAACATTTTGATCCAAAAAATGTTTTGTTCCAAAATTCCACTATTTCACAATTACTGAAATTGTATTTCTTAGAAGTAAAAATTGTCTCAAATCAAGTATTTTGATTCTGTATCTGTGATTGTTAATCTAGTCCTTGCCAAAAAAAATGCTACTGCTACTGTAGAGGTCTACACATTGTTACTTGCTCATGGCTTCACCTTTGTCCTGAAATGTAGTGTGAATTATGGAACCTTATATACACAAAAATATGTCCAATCAATTAGATTAGAAGACATAAGCCAGAAATGGGCTGATTGTAAATGGGCAAAAATTGCAGTTTGATCAATTTAAACTTAATTCTATAACAAACTCAATCATGGAAATTGACTTGAGTCCTGCCTTTTAAGGTTTTCTATTTCTTCCAGTCTTTGTTGGGTGAGTGCAGCCAGCTCACTCTTATCTCTTTCACTCTTCACCAACCTGCTTCTGGTGGCCTCCAACTCTACACAAAAATACACAAATACATATAAATAACATAAATAAACTCACTCATCTTTACAGTTGTCCTTTTCATTCAGAGATCTAAACTATATTATTATTAACTATATTAGGTGTGGCCCCACCCAGCCACCAGGTGCCCCCTTGGTGCCAGTCCCAAGCCTGGATAAAATGGGAGGGTTGCAGCAGGAAAAGCATCCAGTGTAAAAACACGTGCCCAATCAACGTGCGGAACAAATTACTCTGTGGAGACCTCTGAAGGGACAAGCTGAAAGCTGTTGATCTTTTGATTTTACATTTACATTTAGTCATGTCAGGCTTTTATCAATAGCTAGAGGAGCACACACCTACAGCAACTTAGGGTCTTGAGTAATGAGAGTTCAACACAGTGAAACAGTTTTTATAAGTGCAGTCAAATAGCTGATCAGTTCACACTTTTTCCTCTGATGGATTTGTTTTCTTGGTCTTTAGCCTAATAATGGCTTGAGCACTGGCAGAAACAGTTTATCGGACTTCATACTGACAACAGATTCTAGATGCAAATGTAATTTGGGGTTGTGTTTAAAATCAACAAAAATGTACAGTAAGAGGGAAAAACACAGAGAGAGCAACCAAGTTAGCAATGTATAAGATGTAATTCCTGTATTTATAATCTAAAATTAAAGCCGACTGTATACGCTTTAGCTCTTTACATCTTGATTTTTTTTTTTATTTTAAATCCATTCTGGTGGCATGATTATGAAAAGTATGTAAATGTTCAAAAACATACACATCTGACTTTTAAGTAGATGTCAGCAGATATTATATTAAATATAAAATATAAAAACAGCATTAATTATTATTTGTTTTATTTTGTATTTTCTTTTAGTTAGATGATGAAGATGGTGTCTTAAAAGAAGAACATGCAGTGTAACAGCACTGTATGCATGTATGTGTATGTATGTAAGAAAGAACCTGTCTTCACTGCTAAACTCTCCGCCTCACTGTCTCTCAGGCGACTCTGTGTGTCCTGGAGTGCTTTCCGGAGTTCTGTGAGGTCATCCTGAAGCTCCTGCAGTCTGGACTGAGCAGTGGTGAGCTCCTCCTGCAGGGTCAACACTGAAGACACACAGAGTGAAGTTACACCTCCCTATTATTCCGGAAATTAACAGCAAGCAGCATGTGTGTTACCTTCTGCATTAGACAGCTTCTCCATGTTTGCCAGTCTCTCTGATTTCTCTCTTTGTTCTACCTGCTGTTTCAGAATCTTCACACAACTGGCACACACACACACACACACACACACACACACACACACACACAGTTCCAGGCCCAGTCAGAATTAGATGATTAGGGGTAATAGGTTAAGGTAAAGTAAGAGGTTAGAAAATCCATTGTGTCAGTAAGTTTCCTCACAATTATTATTATTATTATTATTATTGATCAGTTACAGTGATGGGTTGTGTCTGTCTGCTCTTTGTTGCTTCAGAACCAAACTGAATATTTTCTGTATCACTAGAGGTATTCAGAGGTATCTGGACTTTGCAGTGACTTGACAGTTGTTCTTGCACCAATTTTCTATTTTTGTTACCATTTGGATTTTTAATTTCTTATAATAAAGCATATAATTTTCTTTGCAGATGACATCCAGCACTGCCTCTCTGTTAAACATGAAGATCTTTGCGTTTTATCAATCCTAAATGAGTGATGGCACTCAAAAGTCAGAGCAGCATACTTTGGGACCCTTGAAATCAAACATTTAAATAGGAACATACTAGTGCAATAACTTGGTGTTGCCATATGCCAGTGTCTTGCCATTGGAGACTTCGACATGCAAAATAGTCAGGATCAAACTGGCAACTGTACGATTAGTGGATAATCCCCATTGTTCTATTTAATCGTTTCTGTTTGTGGAGCTAAACATCTTCTGTGTTTTATAAATGCATATTTACTTATATTTATTTCTTACAGCTACAGAAAGATCAATGTGTACGTGTCTGTCGGCGTGAAGGTGTGTAGGAGTGAACTACCTGCGGAGGTGACAGTTCTGGTTGTGCACTGATGACAGGTCTGGTACAGTCTCAAAGACTGACCTATCATCATTCATCTGTGGTGAGATCACTGTCTGCTCCAATTGACTGAGCAGCATCTCTGCAACACTGCCTGTATGCACACGTGCACACATGCAAACACACACACACACGCACACACACAAACACAGGGTTGGACAACAATAGCATTTTTATTTCTAACAAAACCATTTGCAAGCAGTCGCCCTCTGAAATTCATCTGTAGACTCCGTCAGTGTACCAGGTAGTAATCAGTACCTATGCTACTTGGTCTGTGTGGAACAATGAGAGAACAAACCGGGTTTACCCTGTCCAGCAATCAGAGCCTTGAGTTCTTCCAGCAGATACTGAACTGTCTTCACTTTCATGCAGTTGCTTCTGTGGTCTGTGTCCTGAGGGACTTCATCACTCGGTCCAGGCTCCAGGTGCATTTTGGCCATCTTCATTGTATAGACGTGTAGGTTTGGCTGTGTGTGTGTGTCTGTGCCAGTGTTTTGGGTATCAGTGTCTCTCACAGGAATGAACTCATCTTCTTCTTCTGTGTCACAGCGCCTGACGGTGTCAGCCTGACAGAGAGACAACTGGCCTGAGTGAGACGACGATTGGACCACAGACAAAAGGATGGAGGGCTGAGGCTGGGGTGCAAGGGTAGAGGTCTGACACTGGGGTGGAGGGTTTGAGGAGGAGTGTGTTTGGCTGCGAGGTGTGAGAGATCGCAGCTGGGCATGAATCTCTTTCCGAGGTGGATGCAGCTTCACTCCTGAGTGTGCAACTGGAGCAGTGAACCGATGGGTTGATCTTGGAGGTGTGCTGCTGGATCCACAGCGGCCTGACTGAAAATTCTTCTGGACTGAAAATGGTAAAATGAAGGGAAGACACACACATTTTTCAAGTTCGTTACCAGGCTTGATTTCTAAAGTATTACTCTCTGCACCTGAAAGTTCTTTGGTCTATATTCTTGACTGAATCTCTGTGAAGTCTCTCACAAACAAAAACAAAAACCAGGGAGCTTAAATATAGAGATCACATAGAAAATGACTCCTTCACTTTTAAAAGCTTCATTGTGTTCTGATTTTTGCTATGAAATGGAAAATCTAATCTACATAGTGTAACACATGATAAAAAAGTGAGAATGTTTTATTAGAAACCTTTGCTAATTTAATAAAAATTTCCATTTCTTATTTAGAAGCACAGAGAATGACACAGCAATTAATATTGTGATGTAGTAACTACGCACAGTCACATAAACGGATTTCTATTTTTGTATGAGTTTGTACTACTTCTTACTTCAACCTTACTATATTTCAGGAGCAAATATTGTACTTTTATTTCTTTTCAGAATCAGATTAATAAAACAAAATACATTGTATTAAATTGTACTATTAAAACTATTTATTTACAGTGTTTAATTTACAAGACACTCAGAAGTACTTGAAGTGATTAAAATTACAACTATTAGACTGAAAACATATGACCATTAAAACACCATATAAGCTTTTTAAAACCTGCTCTCTTTTTTCCAGCTGCAACATTTAAATGACAAACACATTAATGCATCAATAATTATAATGAAATAATATTCTTGGTATGAAATGAGCCATTCTGCATAATGAGCAATTTTGCTTTTGGTATTTTAAGTACCTCAATCTCCTATTTTAAGCTAATGTTTTTGTATTTTTACTTACGTACGATTTTAAATCAAGAACTTTCACTTATGACAGATTAGTTCTATACTAGTTTTGCTCCTTTAACTAAAGCAACAAGTAATAATGAAAAAATTAAAATGATTAGTTTGATGAATCATTGTCCTTACATGGCACATACTATATATCGAATATGTAATACAATGGATACAATCTGAAAGACCACCGAGGCAAATTTGTGATTTGGGAACTACTCAACAAGAGTATTACGGATTTAATAGATACTATAACCACTAGATGTCACTATGCTGCTATGTTTGAAGTCTCTACACAGCACAAGTAAGACAGCCCAAAGCTTCATAAGGCTTTCATGTAGCTATCCCCACTTTGTTGAAAATATCCCTGGAACACCATTAAGTCTTGGACTTTGCACAAGTCATCCGTCTTGCATTTTGCAGTTATGTGTAATTTGGCCCACCCATTCTCACAGTGTGGTCTAAACTAAACTTCTCTCTCTCTCACACACACACACACACACACCTGTCTTTGTAGGATGTTTCTTGTTGGTCTTCTTCCCTAGTGTGGTGGTTGGTCTTGCTTTCACTACTCGATCTACAATTTCTTTAAAAAAGCTTGGTGAGTCTTACAGACACATACACACACGCACACAAACACACAGGGAATTATGACTTAATATAATTTTCTGCCATCAGTTTTGCTTGATTTGCATCATAAGAACTGTGTTCATTGCCTGTCAATCATGTAATCAATTAATGAAAGTGTTTGTAACAAACACAGACATTACGTTAGGAAACACTGCTGACCTGCCTTCTCAGCCTGAAGAATGCCACCAAGCAGGTTGGCACAGCGGTCCAGACCCTTGTGGAGATGGCTGACCTGAGAGGACAAAACACAGCTGTGACCCAAGTGTTCAAAGATAATACTGATCACTTCTATTAGGAAAGTGATAAACCAATTACAGTACAGACAGTTTCAGCTTTGGAATGCACATTGCAATAAAAAAAGAATGTGGAGAAATAGGTTTAATGATTAAAAACTCAAGTTAGTTAAATTCTATGAATCAATGTTAAATGGACACAGTGGGCACTACAATATTAGTTTTATTTCTGAGTGTGTATGTGTGACCATGTCAGTGAAGATTCTCAGTCATCCAGGTTTGGTTATCCGAAGGTGGAATCATGTCAACTGGACTTGTTTTCCTTGGTTAGAAATGTTTCGCTACATATCCAAGCAGCTTCTTCAGTCTGAAGCAGCTGAAATATTTCTAGCCAAGGAAAAGAAGTCCAGTTGACATAATTCAACCTATGAATATGTGTGACCATGGAGGTTCCTGCAGCTTTTCTGGTTATAATGAATAGCAGTGGTGAAAATACTCAGATCAGTTACACAGCATCAGTAATTACTGATACATGAGTGTGTTCATTACTTTAATGTTGTAGCTGGTACCATTAGAGCTGATTTTCGATTGATCAGCTCACTTCATTACCTGTTTTGATTATCATATTTTTAAATCAGTTATCATTTGAATTACTCTAGGCATCGCTGGGTAGTTTGAAATTTGCAAAACATCAATCAATAAAGTCTTATATATTACATTTGTATTATTAATCATATTCTGAAAACTGTATTAATCAAATAAATATAGTCAACTACAATACTTTCCTCTAAAATGTATTTTTTTTGTTTAAAGTAGTAGAACATGAAAGTAAGCTTTAAACAAATACCTCAAAATTGAGAGTAAATGGTCAAGTGTGCAGTCTGTGAGACTGTTCAGAAAATAGCGCTGACCCCATGTCTCAATTTAACTTTATTTATATAGTGCCAATTCCCAATAAAGTTATCCCAAGGCACTTTACAGAGTAAAGTCAAGACTATAAAGATGTATAGAGACAACAGTGGAGAGGAAAAACTCCCTTTAACGGAAGAAACCTCCAGGAGAACCAGTCTCTGTAATAAAATGTTGTGATCAATGGTATCGAATTCAGCACTAAGATCTAACAGAACAAGTATAGAGACTAGCTCATTATCTGAGGCCATGAGATGATCATTGGTGACTTTTACCAGTGCTCTTTCTGTACTATGATGAACTCTAAATCCTGACTGAAAGTTTTCATACAAATTATTCCTGTAAAAGTGGTCACATAATTGTTCTGCCACTACTTTTTCAAGGATTTTACTGGTTTT
The DNA here is from genome assembly GCF_033026475.1 of Channa argus. Classification (NCBI taxonomy): domain Eukaryota; kingdom Metazoa; phylum Chordata; class Actinopteri; order Anabantiformes; family Channidae; genus Channa; species Channa argus. The sequence continues at coordinate 1,653,320 of NC_090219.1, forward strand.
AAATGAAATGATGATACCTGTAGCACGCTAAACTGATATTACCAGCCTTAATTCACACGTTGCTTTATAGTTGTGTTCTGTCTAATCTGTGGATCAGCTAACTACTTTACCTGGTCTTCAGAGTCTGTGGAGTACAGAGAGTAGGCTGGCTCAGGGCAGGCTGTTGCTGCCACGGCTGCTGCTGCTACTGGATGTGGAGCCACTCTAGCAACACAGGTTAGGGAAGCACAGTACAGGGGTTAGGGGGGACAGAGACACCTTCCCATTACCCCATCTTCCATCTCTGCATGACCTGCAAACCAATTCTGGTCCACCAACATTACGCATGCCTTAATTCTCTTATTTATGATCAGAGGAGCCAGAAGTGAACACTAAAATACTGATGCTGCTACACCATGTGAACATATGAAAGCACATTTGCTTGATTCTTCTGTGCTCATACATGTCTTTTCAGATGCAGGGATAAAGTGCAAGTGTGGGGAACAAGGATACATTTTAAGATAATGGGAAGCAACTGTAAGAAGTATGTACCATAAAAACCTCTTTTAGAAGACATAAAGGCTGGTGTACTCACGGTTTAGTGGCCATCTCAGCTTTCGCTCTTCCGGTCAGTCTCCCTGATGTCACCACCTGACAATTAAAACTAACGCTGCTCAATCTGAAGCCAGTTTCACACAGCATCTAAGAAATTTCTATCCATGTCTCAAGCTACCTGGCTGTGAGACACAGAATCACTACAATCCACTAAGACTAATGTGTAAGAAGTGGACAAACTACTTTGCAGTGTCTTCACTGCTAGATATTAGAATGTACTTGTGGTATGACTACGTTATCGGTTTCCTCAAAATGCTAAGGACACATTTACTGTCCTGCACTACAGTAAATCCAGGAGTGAGGAAAATTATTTCCTGAAAAAAGGATTATGTCTTTTTTAGTGTTAGGATAAATGTGCATCATTGTCCTTCTCCTTGCCTCCTATCATTAGGGCTCACTTGGAGCAGTGTTGCACTACCAGTGAGCTAAATTACTGTTTTAGTGGAACAAATATGGCGTTCATAAAATGTATTATCAAAAATATTCACATTTTTTAAGTAGCCATTTTGCATTAGCACATATGTACATAGAATTGAAATTAGAAGGTATAACGTACCTGCATCATATTGACACGATGTAACTAAGTCTTGTATTTACTCGAGTGTGACAGTGTCTTTTCTCTTGATGGCGTTGGTAAAGCCGCTACAGATGAAGACACTAACACTACAGTGTGACCACAGTTGTTCTTACCTTACGTTTAGCGATCCCTTTCATGGTTACGACAGCTTTACTTCACTTCCGGATAAAGCTGAAATTGGCCCGCTGAAGTTTGTTTTGGTGTTCAGATTGAGATTTGAAGCGTCCATATCCGGGCTGCAGGTTTAAAACCTATAACTACCAATCAAACAGTTCCTGTTGACATGACGTAGAAAGTCATGTGGGAGGGAGTTCTGGACTCGAGGTTATGTCCGTGTGTGTGTGTGTTGTTTTTTTATTAACTTTTTTGTCATTAAAGTTGAGGGGAATAATTTAAAACATTTGTTTACATAGTACAAAATGTATATTTTTATTGAATAAATATTCTGTTGGAACACCCTAGAGAAGACTAAGAGTGAGCACTATGAGTGTTTTCCGGTGAATTTACATTTATGTATATTAAATTTAGTTTAGTAAAATTAGCAATTTAGTGATATACTTCTGAGGTTGCCAATTTGCAGTTTGTAAGGACCCAAACAGTACCTTCCAAAATAAAGCTAAATTTCCTTCAAAGTGGATGTTAATGTAATTCCAAACATCACTTGCAAATCGAACAGCAGCAGCAAAAACTACAAACTAAGAAAATGTTGGTTTCGATTTTTGAACTGGGTAGACTTTATAAATATCTTTGAAATATATCTCTTTACCTTTGTTAATTAGATAGCGATAAGGTAAAAGCCAGACCTTTTCCCATGGTATGTCATCCACAAAACGATTACAGTGAGGAAAAGCATTTGGTACTGTGATTCCATCTCGCTGAAGTAGATGTCATGTAAACTTATTCTTGCTATAGCGGTGTAGGGAAAGACAAATTTGCCTACAAGAGAATGTAAGTATCATAGATCTATACGAAATATATTAACAGAGGTGATCGGTGTTACTGTGTTTGTTCATTGAGATTAGGTTTGAGTAATCACAAGATTAAAAGATCGGTTTATCCGGACATTGGAATTACGCACAAGTTATAGCACTGTTTAACAGCAATAGATTCAATATAGTAACTAAAGTTAATTTTTTGTTTTGTTTTATAGTTTAATTTGCTACCTAGTCCTAGTCACAAAGGCGTGATTAAAGTAAAATAAAACTGTAACTAATATAACATTATTCGATGAAAAGTACTTTAACAACTAATAATCTAATATGTTAAAGAACAATCAGTTGAACCAGGTTAGAAATAACCTGAGTATTTTGAATTTTGTGTGTATTGGAAAAATAAGCAGTGATAACCTTTTAGGAACAAATGCTTTTAACTGTGGATGATTAAATGTTCAAAATAGGGTGGCACATTTGGAAAAAAACGTCATTGACAAGATAATAGTGCATTTATTAAGGAAGCCTGTTTCCGCCACTGGGGAAAAAAAACATGATAATGTATCTTAAAATAATGAGTCAAAATAATGAGATAGTTTCTCAAAATTTTGACTTAGCTCCTGTTATAGTCCATATATATAGTTCAGGTATCATCATGATACCATAGATGCCTTTGCAGTAAGGAAGTCCAGACATGTACAATTTTAAATAAAAGCTATCAGACACTTTGGATAAAACTTTTCGTTTTTGTTGCCTTATTTGCACTTTCTGCTTCTATAAGCCCCATAGTTACCAAATACAACATATTCACTGACCATATCACCATTTCCATTTATGTTGTTGGAAAAAAAAAAAAAAGAGAAAAATATTTGCTGTCACTGTGACTGAGTTTGAATTAAATCCGCACTGCAACTTTTGTATTCCGTTTTATATTATAATGCACCATTTTGTATTGTTTGAGCATATCACTATTTTAGTATTCTTATTTTGGGAGCTGTCAGGACTTTCTACATAATTACACAAAAACTGCTTTTATTTATTTTATTTATTTATGCACAGTACTTCCTGGTGGGATCTCATTACTTTTGACTTAATCATTATTTTGACTTAATAAGTCATAATTCTGAGATACAGGATCATGATTTTTTTTCCCCAGTGGCAGAAACAGGTTTCAATAATTTATAGACTGTTCAGTGTCATAAATGTCAAATGCATAACTTTTTGTAGCATTTTGTAACGTTAACAGTCCAACAGTTGAGGAAAAGTAAAAATGTATCCTTTGTAGGAATAATTGAAACAATTCTGTCTATACTTAATATACAAAACCAAGTACATAACATTTTTGTTTATGAAAGGCATTGTATTTAGTTGCTCTGTTCTACAGCAGGTATCTACTACCATGTCACACTGGAGGGGTTTGGGGTAGCACCTGGGATGGACAATCTGACTTAGGGGATACCCAGTGTCACCCCAGGCCACCCCTCTGGTCCTGCCTGTTTTAAGGGTCATAGGGCTTATGTCATTGGGACAATGATTGGTTACACCCTAAACTAAATAATGCCTCCATCAATAACACAGATTAGGTAGCATCGAGACATGCATCTATGAGAGGATTCCCTTCAAATGACGAATCATTAACTTAGGAAACAAATGTTTAACTTCTGAAAGTAACTGCAGGCTTTCTTTCGAAAACATTTATTGTGATCTTTGTTTTTCTAGAAAACAAAATATTTCAAATGTCATTTTTAAGTTGTGACTTTTGGTCAGACATGCTTTTTATTTTAGCTGCGTTACATACCAGTGATTGATTAAAATAATAAAAGTAACTTTTCAAACTATAATATTCACTCCAGACAAAAATGCATCACAAAAAAGACCTGGCTTCTCCATTTAACATCTCACTTGACTTTAACTGCTAGAGATAACATATTTAACCTTTAAACAAAAACTGATAAAACTACAAGCTGAACACCTGGGAAGAAAAGCAAAACAGGGAGGGTTGTGCTGCTCTATTATTCCCTTTATTCCCATTCTTCATCATCAGCAGCAGGCGGAGCAGGTGGCTGGCTCTTCACATTGTTGTCTTGAGAGAATTCTCTCTATGGACATGCCAAGGTACAAGGATAAAATAGAAGGAAACAACAAGTACATTGACACAGACACAGAAATCCTGATTTGAGAGAAAAACTACAAGTGATCACATGACTGAAATCTCAAGTTATGTTACCTTTCTGGCATCTGTGGAAGCAAAGTTCCTCCTGGGTGGGTTGAAGCTTGTGATACTGGGGCCACTGAAGGCAGACTCCTCTAACCATGAAGGCACTTCCTGCTGGGCCTGTTATGGGCCAAACAGAAATGATGAATGAAGAGTGAAGCAGAATCAACAATTTCCAGACTCATATGGGTGACTATAAAAATTAAAATCAGCTGATTAGTGAAGTAAAAGGCCTAGTGTTCATGTTGATTCTTAATGTGGTGCAATCTTGCCTTGGACAGGACTGTGATCAGAGCACGAGCCAACTGTCCATCAGCATCAGGATCAAAGAAAGACACTGCCCTTCCAAGGTTTCCACATCGGCCAGTTCTCCCAATACGGTGGACATATTCATCAATGCTGTTAGGGAGGTCAAAGTTCACCACATGCTGTACATCTGGAATATCCAGGCCACGGGCAGCTACGGAGGTTGCCACCAGGACTGGACATTTCCCAGAGCGGAAGTCTGCCAGAGCCTGCTCTCGCTCCCGCTGCTCACGGTCACTGACAAACACAAAACATTACTGTCAGCATTAGAAACCTAGGAAAAATATATGGTACATCGCAAGTCTTTTCTTCAGAACCAAAGGTTGAAATATGGAAGTCTCCAGGATCAAAGCCCAGCTGAGGGCTTTGCCTTTCTTCCTGCAGCTTACATTTGGCGCACACTATTGAAACTCAGGACAGACCACATCACCCAACAATATTTTAAGATCCTCTAATCTCAGTGCTAATAAAATGCTGAGAATCCGTAGCCATTTGTGCTCTTACACCTTTACTTCCAAAGTTTTTTTACATTTAAACACTCAAATGTGACGTTACCCACGTGAAACTTTTGCACTGTTTAGCCCTGGTTAGGTATCAAACATTATTAAATTACAAAGGATTTTTCAATACTCAATAGAATCAAATTTTGTTCAGCATCGTAAAAATATCCGAGTTCATTACCCTGCCCTAGCTGTTACTGAAAGTTACATTTGTTTTCACAAGCAGTAACTACTATTTGCCCATATGTACAAGGTGGCCTGGTGGATCAGTGGTAGAGCGCTGGGATGCAGAAAGCTGCTGGTTCAAATACCAGGTTTGGGCCCACGAGCCACCAAGGGCATCCTGCGTAAAAACTCATGCCAAATCAACTTGCGGAATATGTTCCGTTCTGGCGACTCCCAAAAGGACAAGCCAAAAGCAGTCTTCAATTCATGTTTTTTTCACAACATAAACAATGTATCAGATGTGGAAACTGAGACATTTTACCATTTCATGGAAAATATTAGCTCCTTTTGAATTGATGGCAATAGTTGAAGAGGGCGATGTATACAATTGTTTACCATCCCCTCTTTAAACTACTCACTGTAAACATCAGGGAAGTAAGGAGACCAGTTGCTGGGGTTTAGGAGAGGAACATTGTCCCATTCTTGTCTGATGCAGGATTCTAGCTGCTCAACAGTCCAGGGCCTTTGTGGCTGGATTCTCATTTTATGATGCACCAAATGTTTTCTATTGGTGAAAGGTCTGGACTGCAGGCAACCCTGTTCAGCACCCGGACTCTTCTCCTGCAAAGCCATGCTGTTGCGATGGATGCAGTATGTGGTTGTGATAATTGTATATGTAACAAGTATACGTTTGTGCAGCTTTGGAGGTGATGCTCAGCACCATGGAAAATAATCCAGCTATTCAGGCCCTGGGAAGGTAGTGCGGGCTGACCTAGCGTAACCCGTTAGCTGTCCCCCAGCAGTTCCCGATCAGCCGGGAAGCCAGTCGGGCTGGGTGACTGTTCGTAAGAGATCTAATGCTAAACAGATGCCCGAGGTTCACCACCAGTCGGTTCACGTTTCTAATCAATTTTCCCCACTCAGCGGCACACCCGCTGAGAAACCAACTCTGGTCATTGGCAGCTCTATAGTCAGTAATGTGAAGTTAGAGACTCAAGCGGCCGTAGTCAAATGTCTTCCTGGGGCCAGAGCGGGCAACGTTGAATCATATTTGAAACTCCTGGCTAAAAATAAATGCAAATACAGTAAGATTATTAATCACACGGGAGTTAATGATGCCCAATTAACAAATCAGGTCACTAAAATGAATGTTGAATCGGTGTGTAACTTTGCCAAAACAATGATGGACTCCGTAGTTTTCTGTGGACCCATGACATGTACAGCCACGTTGTCATTCTGCCGCTGGCTGTCTAGGTGGTGTCCAGCACATGATGTGGGATACATAGACAATTTGAAACGTTTTTGGGTAAAACCTAGGCTGATTAGGAGAAATGGCATCCATTCTACTTTAGATGGTGCAGCTTTCTTATAAAGAAATATGGCTGGTTTTATTATACAACCAAAACTATGACAACCCAGAGTTGGATAAGCCTAGAGCCTAGGATGCAGAGATCCAGTGCTACATGCCTCTCTGGAGTGTCCTTACAACCATCACCCCCCCCCACAACTCCCACATACCTATAGAGACTGTGTCAGCTCCCTGACCAACTAAATTACATAAACCAAAAATGACCACAAAAGGAGTTATTCCTAATAAAACTTAAGAATATTCCTCTTAGAGAACTGGACCCTAAAAATATTGAATGTGATTATTAAATATCAAATCTCTCTCTTCTAAATCTCTTGTTAGTAAATTACTTAATAAGCGATCATCAATGCGATTTATTATGTCTTACTGAAACTTGGTCACAGCAGGAAGAATATGCATGTCTAAATAAGTCACAACCCCCCAAAGTCATTAATTATCATGTTCCTAGAAGCACAGGCCAAGGTGGAGGAGTAGCAGCAATCTTTCACTCTAGCTTATCAATAAACCCTAGACTTAAACAGTTAAATCATTTGAGAGCCTTACTCTTAGCATTTCACACCCTGGAAAACTCAAAAACCAATATTTGTTTTCATGTAACGTCCTCCACTCCCTTATTCAGAGATTTTGATTGAATTTTCAGATTTCAACACTGCGTTTGAATTCAATCTTTAACGAATTAATCAGTTTTCCTAAAATGTATATAAACCCACTCACTGTTTTAGTCACACCTTAGACCTTGAACTTACGTATGGCATTAAAACAGATAATTTAACAATATTACCATTTTCTAATAATATTTGAATTCAGTAACAATAATGGTCTATACAGCAGTTAGGAAAAAAATCAACTACAGCAGATGCTTAACTGAAAAAGCTGTAAACAAATGTAAAGAAACAATTCTTTCATCATTTGATTCACCACATGTCAATACAATGGAAGGAACAACCCTTATGTTACGCCTGCACAAGTTGATCATCTTGATGACAATTCTGCAGCCTCACTATGTGATACTCGATAGAGTTTCCCCTCGGAAAAAAAATGCTGAACTAACTTCAATTATTACCTGATCTAAACTAACAACCTGTCTACTAGGCCATATTCCAACTAGACTGCTGAAGGAAGCTTCACCCTTAATAGATACATTCGTATTAGATAACATTAATCTATCTTCAGAAAGCCTTTAGCTATCAAGCTCCTCTCTTGTAGAACCAGCTCCCAGTTCAGATTCGGAAAGCAGACACCCTCTCTATTTACAAGTCTAGGCTTAAAACCTTCTCTTTGATAGAGCTTATAGTTAGTTAGTTATAATCATGCTGCTGTAGTCTTAGATTCCTGGGGGACCCACCCCCCAACGCACAGAACTCCTTTCCTCCTTTTGAACCTCTCTCCTCAGCTCTCACCCCACAATTGTCACCACTGTATGACATCAACTCTGTGTTCTTTCTGCTGTAGTTTTCTTTCTCCTTCTCCGTCTGTCCCTTTTCGCAGGTGTCCCCAGCTTTGGAGCTGTGTGTTTTCCAGTCTGCAGCTGCTGGTCCTACCAACCTGCCCGATGTTTTGTTGTTAGTTTTGTTTCTCTTTTCTTTTCTCTCTTCATGTTCCACTTACCCCAACTGGTCAAGGCAGATGGCTGCCCAACCTAAGCCTGGTTTTGCTGGAAATTTCTTCTGTTAAAGGGAGCTTTTCCCTCTCCACTGTTGCCTAGGGCTTGCTCAAGGGGGAATTGTTGGTTTTTCTCTATACATCTTTATAGTCTTGACTTTATTCTGTAAAGTGCCTTGAGAAGACTTTGTGAACTGTTGTGAACTGGAGCTGTATGTCAATAAAATTGAATTGAATTAAATCACATCACATTATATAACCGTGTGTGTGTGTGTGTGTGTGTATATATATATATATATATATATATATATATATATATATATATATATATATATATATATATATATATATATATATATATATATATATATATATATATATATATATATATATATATATAAAAAACAATTTTATTACTGTTAAACATCAGGACTCTTCCTGTCCATGACAATATTACTGATAATAGAAAACATTAAATTAAGACATTAAATTAAGTTTCCATTAAAGCGGTGCACTGGTTCAGTTAAAGACTTCCATAAAAGATGATGTGGTGTATTCTCACTTATGTCTCTTAAGACACTGCACCAAAACAACTTATGGGGCGAGCAAGGACCATCATATTGGTAACTTAAGATGTACCCAGACTCCTGAACACATTACTTACCCATGAATGCTGGTGGTTGGAACCTTCTCCTGGCACAAGAAAGCTGCTATGAAATCAGCTTGTCTCTTGGTCTCTACAAACACCATGGTGCGTTCCATTCCTGCAACCAAAAACAGGACATAGATCTTCAGCCCCAGTTTATGTTACTTTGAGACAGCAGAGGGCCATGGTATGAGGCATTTAATCATTTACATTTGTTATCCATGCAGCACATCTTTACACAATGCCCAGAAAATGGTTGCAAAGTAATCTTGTTACCTACCAACATTTCTTTGCCACATTTCAAGTTATTATATCTTCGCTTTGTTTTCAACAAGTGCACACCATTGTCACCAACCACAAGTGGTTTGTAGTACATTAAATTATGACAAATATGCACAACTCATGTTTAACTCTAACATCCAGAGGCCCTCATTTAAGTGCCCCAAGTAAAAATCACTCAACAAAAGGACAGACCAGGAATGCAGGATTTTCCTACCACATAAACCCTGACTTTTTTTTGGTGGAGAAACCAAGCCAAATAATCGTTAAGGCATTTGCCCAATATCAGAATGAATTTCAAATAACAGTGACAGCAACATTTATTTTGTCTTGTGCACCATTTTATTTTGTGAGGAGGTTAAACTCAACATTAGAATCTTTAAATAGCTACAAAAGAGGAAAAAAATGCTACCTGTGGCTATAAGGAGATCAAGGAGCTGCTCCCTCTTGGAGAATTTGGAAACTTGAATAAACGTCTGTTCCACATCGCTGCAGGCCCCACCTACCACACCCACAGCCAGGAACAAGTAGTCCATCTTGAGAAAATCAGCTGCCATCCTGTCAAAAAAACATTTTAAATGTTTATATTTCAAACTAACAATCCAAGCTTCCTTGTTGTTCACTCAACAGTAAAGGCTGCAGTTAGTCACAGAGTGTACCTCTGGATGTCCTCAGGGTAGGTGGCACTGAACATCAGAGTCTGACGGTTCTCTTTGGATGGCATTCCAGGAGAGTCTACCAGGCGTCGCATGTCGGGCTCAAAACCCATATCCAACATCCTGTCAGCCTCATCCAGCACCAAGTACCTGACCTTACTCAAACCAACCTGGAGGAGAAAGTTACTTGTTTCAACCTTCAACTAAAGTGTTGAACAACTCTAATCATCAAACTGATCAATCTTCTGAATTACTTCACCTTGCCTCTTCCTATCATATCCATCAGTCTCCCTGGTGTTCCACAGAGTATATTACATCCCCTTGAGATTTCTCTTATTTGGTGTCCAATGCTGACTCCACCATAAACAACTACAGGACGCACACATGTCCTACAACAGTCAAAAGGAAACTATTAGCTCTTTGTTTTTCTGTCATTGAGCTGCATTCTGCACATTAACACTACACGAATCCAGGTTTAGGTATGTTTGTTAGGTTTTTGCTTTAGAATGTAATCACAGTGAAATCATAACAAATTAAGATTTCTTAGATTTACTGCTTTGTCCCATTACCACCACTTCCTCTTTTCATTCAGTCACTACCCCACTCAACCACTCTCCTTCTCTATGTCACAGACAACAGCAGAGCACAAACACCCATTACAAATATTTTATTAACTATGTTAAAAAGATAATAAAAAGGTGGTCCACTGGTTAATGCAAAGCTCCAATGTAGGAACTCACGTGTTCAAATCTGGGCTGCTCTTAATAAAACCTAATCCATCTGTGCAAGTATGGCTCACTAATTTTAGAAGTATAGTGATAGAAAATGCAACTTTTTTCTGTTTATTTAATTCACTTAAACTTTGTGGACACAAAAACATGGCAGCTTCAATCTATTAATGATCTCGCCATTCATTCAGGTTGTCATTGCTAAAGCAAATTACAAAGCTTTTTTAACCATGTAAATAAACAGCTTTAAATCTCCCACCAACAGGTTTGTCTGAACTGTCTTTAAAATTATGATTGTTACAGTTAATATTGCCTATTGGTCCATTTATCGGCTCTAGATTCTTAAAGGATGAAGCAACAGTAATGTTGGAGCTCAACCTGTGCATAAAGGGGAAAGCAGGTTTCGGAAGAGGGGGTAGGGGATTAGAACAGATTTCCCTGCCATGTTTAGGCATAACCAATTTTGTAATCAGCTTCTCCGACAGTGCATGTACATAACAAAAGGCTGCAGACAGAAACACAGGTTAATTGAATGATGCAGAAATCGTTAATGAAGTGATGGTTCATTTGTAAAACAAAGTACATCTGAAGTCCAACAGAACATTTAACACAAAGGGCCTCGTAGAAATCTGATCCTCGTAGAAGTTACTTTCCCCCTGCGTATTTTTTTTTAAAATTCAGTTGTGTGTCTGTGCTCTCACTCTGCTGCGATAAGCCCCCCACCATCACACACACACACACACACCGTTCTGTCAATAAACAGGTAAAACCTGTTTATAAGGTGTTTAAAATAAATCCAAGGTGAAGGAGAAATCAGAATATTCTGGATAAAAGAGAGAGATAATTAACATGGCAATGGCCACTTGTTTTTTAAATCAAAATCAGTGCAAAGTCCAACTGAAATCATTTTCCATACAATTCGAATTTGTTCTCCATCCTGAATTTTTTTTATTCAGTTTTTGCTATAGAT